>NC_089219.1:161836881-162158864 GCF_963924675.1 Phocoena phocoena | reverse complement strand
AGTGTACTCTTGTGAGCATATTTGTTTCTCACAGAAGCATGGATTAGCAATTCTGAAACTATATATGTTTACTAGGGTTGAAAAAGTAGGTACAGTAGGTAAGGAGATTCAGTTTTCTGACTGTCAGAGAAATTACAAATAAGGAAAGTGACAGATAGAATGAACCCTGTGGTGTTGGAGTATAATCAGAAATGTCATTAAGAATTCATTCTGAATATTTTAGCTATATATGTAAATAGATATAGAAATAAATATAGATGTATGTGTGTGTGTGGGGGTATTATACATACATAGACGGTTGACCCTTGAACAACATGGGTTTGAACTGCATGGGTCTACTTACATGCAGTTATTTTTCAATAGTAAACAGGGCTTCCCTGGTGGCACAGTGGTTAAGAATCTGCCTGCCAATGCAAGGGACACGGGTTCGAGCCCTGGCCCGGGAAGATCCCACATACCGCAGAGCAGCTAAGCCCGTGCACCACAACTGCTGAGCCTGTGGTCTAGAGCCTACCAGCCACAACTGCTGAGCCCACATGCCACAACTAGTGAAGCCTGCATGCCTAGAGCCCGTGCTCCGCAACAAGAGAAGCCACCGTAATGAGAAACCTGCGCATCGCAACGAAGAGTAACCCCTGCTCACCGCAACTAGAGAAAGCCCACGCACAGCAAGGAAGACCCAACTCAGCCAAAAATAAAACAAACAAACAAATAAATAAATACATTTATAAAAAACAATAGTAAATGCTACAGTACTACATGGTCCGAGGTTGTTGAATCTGAGGATGCAGAGGATCTGAGGTTACAGAGGGCTGACCATAGCTATACGAGAATTAACCCCCATGTTGTTCAAAGGTCAACAATTATTTCTTATCACTGTCCACTGGAAGGGTCTAGAACAGAGACAGCCCAGTGGCAGTGAGTACACATGGTTCCCATATCTTGTTTTCTAAATACCGTTATCCAATTAAAGAAACTAGGGTTCCTTCAAGAAGTGGTTGATCCCAGGAGTGGGTTAGAGAAAATACAAGATGAGCCTGGAGCATCTTGTGGTACCAGAACTAAGGAAGTTCTTAAAAGAAGCGTGGCGGCATGTTGAGAGGTACAGGAGCCAACCTGAAAGAGCTCTCAATGGCCAAAGCTGGAACAATTTGAACCACAAAATGTCACAATAGTTTTGGATTATAACTCACAGAATAAAATAATATTTATGCACCCATACTGATACAAAAAATAAAATAAATGAATAAATAAGTGGGGACGTAGCATAATAGAAGAATTTGAATTCTAAATGTAGAAGGGCTAAGGGAAGTAGAAAATCATCGTTAGAACACCACAGTAGTAATTGTCACAGGCAGGATCCAGTGATGGATGCTAAAATTAGTGGATCAGAGTTTGATAAGAAACAGGATGTTTGGAGAATCTTAGTGTGTCTCTCCCAAGATATTAATTAGAAGGGAAAGAGAGTAACTTTACTGTTGATAAACCTGGCAAAGAGAAGCGCGCCTCACCTTTGTGGTGTTCTTGCCAAAATGCATAGCCTCAATTTAATTGTGAGAAAACATCAGATGGACTCTAAATACTTGATTACTCTTCAAAGCTATCAAATGTCGAAGACAAGGAAAGATTTAGGGGTTGTCACAGATTGGAGGAGACTAAAGACAGAGGATACATCCTAAATGCATTGTAGAATCCTGGACAGAACAAGGATGTTAGTGGAAAAATGTATTTGGGTAAAGTCTGAGTAAAGCTTGTAGTTTACTTGATAGTATCGCATCAATTTTTGTTTCTTAGTTTTGATAGTTATGGTATGGTTAAGTAAGATGTTAATATTAGGGGAAGTTGGGTGAAGAGTATTTGGGAATTCTTTATACTATTCACCTTTTTTGTAAGTTTAAGATTATTTTAAGATAAAAAGTTTAAGGGAAAGAATGTAGGTTTTTATTTAACTGCTGCCTGATGACTGAGATATTCTAAAAAGAAAGCTCCCATCCCCAATTAAGAGACTTAAGTTTGTAAATTTCCGTTCACTTTAGGAAGATTAGGTTCTTTTGCAATCCTCTACTATTTTTATATAGTTTTATTAAAACAAGGTTTCATAAGCAAGTTTCCCTCTCAAATATTTTAGGTTCTGTACATTTTATTTCTTAAGTTGGTGTGCAGGAAATTTGAACATGTAACTATTACTAAAAGCTTCAGGCCTAAAAATTTTTTACAACTTGGCATTTACTTCCAACTCCTATTTGCATTGTTGACTCATGAAACGTTGAGTAGCAGCCGTGTAACAGGTGCTGAGCTGGTACCCATGGTGCAAAGACTTTTAAGGGAGGTCTGTCCCCTTGATAACTTGCAGTTATTTGGAGCATGTAGGAAACACTGTAGTAGAGGAAATTTCACTGTCATGTGGGACATCCTATTCAATATGGTTTTATTTCTCCAGTCTCTTCATGCCTTCTGTTTGGAATTCTTCTCCTGTTTACAATCTGAACACCTCAACACTGTTACTTTTCTTCAACCCACTAATGGCTTTCCTAACTCAGAGAAGAGTGGTAGGTCTTGTCCTGGTTGTACATTGTCTAGTACTACAGTTTCTTAGAATGCCTTTTGCTTAACAGACTACTCTTACCAAAGAAACTTTGGAGTATAAATAAAATGCCTTCACTTAAAAGTCTGCTGCTTTGTTTTGTTTATTTTGTGGTGTTATTCATGCAATAAGAAAATAACTTATGAAACCTCTTTGTAGAAAAAGGTATGTATACGGAATTCCCTAGTGGCCTAGTGGTTAGGATTCTGAGCTTTCACTGCTGTGGCTCAGGGTCAGTCCCTGCTTGGGGAACTGAGATCCCACGAGCTGCGTGGCGGGGCAAAAAAAAAAAAAAAAAGAGTATACATAATGTTTTGCAGTAGTTTCAGATAAGCAGATCTCACCAGAGCTTATTTGTTGACCCCCAGATAAAGAATCATGTTTGGGGGCAAAAATGAAGTATCAATTTATCTTGATACTTGATTTATTTCTTATCATATCAGTAAAAGGACTGTGGGCTTCCCTGGTGGCACAGTGGTTGAGAGTCCGCCTGCCGATGCAGGGGACATGGGTTCGTGCCCCGGTCCCGGAGGATCCCACATGCTGCGGAACGGCTGGGCCCATGGGCCATGGCCGCTGAGCCTGCGCATCCGGAGCCTGTGCTCCGCAGTGGGAGAGGCCACAGCAGTGAGAGGCCAGCGTACCACAAAAAAAAAAAATGGACTGTGGAATGTTTTGTAATGATGACCGTGAAGGCATACAGCAGGATCATTGTAAAATAGAAGGCTGCCTTCAGAGTAGGAATATGATTTAGGAAATAGTCTGCTGTCAATTAAGTAGCCAAGACCAAGCAAATGAGTGCTCTTCTCTTTTTCCTTCAGTGGAATGAGCACGGAATATAGCTGAAGGATGATAGATCTGGGAATCTTTCACATTATTCCTGTGTCTCATCTGCAGTTACATCAAATTCTTTTACTTCTTTCCACTTTCCATTGTTTTTTTTTTTTTGGCGGTACACGGGCCTCTCACTGTTGTGGCCTCTCCCCTTGCAGAGCACAGCCTCCGGATACACAGGCTCAGCGGCCATGGCTCATGGACCCAGCTGCTCCGCGGCATGTGGGATCCTCCCAGACCGGGGCACGAACCCGCGTCCCCTGCATCGACAGGCGGACTCTCAACCACTGCGCCACCAAGGAAGCCCCCACTTTCCATTCTTGATGTGTTCCATTTGCCCTTATATTGTTGCTGTGATGTTAGTCTATTTGATGTTAATTGTGAACCTTCTATTTCTTAATGATTTGGTGTCAGAGGGATTGTGCTGAATTCAGATTACATGTGTTTATTAAACGTCTTCTATGTCGTAGACTGTGCAAAATCCACTTTCATACGCTTTATTTCGTTTGATCTTATTTAGTTGAATGAGATTGTGAAATATAGCTGGGGCACAATACCATTTTATTGTGTGGTCTGAATTTTCCTGAGAGAAGTGTGTGGGACTACTAACAGGATTATGGAAGGTAGTGGAGGAATGGCATAAAATATGTATAAAGTAATGTACAGGAAGGCTGATACATCTGTGGAAGATAAGGTTGTGTATATGTTTTGAAAGTTACCTCTAACACTAAATGCTAGTGATGACACATTTGCCTACAAAAAATCATAATGAGTTTACATTTAAAGATGGAGTACTCATCTATAGAAGTAAGTTGCTTTATTATTAATGAATCTAGGATGAGGGAAATGTGTGCTGCAGATGTACCACATGATTTACTTGCTGATTGGTAATATCTTAGATTTTATTATATGAAAACTTTCTTATTTATAGTTTAATTTATAATGTATTTGAGCTAATTTTGAGCTTTGTTAGTCATAGATTATGACTTTGTTGACCTTTTTTCTCTTAGAAATGTTCTAAGAAAAATGCTAGAGTAGTCACTTATTACATAGTGAAGTCTCACAGCATATTGAAAACTAAACCTGACCCAGTGAAGTGAAAGTTTTCTCCTGAAGTGAACATGAGTGAATGCATTAAAGAGAATCTCTTGCTATTTCTTGGCTCTATGCAGATTACAGATTTTGAGTTTTTGATAAACTTTATTTCCTGGATGATCTCTCTCTTACTGGGTGCCCTCTAATTAACTTTTTAAAAAACACTGAATACTACCACCTCCCCACCTCCTTTAAAATCTCTTTGTGAGAACAAGGAGAATGATTAACTTTCTAATTGATGTATGGTGGCATAGCTATCTGAAATACTTTCATTAAAGCAACTTAGTTTTTAAAGATAGCCAAGTTAAATATGTAATCACTCTCCAGAGTAATTGAAGGAATGGATGTAATTAATAATTGTGTCTTTTTATAGGGTATCACATAACTGATAGTTCTGCTATGTACATGCAGTTGATAATAAATGGCTCTGATAGTTTTCTTGGAGCAAATGCTAGTGGATATAGTACTTTCACACTTATAGTCCAGTCTGAGTTTGACATATCTTTTTCATTACTACTCTTGTGTTGCATCTGTAGTCACACAGTGAGGTCAAAAATCTACATATATATTGTGCTATCTACGTTTTCTTCTCCTGCAGTGTAGCCAGAAATATGGTGTTTTAGGAACTGACTGATTTTTCTAAATTTCAAAAAGGTAAAGGTAAAATTGAGTTTTTTAAATGGCTCCTTCTTAAGAAAAGAAGAATTGAGTAAAAATGAAGATTAAGATTGAAGTTTCGTTGCCTAGATTGAGCTTGAACAGATTGTGGCAGAATTGGAAAGTACTTTATACAGCAGATATACATAAATTTCCTCCTTTTAGAAATTGGTCATACAAAAAGTGTGGCCTCCTCATTTACATACCTTTTCATCAAATTTTGCTGAGCAGTGTATTTGCCAGATATTTTATTTTATTTTTTTAGTTATTTCTGAGATATACATTTTAAAGTAATAACTAGAATTATGACTTATAACATTATACCAGAACATATAAGATTTTTAGAAATTTCACGCAATGCCTGAAACATTTATATTAACATATTTCCACACAAATAACCCAAAGAAAATTTAGTATTAGTTGTTTTTTTTGTTTGTTTTTTTATACTGCAGTTTCTTTTTAGTCATCAATTTTATACACATCAGTGTATACATGTCAATCCCAATCGCCCAATTCGCAACACCACCATCCCCACCCCACCGCGGTTTTCCCCCCTTGTTGTCCATACGTTTGTTCTCACATCTGTGTCTCAACTTCTGCCCTGCAAACCGGTTCATCTGTACGATTTTTCTAGGTTCCGCATACATGAGTTAATATACGATATTTGTATTTCTCTTTCGGACTTACTTCACACTGTTTGACAGTCTCTAGATCCATCCATATCTCAACAAATGACTCAATTTCGTTCCTTTTTATGGCTAAGTAATATTCCATTGTATATATATACCACAACTTCTTTATCCATTCATCTGTCGATGGGCATTCCATGACCGGCTATTGTAAATAGTGCTGCAGTGAACATTGGGATGCATGTGTCTTTTTGAATTATGGTCTTCTCTGGGTATATGCCCAGTAGTGGGATTGCTGCGTCATATGGTAGTTCTATTTTTAGTTTTTTAAGGAACCTCCATAGTGTTCTCCATAGTGGCTGTATCAATTTACGTTCCCACCAACAGTGCAAGAGGGTTCCCTTTTCTCCACACCCTCTGCAGCATTTGTTGTTTGTAGATTTTCTGATGATGCCCATTCTAACTGGTGTGAGGTGATGCTTCATTGTAGTTTTCATCTGCATTTCTCTAATAATTAGTGATGTTGAGCAGCTTTTCATGTGCTTCTTGGTCATCTGTATGTCTTCTTTGGAGAAATGTCTATTTAGGTCTTCTGCCCATTTTTGGATTGGGTTGTTTGTTTCCTTAACATTGAGTTGCATGAGCTGTTTATATATTTTGGAGATTAATCCTTTGTCTGTTGATTTGTTTGCAAATATTTTCTCTCCCATTCTGTGGGTTGTCTTTTCGTCTTATTTATGGTTTCCTTTGCTGTGCAAAAGCTTTGACGTTTCATTAGGTCCCATTTGTTTATTTTTGTTTTTGTTTTTATTTCCATTACTCTAGGAGGTGGATCAAAAAAGATCTTGCTGTAATTTATGTCAAAGAGTGTTCTTCCTATGTTTTTCTCTAAGAGTTTCATAGTGTCCATTCTTACATTTAGGTCTTGAATCCATTTGGAGTTTATTTTTGTGTATGGTGTTAGGGAGTGTTCTAATTTCATTCTTTTACATGTAGCTGTCCAGTTTTCCCAGCACCACTTATTGAAGAGACCGTTTTTTCTCCATTGTATATCTTTGGCTCCTTTGTCATAGATTAATTGGCCATAGGTGCCTGGGTTTACCTCTGGGGTTTCTATCTTGTTCCATTGACCTATGTCTCTGTTTTTGTGCCAGTACCATATTGTCTTGATTACTGTAGCTTTGTAGTGTAGCCTGAAGTCAGGGAGTCTGATTCCTCCAGCTCCGTTTTTTTCCCTCAAGACTGCTTTGGCTGTTCGGGGTCTTTTGTGTCTCCATACAAATTTTAAGATGATTTGTTCTAGTTCCGTAAAAAATGCCATTGGTAATTTGATAGGGATTGCATTGAATCTGCAGATTGCTTTGGGTAGTATAGTCATTTTCACAATATTGATTTTTCCAATCCAAGAACCTGGTAAATCTCTCCATCTATATGTATCATCTTTAATTTCTTTCATCAGTGTCTTTTAATTTTCTGCATACAGGTCTTTTGTCTCCTTAGGTAGGTTTATTCCTAGATATTTTATTCTTTTTGTTGCAGTGGTAAATGGGAGTGTTTCCTTAATTTCACTTTCAGATTTTTCATCATTAGTGTATAGGAATGCCAGAGAGTTCTGTGCATTAATTTTGTATCCTGCTACTTTTCCAAATTCATTGATTAGCTCTAGTAGTTTTCTGGTAGCATCTTTAGGATTCTCTATGTATAGTATCATGTCATCTGCAAACAGTGACAGTTTTACTTCTTTTTTCCAATTTGTATTCCTTTTATTTCTTTTTCTTCTCTGATTGCCGTGGCTGGGACTTCCAAAACCATGTTGAATGGTAGTGGCGAGAGTGGACATCCTTGTCTTGTTCCTGATCTTAGAGGAAATGCTTTCAGTTTTTCACCATTGAGAATGATGTTTGCTGTGGGTTTGTAGTATATGGCCTTTATTATGTTGAGGTAGTTTCCCTCTGTGCCCACTTTCTGTAGAGTTTTTTTTTTTTTTTTTTTTTTTTTTTTTTTTTTATGCGTTACGCGGGCCTCTCACTGTTGTGGCCTCTCCCGCTGCGGAGGACAGGCTCCGGACGCGCAGGCTCAGCGGCCATGGCTCACGGGCCCAGCCGCTCCGCGGCACGTGGGACCTTCCCAGACCGGGGCACGAACCCGTGTCCCCTGCATCGGCAGGCGGACTCTCAACCACTGCGCCACCAGGGAAGCCCTCTGTAGAGTTTTTATCATAAATGGGTGTTGAATTTTGTCAAAAGCTTTTCTGCATCTATTGAGATGATCATATGGTTTTTCTTCTTCATATTCTTAATATGGTGTATCCCATTGATTGATTTGTGTATATTGAAGAATCCTTGCATCCCGGGGATAAATCCCTCTTGAACATGGTGTATGATCCTTTTAATGTGTTGTTGGATTCTGTTTGCTAGTATTTTATTGAGGATTTTTGCATCTATATTAATCAGTGATATTGGTCTGTAATTTTCTTTTTTTGTAGTATCTTTGTGTGGTTTCGGTACCAGGGTGATGGTGGCCTCATAGAATGAGTTTGGGAGTGTTCTTTCCTCTGCAATTTTTTGGAAGAGTTAGAGAAGGGTGGGTTTTAGCTCTTCTCTAAATGTTTGATAGAATTCACCTGTGAAGCCATCTGGTCCTGGATTTTTGTTTGTTGGAAGATTTTTAATCACAGTTTCAATTTCATTACTTGTGAGTGGTCTATTCGTATTTTCTATTTCTTCCTGGTTCAGTCTTGGAAGGTTCTACCTTTCTATGAATTTGTCCATTTCTTCCAGGTTGTCCATTTTTTTGGCGTAGAGTTGCTTGTAGTAGTCTCTTAAGATGCTTTGTATTTCTGTGGTGTCTGTTGTAACTTCTCCTTTTTCATTTCTAATTTTATTGATTTGAGTCCTCTCTCTCTTTTTCTTGATGAGTCTGGCTAATGGTTTATCAATTTTGTTTATTTTCTCAAAGAACCAGCTTTTAGTTTTATTGAACTTTGCTATTGTTTTCTTTGTTTCTATTTCATTTATTTCTGCTCTGACCTTTATGATTTCTTTCCTTCTGGAAACTTTGGGTTTTGTTTGTTCTTCTTTCTCTAGTTCCTTTAGGTGTAAGTTTCGATTGCTTATTTGAGATTTTTCTTGTTTCTTGAGGTAGGCTTATATAGCTATAAACTTCCCTCTTAGAACTGCTTTTGCTGCATCATATAGGTTTTGGATCATCGTGTTTTCATTGTCATTTGTCTCTAGGTTTTTTTTGATTTCCTCTTTGATTTATTCAGTGATCTCTTGGTTATTTAGTAATGTATTGTTTAGCCTCCATGTGTTTGTGTTTTTTCTGTTTTTTTTCCCCTGTAATTGATTTCTAATCTCATAGCCTTGTAGTCAGAAAAGATGCTTGATATGATTTCAATTTTCTTAAATTTACTGAGGCTAGATTTGTGACCCAAGATGTGATCTGTGCTGGAGAATGTTCCATGTGCACTTGAGAAGAAAGTGTAATCTGCTGTTTTTGGTTGGAATGTCCTATAAATATCAATTAAATCTACCTGGTCTGTTGTGTCATTTAAAGCTTCTGTTTCCTTATTTATTTTCATTTTGGATGACCCGTCTCTTGGTGTAAGTGAGGTGTTAAAGTCACCCAATATTTTTGTGTTACTGTCGATTTCCTCTTTTATACCTGTTAGCAGTTGCCTTATGTATTGATGTGCTCCTATGTTGGATGCATATATATTTATAATTTTTATATCTTCTTCTTGGATTGATCCCTTCATCATTATGTAGTATCCTTCCTTGTCTCTTGTAACATTCTTTATTTTGAAGTCTGTTTTATCTGATGTGAGTATAGCTACTCCAGCTTTGTTCTGATTTCCATTTGCATGGAATATCTTTTTCCATCCCCTCACTTTCAGTCTGTATGTGTCCCTAGGTCTGAAGTGGGTCTCTTGTAGATAACATATATATGGGTTTTGTTTTTGTATCTATTCAGCAAGCCTGTGTCTTTTGGTTGGAGGATTTAATCCATTCATGTTTAAGGTAATTATCGATATGTATGTTCCTATGACCATTTTCTTAATTGTTTTGGGTTTGTTTTTGTAGGTCCTTTTCTTCTCTTGTGTTCCGCACTTAGAGAAGTTCCTTTAGCATTTGTTGTAGAGCTGGTTTGCTGGTGCTGAATTCTTTTAGCTTTTGCTTGTCTGTGAAGCTTTTGATTTCTCCACTGAATCTGAATGAGATCCTTGCTGGATAGAGTAATCTTAGTTGTAGGTTCTTCCCTTTCATCACTTTACGTATATCATGCCACTCCCTTCTGGCTTGTAGAGTTTCTGCTGAGAAATCAGCTGTTAACCTTATGGGAGTTCCCTTGTATGTTATTTGTCATTTTTCCCTTGCTGCTTTCAATAATTTTTCTTTGTCTTTAATTTTTGCCAATTTGATTACTATGTGTCTCGGCGTGTTTCTCCTTGGTTTTATCCTGTATGGGACTTGCTGCCCTTCCTGGACTTGGGTGGCTATTTCCTTTCCCATGTTAGGGAAGTTTTCAACTCTAAGCTCTTCAAATATTTTCTCTCGTCCTTTCTCTCTCTCTTCTCCTTCTGGGACCCCTATAATGCAAATCTTGTTGTGTTTAATGTTGTCCCAGAGGTCTCTTTGGCTGTCTTCATTTCTTTTCATTCTTTTTTCTTTAATCTGATCTGCAGCAGAGAATTCCACCATTCTGTCTTCCAGGCCAGTTATCTGTTCTTCTGCCTCAGTTATTCTGCTATTGATTCCTTCTAGTGTAGTTTTCATTTCAGTTATTGTATTGTTCATGTTTATTTGTTTGTTTTTTACTTCTTCTGAGTCTTTGTTAAACATTTCTTGCATCGTCTCGATCTTCACCTCCATTCTTTTTCCGAGGTTTTGGATCATCTTCACTATCATTATTCTGAATTCCTTTTCTGGGAGGTAAATGAAGGTCTCCACTTAATTTAGTTGTTTTTCTAGGGTTTTATCTTCTTCCTTCATCTGGTACACAGCCCTCTGCCTTTTCATCTTGTCTATCTTTCTGTGAATGTGGTTTTTGTTCCACAGGCTGCAGGATTGTAGTTCTTCTTGCTTCTGCTGTCTGCCCTCTGGTGGATCAGGCTATCTAAGAGGCTTGATGGGAGGGACTGATGGTGTGTAGAGCTGACTGTTGCTCTGGTGTGCAGAGCTCAGTAAAACTTTAATCCACTTGACTGTTGATGAGTGGGGCTGGGTTCCCTCCCTGTTGGTTTTTTGGCCTGAGGCAGCCCAACACTGGAACCAACCTGAGCTCTTTGTTGGGGCTAATGACAGACTCTGGGAGGGCTCACGCAAAGGAGTACTTCCCAGAACTTCTGCTGCCAGTGTCCTTGTCCCCACGGTGAAACAGAGCCACAGAAGACCCTCCAACACTAGCAAGTAGGTCTGGTTCAGTCTCCTATGGGGTCACTGCTCCTTCCCCTGGGTCCCGATGCACACACTACTTTGTGTGTGCCCTCCAAGAGTGGAGTCTCTGTTTCCCCCAGTTCTGTCCAAGTTCTGCAATCAATTCCTACTAGGCTTCAAAGGCTGATTCTCTAGGAATTCCTCCTCCCATTGCCAGACCCCCATGTTGGGAAGCCTGACTTGGGGCTCAGAACCTTCACGCCAGTGGGTGGACTTCTGTGTTATAAGGTATAAGTGTTTGGCAGTCTGTGAGTCACCCACTCAACCAGTTATGGGATTTGGTTTTACTGTGATTGCGCCCCTCCTAGCGTCTCACTGTGGCTTCTCCTTTGTCTTTGAATGTGACGTATCTTTTTTGGTGAGTTCCAGTGTCTTCCTGTCGATGATTGTCCAGCAGCTAGTTGTGATTCTGGTGTTCTTGCAAGAGGGAGTGAGAGCACGTCCTTCTACTCTGCCATCTTGGTTCCTCCCTTGCCAGATTTTTGATTGGTTTCTTTTTCTCAAAAAATTATGGTTGCAATTAAAAGATTATTTTGCTCAAAATAACAAGTTATTATTGTTGCTAAATTTGAAAATCTCTTTATGTGTGCTTTACAGCTTTTTTTTGTTTAGGATAAACATCTTGGAATTGGATCCAGCTCATCCTTAGCAGATGCTCTTTTCCTTTTCTTCCACCTGATGACTTTCCCTGTTCATCTGGGTTATTTCAGCTCAGCTCAAGGGCAGTCTTTTCTGACATCCCAGTGTGTACTCCACCCCCATTCCTGCCACTCCACTTAAACTGCTTTCAGCCAGGTCATCAAGGGCCTAAATCCCTGGGGATGTGTTTCTTATTCCATCTTGCTGTGAAATTTGTCAGTATTGATGTCTCTCTTTCTTACGTACTGGTTTCCTTTCTCTTGATTTTCTTTCCCCTTATATGATTGCTGCTTCTTATTCTTTGTGAGCTCTTCTGCTCATCCCACTAATGGTGATGTTCCTCAGATTATTTCTCTGGGTTCCTTTTTTTCTTTTTGTTTTTGCTTATGTGTCACATCCTCTTGGGGAAATGTCTTGTTTCCTAGGACTGTCATCTGGTCCTGATGACTCCTAAATAAAAATTCCAGTCCAGATCTTTCTTCTGCATTCCTGACTCATATCTAGCTGGCTTCCGGGCACTTCCAGTAAGTGAGAAAAATCACCAAGATGTCCCATAAGCCCTTTAAATCTAGTGTCTCCAAACAACTCTTTAGGGGATCTCCGCCCGCACCTTTCTGGTCATGTCGTCTCTCTCCTTAAAAACGTTCAGTGCCTCTTCTTGCCTACCATGCTCTGGCTTCAAGCTATATTTCTACCTTCATTTTCCATTGTGCCTCTGCTTTAGGGAAATAAAATACTTGCTTTTCTACCAGTATGTCCTGAACCTGCCCATATCCTTGTTATTTTCTCTTGCTTCTTGCCTCCCTCTCTTAAGCAGATCCTCGTCTCTTACAGATGCTCAGACAGTTCTGATGCCGGCTTGATCCTGAAACTTTCCTTGATCAGTTACTCTCTGTTCTTTTTTGTGAACTCCTATATTTTATTGAAACCCATTTAATGGCATAACCTCATTCTGCTAATTATTCTGTATAATTATTTAGTACTTGCCTTATCTCGCCTACCAGTCTATCATATCCTTCAGGCTGGAGTTAAGACGTGTTCCCTCACAGGACCCACACACTGGGCCTGGCATATGGTGGGCATGTCCTGGCCTGTTGGGGTGTCTGATAGAGGGGTTGAGGAGTGTTAACTTTTGACAGCTCTTAGTTACCATTCACGATAAGTTCTGGCCACAGCAGGATTGATTCCTGTTCCATTTCTCAGCCTGTGTGTGGAGTCAGACTAGACTCATGTTAGATATATGTGGGGAAGCAGCTGTAGATTTTTTGAACCCTGGCTGTTTTCATTTATCATATTATTTGACTCTTAAGATGAACATTTTCCCCCACATTTTACTATCTCTGAAATTAGGATGGATTTTACACTTCATGAATTTTACAGCCTCTTACAATAACAATTGGCAGTGTTATACCAGGTTTAGTAGTATATTTAATAATGGCATGTCACACAATCCATAGCCCCTTAGGTTTGATAAATTTTAGTAAATTATAGTGTGTGGTTTCATAGTGATTTCCATTCATGGGATTGTGTCACCCAAGGGTGTTATTGATTGCAGTGAACATTGTAGTTTCTATTCAACCTTCTTTCCAACCCAGACACATTACACAGTAGTTGTTCAGGTTGGGTAGGGGGGACTCCCTTCACCCTCCTGCCCATGGTGGGTTCCTACTGGTATAGATAACTCAGGGCAACCTCACCCCTCATCTCCAGTAGTTGGTTCTGTGGTGGGAACAACAACTAGATGTGTCCAATTAAAGTAAGACTCCGAGCTTTTGTTTGGTGAGAAGAAATACTTGCTGATTCTCCTTTTGCCTGAGAACAAGGTAGTCTGTAGCGATAGGAGCTCCTGGCAGCCATAATACCTCTCAGGGGAGCCAGTCTCAGCTTCAGGCTGTCTGTGGAAAAGGGCAGAGCCAAGAGAATTGAAGAGAAAGGAGCTGCGGCCCGAGAAAGTGTGAAGAGCAGCAGAGCATTAGTGGTTAGGAGTGTAGCTCTGGACTATAATGCTTGGGCTTGAAGGCCAGCTCCGCCGCTTACTAGCTGTGTCCCTCTGGGCAAGCAAAGTAACACAATCTCACTCCACCTCAACTTCTTCATCTGTAAAATAGGGATAATAACCCTCAGAAAGTTGTGGAGAGGATTAATGATACATGGAAAATGGAGAGGGGGTACCTGGCACATTGTGTTTGCTTTGTTACTATTACTGTTATTATTGCTAATCAACTCTGAAACTTACCCTCTCTCTGGGCTATTTTTGTTCATGCAGTTTGATTGATGCTTTTGGTTGTTTTCCCCTGAAAAACACCCTACTGTATATGGGTGAAGTTCAGAATTTTGAGAGTAATTTGAATTTAGCTTAAAGGTAAATATTTAATAAGTAGTTTGACTTCCTGACCACTACATACTTTATATAATAGGTTAAAGGTATTCTTAAAAAATGTGAGAATTATGAGTTTACAGACTGCTTTTGTCTAGGACTAAAAAAAATCAGTCCTAGCATTTTTAAGAGAGCTAACTGAACTGGCTCTCCCTCCCCCTCACTTTAACAAATGAGCATTAATAATGATATCAGCCTTTAGCACCTACTTATAAAAAATTTAAAATTTATTTGAAAGTTCCCTTGAATAGAAAAGCAAATATTTTCAGTTACTTCCTGTGTCATGTTGATATACCCATCTCCATGTTTGTTCTTGGAATCCCCATATAATAAGTTAAAGATTTAAGAATCTTTTAACCTTTCAGATACATCTCTAAAATCTAACTTCTTGAAAATGCAGACTCCTTTACTTTTTTTTCCCCCCCTTTTAAAACTACATTTGGTTGTAATAATGTCCAACTCATCAAAGGTACTAAATGTAACCCTTGGTAAACATTCACTTACATCTCATATGTCACACTGTCTAATGACATGGGTATTGACTGACTTTTTCCCCCAAGTGTTATTGAGATATAATTGACATATAACGTATTACTTTTAGCTGTACAACATGATTGACTTACTTTTGAAAACATTCCTTTAAAAAGCAACCTTCCCTATGGCATTAAAAAAAATTCGTTTTAGGGCTTCCCTGGTGGTGCAGTGGTTGAGAATCCGCCTGCCAGTGCAGGGGACACGGGTTCGAGCCCTGGTCCAGGAAGATCCCACATGCCGTGGAACAACTAAGCCTGTGTGCCACAGCTACTGAGCCTGTGTGCCACAACTACTGAGCCTGTGCTCTAGAGCCCGTGAGCCACAAGTACTGAGCCTGCGTGCTGGAACTACTGAAGCCCGTGTGCCTAGAGCCCATGCTCTGCAACAAGAGAAGCCACTGCAATGAGAAGCCCACGCACCACAAGGAAGAGTAGACCCCGCTCTCCACAACTAGAGAAAGCCTGTGAGCAGCAATGAAGAACCAACACAGCCAAAAATAAATAAATAAATTTATTTAAAAAAATTTGTTTTAGAAAAATTTGACCTGAAGGTGTGTTTTGGGGAAAATACCTATCATGATTACAAGTTATCTATTACTTTGTTCTTTGGTTTACAGAAGAATACAAGGAAAAGAGACTGTACCATTGTGAGGAAGACAGAAAACCCGAAGTATCTCAATGTGACATTAGCTTCCCTCCTTCTTGTTTGCGGTACGCGGGCCTCTCACTGTTGTGGCCTCTCCCGTTGTGGAGCACAGGCTCTGGACGTGCAGGCTCAGCGGCCATGGCTCACGGGCCCAGCCGCTCCGTGGCATGTGGGATCTTCCCGGACCGACACACGAACCTGTGTCCCCTGCATCGGCAGGCGAACTCTCAACCATTGCACCACCAGGGAAGCCCTTCCCTCCTTCTTAAACACAGTTGCAAGGCTGAAGGATCTGGTTTCCTTGTTTCTTTTCTACTAACCTCTTTCTCCCTGTCTCCTTGGTCAGTTGCAAAAAACATATGCTTTCAAAGGAGTTCAGTAATTTCTAAATTTATTTTATTTTTAAAATAAATTTATTTATTTTATTTTATTTATTTTTGGCTGCATTGGGTCTTTGTTGCTGCGCGCGGGTTTTTCTCTAGTTGCGGAGAGCGGGGGCTACTCTTCGTTGTGGTGTGCGGGCTTCTCATTTTGGTGGCTTCTCTTGTTGCCGAGCATGGGCTCTAGGCGCACGGGCTTCAGTAGTTGTGGCTCGCGGGCTCTAAAACGCAGGCTCAGTAATTGGGGCGCACGGGCTTAGTTGCTCTGCAGCATGTGGGATCTTCCCGGACCAGGGCTCGAACCCATGTCCCCTGCATTGTCAGACGGATTCTTAACCACTGCGCCACCAGGGAAGCCCTCTAAATTATTTTTAATGGCTAATCTAACACAGGTTTTTAGATGTATGGAAAGTTTAGTTGTTTACAAAGCATTTCGTATCTATCTTCTTTTTAGGATTTCTGAGACGTAGATAGGGCACACATATTATCCTATTGTAGGCGAAGAAACAGTGGCTTCTAGTTAACACACATGTGGACAGTGACCTATATAGGAATATACTTGTCCTGTCAGAGTTAAACTGTTAAATAATCAGCATGTTACTTTAACAGGAAACACTAGCAGTATTCCCACTAAGGTCAGAAACAAACTCAATGTAGTTGACAAGAGAAAACAATTAGAGGCATCTTAGCCCTTATATGGTATTTTATTTGGAAATCCCTAGTGAATCAATGGTAAAACTGACTCAATGAACCTAAAGAGCATTATGTTAAGTGAAAGAAACCAGACACAAAAGACCACATACTGTATGATTCCATTTGTGTGAATTGTTCACAGTAGGCAAATCTATAGAGACAGAAAGTAGGTTAGTGGTTGCCTAGGTCTGGGAGGTGGGGATGGGGAGTGACTTTCTATGGGCACAAGGTTTCTTTTTGAGGTGATGGAACTTTCTAAATTTAGATCGTGGTTTTGGCTGTACAACTCTATAAGTATACTAAGATGCATTGAATCATATATTTAAAAGGAGTGACTTCTATGTAAATTATTTCTTAATAAGTGTTTTTAAAAATCTAATTCATAAAGTAAAATACTTCAATAGGATAGTAGGATATAAATTAACATACAAAAAACCAAGAGCCTTCATATACATAAACAATAGCTAGTTAGAAGATATAATGCAAGAGAAGACCCCATTTATAATAGCAACAGAAAAGATAAAATACTCAGGAATGAAACTTTAAAAATGTGCAAAACTGATATGAAGCAAACTTTAAAACACTCCTGAAAAGCTTAAAGGTAGAACTGAACAAAACTAAAGTCATGCCTTGTTGTAGGACAGGATGACAGCATTGTACAGCTGTAATCAAGGATTTGAGTGCAGGGAGTTAATTTGAGAGATGATCCAAGGAAGCACCTGTGGGGGAGTGGGAGTGGGGAATGAGATGAAATGGAATGAAGCCAATGTTAGGGTGTGTTTATATGAATGGGCTCCCACTGTTAGCAGCTGGATCTTAACCCTACTGGGGGCTTTTGTGAAGCTGCATAGAATTCATCTCAGAGTTCTCTGACCTGAGGGCAAAGAAGCTGGAGTATTTATTCACCACCTCCTGCCCAGCTTTGGTGGCTGGCTTCTCCCTGATACTCTGGCCTGCCCTCGACAATCTTCCTCGAACACTCTCAGGCAGAGAGTAGCTGTGGCAGCAGTAGAAAGCTGTAAGAATGTAGGGAGTGGTGAGTGCTGAGCAGACCAGCAGCTTATGTTGCAGTGGCATTTCAGATCTGTGCTGTTGAGATGTAGGAGATATTACAGTTTCAAGCCAAACTGAGGAGGTGGAGGTACTCTGTGGGCTTTGTTGTCTATGTAGTGTCATATCTCCAGTACCTGGAGAGCTGTAGTCTTCTCTGAGTGGGACTATAAATGAGTCAGGGAGAAATTGTGCGTGTTTTCTGTTGCAAAGAGTTGGTGGGCTTCTCCACCACAGGGCCTCTCTTCCCCTGTGCTCTGTCCAGGCCTGCTGAGAGTGTGGCCTGGCTCTTGGAAAGAGCTGTTCTTGCTGTGACCAGTTTTACATTGTGCCTGTGTTTTTTTGCCAATGAAATTTAATGAAATAGGATAAATTAACATCGACAATTGTTTATTTTTAAAAAGCAACTTTTTTGGTTCGATTTGCCTCTGCCAATATGAATTGTAATATATTTGTTCCTTGATCCTTATTATCACAGTATGAAATAAAGAAAGCATAATTTTGCAAAAAGATATGTTCATGTGATTTTTGAATGTTGATCAAGGAACTATATAGTGCATGAGATCCGTAATGGTTCTATGAATCAAAGATTCAGGATTTTGCAGATAACTATTTTAATTCAGTATTTTACTTATTTTTCTTCTTATAAATCCTCAACTGCTGTTTGTTTGTTTGTTTATTTATTTATGGCTGCATTGGGTCTTCGTTGCTGCATGCAGGCTTTCTCTAGTTGGGGCGAGCGGGGGCTACTCTTCCTTGTGGTGTGGGGGCTTCTCATTGCAGTGGCTTCTCTTGTTGCAGAGCACGGGCTCTAGGCATGCGGGCTCTAGGCACATGGGCTTCAGTAGTTGTGGCACGTGGGCTGAGTAGTTGTGGTTCAGAGGCTCTAGAGCGCAGGCTCAGTAGTTGTGGCGCATGGGCTTAGTTGCTCCACAGCTTGTGGGGTCTTCTGGACCAGGGATCGAACCTGGGTCCCCTGAATTGGCAGGCAGATTCTTAACCACTGCGCCACCAGGGAAGCACCCTCAACTGCTAATTTTATTTGATGATGCTTAGTATTTCCAAAAGCTTATTTGAACGAGAATGTTTATCAGTAAACTAGTTGGCTAATTAAAAATATCTCTTGATTTTGAAAACCATGCACAATGTGACAGATTGAAAGGGAATATGTAAAATGAGCATATTACAGTATATCGTCTCTGAAACCCACTGGTAGATGTTTATATCCATTAGTCAAGATGTTGGTTTTCACCTTTATTCCCAATAGGTACACTAAGCCAGACTAGCTTAAATATGTTGCTTGGTAGTCATTTTTATTGCCAAGTTTTATTAAGTATACTTATTTTCTATTGTTGTTCCTTTCCTTTCTTTTTCTGCCTTCCTTTGAATTGAGTATTTTTAAATATTCCATTTTATCTCTTCTTTCAGTTTATTAGCTTTACTTTACTTTTTGTTGCTGTAGGATTTAAAATATTTATCTCTAACTTATCATAGTCATCTATTAAATAATATTACACCCTTCACATATAATGTAAGGACCTTACAATAGTATGCTTCCATTTCCCCCTCCCATTTTATCATAAATTTTACTTGTATGTATTATGAACCCCACAGTATATTGTCATTTTTGCTTTAAGCAATAAATGATCTTTCAAGTAAAATTTTAAAATGTGAAACAAAGTTTGTTATTCTTTAGCCACATATATAACATTTCTAATATATCTTTGTGTTTATATGAATTTCCATCTGATGTTCTTTTTCTTCAGCTCCCTTAAAATTTTTTAAGTTTCAGGTCTGCTGGTACCAAATTATCTTTGCGTTTGTCTGAAATTTTTATTTTGCCTTCATTTGAAATGATGTTTTTGCTTGTTAGAGAATTCTGGCTTGGCTTTCTTTCTTTCTCTTTTGCCTTTCAGTACTTTATAGCTGTTCCATTGTCTTCTGGTTTGCCTTGGTTCTGAGGTGATTTCAGTGTAAAACCTTCTCAGTGACCTGTAAAATCTACATGATCTCAAACTTTCTGACTCTTTGACTTCATTTCCTCCTCCTTCCTCCCTCCCTCATTCAGGCAGGCTAAGTGTTTACCTGCTGTGGGTTTTTGTATTTGTTGTTCCATTTTTGTGGTCCACTCTTCTTTCAGATATTCTTATGACTCAGGCTTTCACCTCATGCAGGTCATCTTATGAGAAAAGCATTCTTTTGTTACTCTATATATAATAGTAATACCTTCCACTCTTCACTTATTTTCCCTCTGACCATACTTTATTTTTATCCATAATGCTTATCACTGTGTGACATATTTTGTCTTGATTTGCTTTTTGTCTTGTTTCTTCTGTTGAATTTTAAATCCAACTGGGGAAGGAGTAAATATTTTCTTTATCTTCTAGAATAGCACCTGACACTTAATAGGGGTTCAATAAATATACATGCAAAGAAAGAAAGAAAAGACAGACAGCAGCTTCAGTTCATTAAGGAAGTGATGGTATAAATTTTGGGAATTAAAAATAGCTATCTTTGTCCTTAAAATAATATTAAATATGAGGGTGTTTATCATTTCCTTGTGTGGAAACCTTATAGCCTCTGTTAATAATTCTGTAGCTGACCACAAGTATGTTATACTCTCTGAGCCTGATAAATGATGGAATGGGGACAGGCAATGTCTGAAGTCCCTTCCAACTATTTATTCATTCATTATAAACAACTTCATAATGAGGTCTCCTTCCTAGTTTTCCCTGCCAAAATCCATTGTAATCAGGTTAAATATACAGTAGGGAGATTAATTATATCATTTTTCTTTGCAGAAAACCTTTGTTGGTTTTTTTAAAATAAGACTCCCTCTTTATTATTATTATTTTAAAAATTTATTTATTGTTTATTTATTTAATTTTGGCTGTATTGGGTCTTCGTCGCTGTGCATGGGCTTTCTCTAGTTGCGGCGAGCAGGGGTTACTCTTCGTTGCAGTGCGGGGGCTTCTCACTGCAGTGGCTTCTCTTGTTGCGGAGCACAGGCTCTAGGCGCACAGGCTTCAGTAGTTGTGGCATGCGGGCTCAGTAGTTGTGGCGTATGGGCTTAGTTGCTCTGCGGCATATGGGATCTTCCCCGACGAGGTATCGAACCCGTGTCCCCTGCATTGGCAGGCGGATTCTTAACCACTGCACCACCAGGGAAATCCCTTTTGTTGGTTTTTGATTGCCCTAAAATTCTTTGATCCATCATCAAAGGCCTTCCACCATGTCATTCATTCCTGTCTCCAGTTTTCCATATCACCATTCCTACTCTATATCCCATACATATTCTCCATTTTCTTTTTTAGATGCTGCTTTTTGTTCCTTCCGTTAGGATTTCCTGCCGCCCATTCCTATTTGTCAAAATCCTTTCTGTCTTTCATGTCTAATATCAAATGCCATCTTCTTTGTGACATCTTTCCCAGTGCTCAGAATTAAAAATGATTGTTTCTTAATCTGAACTTCTTTTGTACTCTGTTGAAATGAAATATTATATTTGAATATGCTTAACAGATAATAGGGCCTCAAAAGCTTCTAATTGAATTTAAAACATTAAATAATCACATTGTTTCTTGACATAGGTAAGTATATTGGTGTAGTGCAATAACACTGACTCTAGGAAAAATCGGGCAGCCAGTGAAGTTTTTTTTAACCCCACCCCGGTTTTCCTTTGGAGGAGCATTGACCTCTCTTGCAGTGTTAAGTTGTCTTTCTCACTTTGCGCTGGATAAGTGGGGCTTTGCGCACCAGCTTTCCTCTCCCTGAGCAGCAGCCTCCTCTAGCTCCGTTTTAGAGTTAAAAATCTCCTTTTTATATTATTGCCTTTACTTATCCTCTGTTATTTTCAAGTACGTCTAAATTCTTTAGAGTTGTTTTTAGTATTTTTTATTTAGTATTTTAAGTCCTATAAGATTGCCTTTAATACAGACCCTGGGGCTCTCTGACTTTCAGTAAAATAAAATCACTTTAAGCTTTAGTTTTATGGTCATAGTTTTCCCCATTTCTCTCATGGATTTGCAGGTTGCCTTTTTGATTTTATCATTTTATTACATTTTATTGGTTTAGTGTTTTTAGATAAAGGGCATCTCTTGATATCCTTTTATTCAAATTTTTTGGATAACTTTTACTGGTCTTCACATATTCGTAAAGGAATCTTTAAAAAAGGGAAGGGATTTGTCAAGCCATTTACTGTTCTTTATCATAAGATACACCAAAATGTATATCTATTTTAGCCTTATTGGTAGTTTCATTTATTTGATCACAGTGTAATATTGAATATAATCTTGATGTAAATTAAACTTCTTCCTATAGTTAGTAATTTAGATTACTCCTTGTCAGTCAATGATGCAGAGTTGACCCTTGCCAATTAGACATAACAATGTAAAAATGGAAGAAGGATGGATATTTGAGGAGTTTAGAGTTTATTTCAGTGTGGGATATCCTACTTTTACAAGACCATGTCTTGACATGTACAGGTATACCTCAGAGATAGTGTGGGTTAGGTTCCAGGTGACTGCAATAAAATAAATATATCACAATAAAGTGAGTCACAATTTTTTTGGTTTCCCAGTGCACGTAAAAGTTATGTTTACACTATACTGCAATCTATGAAGTGTGCAATAATAGCATTATATCTAAAAAAACAACGTGCATACCTTAATTAAAAAACACTTTGTTGCTAAAAAACGCCAACTATCATCGGAGTCCTTTGCTGGTGGAGGGTCTTGCCTGGATATTGATGGCTGCTGACTGATCAGGGTGGTGGTCACTGAAGGCTGGGGTGGCTGGGTCAGTTTCATAAAATGAGACAACAATGGAGTTGGCGGCATCGACTGATTCTTTCCTTTCATGAACGATTTCTCTGTAGAATGCAGTGTTGCTTCATAGCATTTTACTCACAGTAGAACTTCTCCCCGAATAAGAGTCAGTCCTCTCAAACCCTGCTGCTGCTTCATCAACTAAGTTTATGTAATATTCTAAATCATTTGTTGTCATTTCAGCAGTCTTCACCAGGAGTGGATTGCATCTCACAAAAGCACTTTCTTTTCTCATCAGTAAGGCAACTCCTCTTTCATTAAAGTTTTATCATGAGATGGCAGCAATTCAGTCACATCTTTAGACTCTACTTCTAATTTTAGTTCTCTTGCTATTTCCACCAGTCCTCCACTGAAGTCTTGAACCCCTCAAAGTCATCTGTGAGTGTTGGAATTAACTTCTTCCAAACTCCTGTTAGTGTTCATATTTTGACCTCTTCCCATGAATCTCGAATGTTCTTCATGGCATCTGGAATGGTGAATCCTTTCCAGAAAGTTTTCAGTTTACCCAGATCCATCAGAGGAATCACTAGCTCTAACCTTAACAAAATGTATTTCTTCAATAATGAGACTTGAAAATTGAAATCACTCCTTGATCCATGGGCTGCAAATAGATGTTGTGTTGGTAGGCATGAGAACAGCATGAATCTCCTTGTACATCTCCATCAGAGCTCTTAGGTAGCCAGATGCATTGTCAGTGAGCAGTGATATTTTGAAAGGCATCTTTTGTTCTGAGCAGTTGGTCTCAACAGTGTGCTTTAAATATTCAGTAAACCATGTTGTAAACAGATGTGCTGTCATCCAGGCTTTGTTGTTCCATTTATAGAGCACAGGCAGAGTAGACTTAGCATAATTCTTAAGGGCCCTAGGATGGTAAATGAGCATTGGCTTCAACTTCAAGTCAGCAGCTGCATTAGCCCCTAACAAGAGAGTCAGCCTGTCCTTTGAAGCCAGGCATTGACTTCTCCTCTCTAGCTAACAAAGACCTAGATGGCGTCTTCTTCCAATAGAGGGTTGTTTCATCTACATTGAAAATCTGTTGTTTAGTGTAGCCAACTTCATTAATTATGTTAGCTGCATTTTCTGGATAACTTGCTGCAGCTTCTATGACAGCACTTGCGGCTTCACCTTGTACGTTATGGAGACGGCTTCTTTCCTTAAACCTCAGGAACCAACCTCTGCCAGCTTCAGACTTTTCTTCTGCTTTCTCACTTTTCTCAGTGTTCACAGAATTGAAGAAATTTCGGGCCTTGCTCTGGATGAGACTCAGGTTTAAGGGAATGTTGTGGCGGTCTGGACCTACTTATCCAGACCATTAAAACGTTCTCCGTATCAGCAATAACGGTGTTTCGCTTTCTTATCGTTCGTGTGTTCAGTGAAGTAACACTTTTAATTTCCTTCCAGGACTTTTCCTTTACATTCACAACTTGGCTAACCGTTTGGTACAAGAGGCCTAGCTTTGGGCCTATGTCAGCTATCAACATGCCTTCTTCACAAAACTTAATCATTTCTTGCTTTTGATATAAAGTGAGAGACGTTCAACTCTTCCTTTCACTTGAACATTTAGAGGCCTTGGTAGGGTTATTAATTGGCCTAATTTCAATATTGTTGTGTCTCAGGGAATAGGGAGGCCTGAGGAAAGGGAGGGAGACAGGGAACAGCTGGTCGGTAGAAGAGTCAGAACATGTACAATGTCTATCAAGTTCACTGTCTTATCTGGGCAAGGTACGTGGTACCCCCAATTATAATAGTAACATCAAAGATCACTGATCACAGATCAGTATAACAAATATCACAATAATGAAAACGTTTGAAATATTGTGAGAATTACAAAAATGTGACACAAGAAACATGAAGTGAGCAAGTGCTTTTGGAAAAATGGTGCTCAACACAGGGTTGCCAGAAACCTTCACCTTGTAAAAAATGCAGTATCTGTGAAGTGCAGTAAAGCAAAGTTTAATAAAATGAGTTATGCCTGTATTAATAGTAAAAATGTATTTAGTACTTCCAGATGCTTTTAAGTGCTTTACATACTCTGTTATTTTTAATCCTTACAACAATCCCATTATTAATTCCTTTTGTTAATAAGGGAATTGACCTAGAATTTAGGTAAATAGTCTAGGGTCATGTAGTTAGTTGGCAGAGCTGGGTCTGGAAGTCTGGCTTCTAGTAATTACAAAGCCTTTTTCTCACTTTTTTTTTTTAACATACCAGGTTTAAGTTTAAGATTTCATTTGGAGAACAAAAGGGTTTTACTATTTAAAATAAAGATATTAAATACCACTAGTCTACAAAGTTCATTTAGTTATTATTACTTATCCTTTGATATCACTTTTACTGTGCTCTTGATGCATTCTTTAATTCTGTGTTGCTGTTTTAAGTTTCTGATGTTTGTGAGAAATATATTTATGTCTTGAACTGCATCTGTTTGGGTGTAAACTTCCCACAGATAAGTTCATTAGACGGGATGTTCCTAGAGAACTTATATTTCTTTGTATCTCCTATGTGGTACCCAGCGCAGTACCTTGACATATACATTTTTCAACAAGTATACTTGGTTTAACTGGTTGAATAAACCCATATTTTTGTCCTTGGGAAAACAATTCTAATTTGATGTAAAATATGCTACCTATTATAGTTAACAATCTTGAGAATGTCATATGAGAACAACGGTTCTGTCCCACCCACCCCCAATTTCTTATTCGTACAGTGACACCTATGAATTTGTAGGTTGGAACAAGCTACACAACTGTGGAGCATACTTTTCCTGCAGAGGGCTGGCTAATTAAGTGTTTTTTGAAGCTTAGCATTCAAATCTGCATTCTTACTTGATTAATATTCACCACCACTATTTTTATGCAGATCACATGAAAAATGAACCCTACATGCCAGGATACCTTGCAAGAAATTACTGTTCATCAGCATGAATCAATAAGCTCACAAGTATAACAGTATCCACTGGGAAAAGTAGAGAAAAGCTGTTACTAAGGACATATAATATGAAAGAAAAAGGAGAAAAAAATTCATTTTTGCATTGAAAACCATAAAAATGTTTCAAGAGAAAATTAGTATGACTATCCATATTAGTATGCCTAGATCAAAAACGAATAGATGAAGTTCTGTTATATTTTACTACATCCATGAACCTTGAAAACATCAGACTAAGTGAAATAAGCCAGACACAAAAGGACAAATATGGTGTGATTCCAGTTATATGAAGCATGTAGAACAGGCAAATTCAGTGAGACAGAAAGTAGATTAGAGGTTACCAGGGCCTGGTTGGGAGGAGGAAATGGGACTCATTGCTTAATGGTTACAGAATTTTTTTTTTGGTGGGGGGTTGGTTTAAAAATTTTGGAAATAATGTTGGTGATTGCACAACATTGTGAATGTAATGAAGGCCATTGAATTGTACGTAAAAATGGTTGAAATGGCAAATTTTATGTTAGATATTTTAAATTTTAAAAAGCATGTAAATTATTAGGATGGACATTTAAACATTTTCTGCAGTCTTTGAATGAAGAAAGTAACTGATTTCACAGTGAAGCAGGTCACACCACTGGCTCAGGGCTTACTCTCTGCCTGTGACTAAGCCTTGCCTGGAATGCCTCCGGGTTGTGCCTGATGTCAGAGACCTGTGAAGTGGCTCAGGTAGACAGAGGAATCTAAAAGTGATCAGCTTGTGAGACACTGGGGGCTGGGAAAGGAGCTGACTGACCTGGAGTAGGAGACAAATAAAAGTTTGCAAATTTAAAGTCTTCAAAGAATGAAAAGAGGGAATAAAAAGAAAATGAGATGAGCGGTGCTAAGAAAACAAGACCAGATGTGCAGTGGAGAAAGGCAGCTTGCCTTGGGAAGCTGGACAGCTGTTTCCTCTGTGCTCTGCAAGCACACACAGCTGCTCGTCCCTTTGTAAATCTTCCTCCTCTGGACTGAGAGGCCAAGGGGCGTGTCCATCCCTGTATTCTCAGCGCTCAGAACAGGAAAGGGACTCAGTGAGTGAGTCAATAAGGGTCGAGTACCCGGGCTGAGGGAAGGTTAATCACAGAGTTCTGGTGGCCACAGTCAGAATCAGCAGGCCAAACGACCACCAAGAGAGACATTGGAAACTGCAGTAAAAAGAGGGTGGAACAGTTAAAAATGGCTAAGTGAATACCAGCATTTACTTTAGCTGCCTCTTAAAATCCAACTAAAATAACAAAGGAAAGATATTTAAGGGGAGGGGGGGAGAATTGGCATTAACAGACTACAATGTAAAAAACAGGAGAAAGAAACCCCAACAATATTAGAAGCTGACTTAAGAAGCCAGAGGCTCACTTAGATGGAAAACAAATGTTGAAGTGTAAACAGACTACAGAAAGTGAGTGTTTGCTAGCATCTTGAACCTATGAAATAATCTTGAAAGATGCTAAAGATCTGTTGAAAGAATAACAAAGAATAAATTGGACCCCCCAAGCTCTCCCTCATGTTGCGTACCCTGGGAACTGCCCCTGGAGGGGTACATCAGGCATAGCTGAGGGTGAGGTGCCATGCTGAATACAGGGTGGGGAAGTTAAAGTCGGTACTGGGTTCCCATCCTTTGCACACTTGAATCCCAAAGCAATGGCAGGTAGGCTTATACTCCCACAGCAGGATATGGGAGGACACTTTTCTGTTTTTCTGGAGAATTTTGACCAGCCCTAGATCCAATAATCAGGCTTTGGGCCAAATCATTCAAGGCCTTTGTTGTGCAATATGTTAGCCACTGAGCAACATGTGGCTACGGAGCATTGAAATGTAGATGGTCTGAATTGAGATAGTAAAATGCACTCTATATTTTAAAAGCTTAATAAGAAAAAAATGTAAAACATCTCAATAATTGTTATACTGATTACATGTTGAAATAATATTCTTGATATACTAGGTTAAATAAAACATCCCATTTGGGCTTCCCTGGTGGCGCAGTGGCTGAGAGTCCGCCTGCCGATGCAGGGGACACAGGTTCGTGCCCCGGTCCGGGAAGATCGCGCATGCCGCGGAGCGGCTGGGCTCATGAGCCATGGCCGCTGAGCCTGCGCGGCTGGAGCCTGTGCTCCGCAGCGGGAGAGGCCACAACAGTGAGAGACCCGCGTACCGCAAAAAACAAACAAACAAACAAAAAACAAAAAAAACCCATCCTATTAAAATTAATTTAACCTATTTCTTTTTAATGTGTTGCTACCAGAAAGCTTAAAATTACGTATTTCTATTGGACAGCACTGCTCTGTAATGGAGCCTTCTACGCAACAGTCTGCTCTTGCTCACTCAGCTTCAAAATAGCTTTTAATACTCTACCATAGGGACTTCCCTGGTGGCGCAGTGGCTAAGAGTCCACCTGCCAATGCAGGGGACATGGGTTTGAGCCCTGGTCTGGGAAGATCCCACATGCCGTGGAGCAACTAAGCCCGTGTGCCACAACTACTGAGCCCATGCGCCACACCTACTGAAGCCTTCGCACCTAGAGCCCCTGCTCACCACAACTAGAGAAAGCCCGTGGACAGCAACGAAGGCCCAACTGAGCCCAAAATAAATAAAATTAAAAAAAAAATACTCTGCCATAGAGGAGATAGTCAAAGATCATTAGATTTTTGAGGAAACGTGTTAATATGAAAGACAGAAAACAAAGTTAATAAAAAAAATGGAGCCTTCTGGAAGAGAAACAATGCAAGAGGAATAAAACAAAATGAAGCAACAAAAACCTGTTGTGTTATCCTTAGGGAAAATTTACCATAACCCTGTTTTTTAAAAAAACTCAGAAAACAAATATTCCTGGAAATTAAATCACAAGTGCAGAAATGAACTGTAGTGGGCAAAATAATAGCCTCCTAAAGACGTCTGTGTCCTAATTCTGGAACCTATGAATATGTTACCTTATGTGGCAAAAGGTAATGAAGAATGTGGAGGGAATTAAGATTGCTAATCATCTGACCTTAAAATAAGGAGATTATTCCTCGATCGTCCTGGTGTGCCCAGTTTTATGACAAGAGTCCTTTAAGGATAGAATAGGGAGGCAGAAGGTCAAGGTCAGAGATTTGAAGATACTACACTGTTACCTTTGAAGATTGAAGAAGGGGCTACAAGCCAAAAAAGCTTAAAAGGGCAAGGAAGTAGATCTCCTGTAGTGCTTCCAGAATGAACGCTGCCTAGTGACAACTGATTTTACCTCAACGAGAGCTACTTCAGACCTTCCAAACTGTAAAATAATAAATATACAGTGCTGTAAGTGAATACAGTTATGGTATTTGTTTTAAGAGCAATAAGAAACTAATATGAACAGCTAAATAAAAAGGTTAGAAGGTAAAGTTGAAGAAGTTTCTCAGAGAGTACAACAAACATAAGTGGATTCTAGAATGCATGAGACTGCTCCTACAGTTTGGGGCTAGAAGTAAAGAGAACCAGTAGAGGCACAGTGACCTCATAGCCATGCAGTAAACATGTATTGAGCACCTACTTCCTACAGTGCACTGCAGTCAGTGATAATTCAGACTATAGTCAATTTGGAATCACCATCATCTAAGGTTCATTCATAAATAATTCACTTTAACAGGTTGGAAAGGATGCATGAAGAACTATAGTTTTAAAAAATTATTATTATAATAATCTTTTTAATATTAATTATTTTTGGCTGCGCTGGTCTTCTTTGCTGTGTGCGGGCTTTCTCTAGTTGCAGCGAGCGGGGGCTGTTCTTTGTTATGGTGCGTGGGCTTCTCATTGTGGTGGCTTCCCTTGTTGTGCAGCACAGGCTCTAGGTGCACGGGCTTCTGTAGTTGTGGCACGTGGGCTCAGTAGTTGTGGCTCGCAGCTCAGTAGTTGTGGCACGTGGGCTTAGTTGCTCTGCGGCACGTGGGATCTTCCCGGACCAGGGCTTCAAACCGTGTCCGCTGCATTGACAGGCAGATTCTTAACCACTGCGCCACCAGGGAAGTCCAGAACTATAGTTTCATTTCCAAGAATCTGTGATCCTGTCCAGACCTGGTCTTATGAATGGGCAGAGAAGATACTCACATACTTGGCATGATTTCCCAAGGAGCTAAAAGATTCAGCTGCCCCCAGATATCTGATCCATTGGTTTGCTCTGATATATCAAATTCCCACCAACAGAAAGCTTTCAAGATAATAAGTCTTCAGAAAGAGTATTAAAATGCAAATATTAACAGGAAGGTAGTGCCCACTAAAATTTTAGCATAGTTTAGGGAGGAGAAGCAGTCATGGAGAAGAGCAAAAATGGTTAATTGGGAAGGCAGTCAGCCATATTTGGTGGGAATTTGATGAACTTTCCCATTTTCTTTCTCCAGGTTCTGAAATATCCCTATTTTTATAAGACAGGTCTCACTTCTCCCAGCTGTGGAATCCTAAGCCTAGAGGCAATAAATCCTATCTGAGTTTAGAGAAGAAAAGATTGCAAATTAGCCTGGGAGTTTTTGGCTAAAAATTACTGAGACTATATCTGTGTTAAAAGTTCCAAGGGTTTATTAGTTTTATTATCCTCTTTTGGATATTATCCTCATTAGAGTAATATGAAATATACCTAAACCTAAGTAGTAAGCCGTAAATTAAGACAGCATTTTGTTACAAATGCTGTGTTGCTCACCAGGATTTGCCCAATGTAGATTCAGAAATCTGAGTCCAATATTTAGGCTTACCTGATTCAGACATATATTTCCATTTACATATGTGTATATATCTGTGAACATGTATGTATGAATATATGTGAAAAAAATATATGTATGTATCCTGTCTACATGTATATTATACAGATAAAATATTACATAAAAACCTTCAGAATGATGACAGTGAGAACTATTTACATGATACAACACATTCTAAATTTCAGTTCTTCTCGAAAACTTGTGCTGAACCTTAACCTGTATGAAGAAGAGAATGGTTCTCGTTGGGATATCTGATACTTGCTTCAGGGCTTTGTTAATTTACTAGATAATGTTTTTAGTTTTTCCTTACATATTTTCTAAGAACAATCTTTAAATGCCACTAAAATGATTTATTTAGAATCGTTTGCTTTCCTCTAATATATTAGTATATCCTTCACATTTCTCGCTGTTGGTCTTACTTATAAATAACAGTGTGTGATACCTTAGCCCTTGTGTTCTCTCTCAAGACACTGCCTATTCTGTTTTGCTTTCTGTAGCCACTTCTTTCTGACTGCTCAAGGGATAGGAGGGGCCTAGAGTCCAAGGAGAAAAATGGATTTCCAATGGGGTAGATAGAGGGAGACATTTCTGTGCTGCACCATTAAACATCAACCACTCCCTTTCCACCCATAAACAGCAATTATAGGGAATTACTCTTCAATCACTTCATGTTCAGTATTTACATTAGCACATCAAAAGAGGATATTTCGTCGTTAAGGTTAACAGTTATGATTTTTAAGAGTTTTCATCATTTGTGCACTTTAAAAAATCCAATTTTGATTTGCTAATCCATCCTCATGAATGTAGCTCCTGTTAAATAAACCATCCTGTTGGGAATAGAATTGTTGTAATTCCATTAGTAATCTTTACTGGTGAAAATTAGCTCTTTGCTCAGTTTTTGCCTAGTGAATTTTAGTCTTGGCAGCGAGTATAGTCTAATGATTAAGGGCATGGGTTCTGGAGTCTGACTGCCTGGGTTTGAATATAAGCTGCGCTATTTACTATGTGATTTTGGGCAATGCAGCTTATTTTCTCTAGCCTCAGTTTTCTCATTTGCAAAATGGGGCTAAATTTGGTACCTCTCTCTTAGGATTATTATAAAGATTAAATAAAAAATATAGCACATTTCCTGGTATGTTGTTAGCACTAGTTTAATGATTATTGTGAAGAGGCAGCAAGGTATAGTGGAATTAGACAAACAGGGTTTATAATCGTAGCACTGAGATGGGGGTTGGGGTGGAGGTGTTTTTATACACGACCTTGACCTTGAGCAAACTGTTTAACCTCTCTGAATTGATTTCTTCAGCCTAAAAATTTTGGGTAACCTTCCTTATCAAATAATTGGGAAGGTCTGGTACATAGCAAAACTGTAAAACTGCACACTATGTCATTCTCTTCTTCCGTTCTTTCTAGTTTGCTTTAGGAATGCTGCAAATTCAGAAAACCTTTTAACTCTCCATCCCTTTTCCAAAAAACCCAGCAAGTTTTTCTTTTATAATACGTGGTAAGTAGTTGTCATTCAATATGTTTTATTTAGTTTTATTGGGATCTTATTTTAATGGCTGCCCTAGTTTTTGGCTGAATTATAGGAAACAAGTAGAAGGCATTGAGAAGAGATCAAGTATTAGAGAGCTTTTAAGGTTTTATATCTAAAGAATAAACAGAAAATAAAAGAATAGGCAATGCAGTTGTTTTGTTTTCATTAGAAGCTGTGAGGTAAGAAACTAAAGAGATGCCTGGTAGGTCAGGGAAATGAAATCGGAGCCCTGTGCTCTGTCTTTGGAGATGGAAATATCAGCAACATTAGTAAACTATATTCAAGCTGGGAGAGTGCTGTAGGAGCTACCCAAGGGATTGTGAAAGTCATTCTTATTCACTGGGTGGCCAAAGATGCTGAGAGTTTGCGATGATCTGATGGTGATCAACTTGAGATCATCATGGGCCTTTCTGTAGCTTCTTGGGGTTGTGCTGAGAATGGTAAATCCAAACCAAGTTGACTCAGCCAGGAGGGCAGTGATAAAAGAAAGAGGAGGGATAGTAGTTTCTATTCCTCAGACTTGCTTCAGGGTAGCGATTAGCATAGGGAGGCACCAGGACTCTGTGGAGAATTTACAAGTTTTAGTTTTCCCTTTGTTTATCCTGGGCAGCCAGAAAGCTGGTGTTGTGGTTATGGAGCTCTGAGGATAGTAAAATATTGATAGGAAACAGCAAGGTGGGTATCACATGACTTCATTCTGTGTACCACCAGCTTGTTTCACAGAACAGTGTCCGCTTTTTATAAACATGTATTTTGAAACACACACACATACTTACTATCCTGAAGGAAAAAAAAATCTTAGCTAATATAGCTACTTCTGCACATAATTTCAAAATGCCAGCATAATGCCCTAATGATAATATAAAGAAGAAATAAATGGAAAGTTATCATAAAATAGTGTATGTTACCATATATGAATGTTTAGGTACTAATAGAATTCATGGAAGAATTACTGTAAATGTGCAGCTCTAATTGAGAGTGATAGAAATGTATTGAGTTGGTGATTCAGATAGCATGACATTATCATCTGAAATGATGAAAACCTCTTGGTAAAGTTTTGGACAAAAAAGAACTAATTTTCTTCAGTGTACCTAGTAATAGCAATCCTGGAAAATTCTGCATGTTAAGTATACTAAAACAATACAAGAATTGCTTCTGCCCATATGTAAAAAGGAATTTGGTTCTAAACCGAAATGTGCTAGTTGGACATTTGAAAGCTGTGTGGGATTGTGACATACATTGCAGGATGTAAGCACCCTTGTCTCCTGCAGAGTGAATGCCTATGGTGCCCCCCAGTCATAGTGAAAACCAAACGACCCTCACAGCTTTCTACCACACCTCCCAGGGACCAGTGCCAACCCTTCTGAGAAGAGGTTGATTCCATCCACATTTGCCAGGGGACAGTGATTACTGCTATGGTCCCATCCAAATCTCAGGAGATTCTCCCCTTGCCTCTCATTGCCAAACCCATTACATAAGGTGTCTGTTTCTGATAATATTACCTAACAACTAGTTTGGAAATGCTTTGTTTGGGAAGGGAGCTTTCAGCATATAGAGACAATATTGCATAATGGCTGTGAGCAGGAACTCTGGATCCAGATTGCCTCCATTCCAATCCAGTCACTGCCACTTACTAGCTGTAGGATCTTACATGAGCTACTTAACCTCTCAGTGTCTCTGTTTTCTCATCTGAAAAGGGATAGGTCCATTGAGTTACTTACCTTGTGGGACTGTTGTGAGCGGCTACATATATGTGCTTTGAGTAGTTCTTGACACATAGCACTATGCACACAGTGTGTGAAAGAGACTTGTGAGAATAGTGAACAGGCTTTAAAAGGTGAGAAAGGAAATCATGAAATTGTAAATGTACAGTGCAGAAAATTACAAAGATCATGTAGTTTTGATTTTCTCTCATAGAGAACGTTTACCAGAGTTCTAAATAGATTTTAATGGATAAAATTCATCATATTCTTTCCTTTTCCTCCCTTTCGGCGAGATAATAATGGTTAATAGCTAACAATTATAGAGCTCTTAACATGTACCAGGCATGGTACTAATAGGTTTATAGGTATTGTATCATTTAGTTTTTAAACAAACCTATGAAGTTGTTACTGTTGTTATCTTCATTTTAAAATGCCAGCATTTTAAAAAATGAGACAGGTTGAGTAATTAACTCTGAGAGTCACAGTTTAGAGTCAGACTCAATCATCCAACTCCAGGGTCCGTTCTTTGAATCACTGGGCAACACTAAACTATGAAATGGGCAAATTACAGACAGAACCCAAGAGAAGCCTCAAGTGTCCAAGCCTGTGAACAATCTCAGATAATTGTGCGGGGTCACTAATCCTTGACATTTTCTAGTTGACTCTAGGATTTTTATGTTCAGCAATCTGGTGGAGGTTTGGTTTGTTTTAAACATGCATTAGTGTCTAGATCAGGGCTGTCCACAAGTACTTTCTGTAATGTTCGGTATGGTAACCAGCCAGTAGTCATATGTTGCTCTTGAGCACTTGAAATGTGGCTAGTGTGACTGAGGAATTTTAAAATTTTATTGAATTTTAATTAGTCTAAATATAAATAGCCACATGTGGCTAGTATTAGTGCAGGTCTAGGTAAGTAAAGGGGACGCAAAGAGAAAATGCTGGACTTGCAAAACCACCACCCTGTGTTTCAGTAGGAGCGAGTGTGCTATAGGGTATAGAAAATAGGGAGTGGGACTGACTTCTTTCTGCCTTTTTGGATACGGAGGCCTTAGTGCCATGCCTTCAGAGGTGTCCTTTGTTTAGCAGGTGGGTGCCCCGTGTAAAGTCCTCTGGTGTGCTCACAGGTCATCGGCTTCAGCATCCCTAGCACTGCTGAGCTGGCTCCAGAAACCTTTAATTATTGCAGCATATGTTTCAGTTTTCAGGCTGGAGGAAATTTATTCCCTTCAGCCTGAAGTCAGCACAGATGGGATCTACAGCCGAGACCTCGATACGAAAGAACTAAATTGCTGACCCTTTACAGTTGCCATGATGCTGCTGACATCAACAGCTGTGGTTGCCACAGTATGTGGCAAAAAAATCAGAAAATTGCCATTTAGAGCCATCATCGTGATGTGAATTCAAGGTAGGTAAATGAAAGGTAGCGTAAGTTGCTGGCTTTATTTAAAAACAATCAACAATATTAGAACAGAAGTAGGTTGTTTGTGTTTGGTGCGTCCATGAATAGTGCAGTATGCATTCCAATTTAAGTGTGTATTCAAACATGAATAAATTTCTGTGAAAACGTTGACTTTGAATCAGGGTATCTGAGATGTTTTTCTATGCTTAGTTTTATCACAAATGTAGGTATGCTTAAACATAGATATTCTTGTTTCTTGAGCTCTATAAAGTGGTATCATTGCTGAATGTAGTCTTATGGGATGTTTTTGGTACTCTACATTTTCAAGATTCATCTGTTATTGCACGTAGCTATAGTTCATTCATTTTCACTGCTATATGATAGTCCACTGTATAGAATATATCACACTTTATTCATTCTCCTGTCAGTGGGCTTATGGGTTGTTTCCTAGTTAAACGTTCTTTCGGTTGATTACACTTTCTGTTGCGTTATTGTTTGAAGGTAGCAAGGATAGGGCATAGATTATCCACCTCTCAGAAGGAGAGAGCAGTAGGAAGGACGGACCTGGAATATAGGCTATATTTAAAATAGGGAGAAGAGATGGGAACTAACATATATTATTTTCTGGGTACCTGGCACTGTCACATATGTCATCTTATTTTTTCTCATAACAGTCACGTGAGAAATTTTATTATCTTCATTTAATAAGTGAAGAAATGGACCCACACAGAGGAAAACTAACTACTCCAAGATCACACAGCTAGTAAGAGATGGAGCTAAATGTTCAACCTTGGTGCCTCTGACCCAAATCCTTTATGTTCTCTATACATGGAGCTGGCTAGAACCGTCAGGATTATATGACCCTGAGGGGAGACAAAGTATAAATGGAAAGAGGTTACAGTTTGGCTCTGTCACTTAAACCAACAAAGTCAGCATAGCACCAGGGAAATTTGAATTCAAGGTAGGCAAATAAAGGAAAACAAAAGCAACTTTATGTTCCAGGCCGTGTGTATGGCTCTCCAGCATTTGGAGGGCTCTCCAGCTCTCCAAATCTTTCTGACCCTACAACCTTCTGGCTTAGACTGTGACTCATCCAGCCAGCTCTGTAGTCTCACTCTTCTAGAAATTGTCCTTCAGTCAGGGATGAAGTAAAAAAAAAGTCGTGTAGTCCCAGGATTACCCTTAATCAACCGCAAGTAGAGTAAATTGACCTTGATTTATCAGCAGTCTGCCATGTGAAGATTTGGGGTGTTTTTTTCAATGGTGAATCTTTATGAAAACATAGGATAGAATTGGGTGTCAGCTTAGCAAATGAGAGAACTTCATTTTTTTTCTGTCTGTAACAATTTTCTACGGCTACTGTGCAATTCATAATAAAATGTAAGTATGCATTCAAAATTTATTTCCGTAATTTTAAATTATTGACTGCCACTGCTAGCCCAGGGATCACACAGCCTGGGTGAATGTGTGAACAGAGAAAAATCTCTTTTGGTAAACAGAGGCTGGAAATCGGCGTTGCTCTTTGCAGGTGACTGTTGTTCTTGTTCATGTTTTATTTAGGTGTTTAGCAGTGCCATTTGAGTTTTTAATTAAAGTTGTGCCTGCGCTTCAATTGTTTATGAAGCCTCACATAGATTTAATCATCAGAACAGCTTGATGAGGATTTGCAAAGGTGAGCTTTATCGCTTCACACCGCGGCTTCTAGTCTCTATCTAGAATGTGAAGGGAGCATTGATTCATAAGAACATTACAAATAGCTCAATGATCGTTGGAGTATATTGAGTAGAGAATGAAATGTGGAAGTCTATTACAGATACTCTGTCTCTATTAACCTTTCCAACCTTCCATTTAGTTTGATGGATAGAGGGATTTGTGCCCTGAAATCACAGAGGTATCATGTGCTCAGATGTGGGATCATCTTTAAGATGGTGGTGTTAATCATTTTAGCACATCAGGACTCAGTTTAAGTGGTTTTGAACAGTTTTGCTCCACATTTCATTATGATATTTCATAAATTTGGAAAATAAGTAATTAGCAAATGTAATCTTAAATTTACTCAATAGGATGAATAAACATCTGTATTTTGATATGTTAACTCCATATATATTGAATTAATGTTCCTATGATTACAATAAAAATATTGGATTCTGTTTTTGCCATTCTGTCGGAAAAAAAGGATGGATGAAGGTAGTATGTACTGCTTAGAGAGGTCATTTTATCATAGGCTAGAATGCATTATAATAATAATATAATATAATACATTTCTGGGCTTTAAAAATAGTATTACTGGGATGTTTTAAAACTTTATATGGTTATTACATACCTTATTTTTAGATTTTAATATTATCAGTGTTTTCCATTTTAATGGCTCTTCTTGGTTACCTAGAAATGTTTTTTTTTAGCTTTTAAAGTGATCATTGAATTAATCTAAGAAAATATGTCTTAAGATACTGTGATATTCAGCTGTCCCAAACACTTTTTAAAAAGATAGTATCATATTCACTATTTCCAGTTTTTTTTGATTTACAAATTTTCAGATTTTGTGAAATTTATGAATTTCAGGTGTTTCTGAAAAAGGGCAATGATGGGAATAGTCATTTCTTTCCATGTGAATGTTTTTATTTTTCAGTACTTTCCAAAGAATACATGCACAGAGACCATGTAATTCGTAGTCCTTTTTGTTTTTTTTCCTGCCCAGGATAACTAAATGAATAAAGTTAGTGTATTAGGTCTTTTATTACATGGCTAGTATCATTTGTTTTGCTTTGTTTTTAAAAAAAAAAAGTCTTAAGTTTTTCATCTCAACTGCAGTAGGTTGAAAGGGGCAAGAATTTGGAAGTGGCTAGGAATCTATACTGTATCAATATTAGAAGTCACAAAATAGCACAATTAATGACTAATGTCAACCATGTTATTGTTTCTTAAAGTTACCTAAATACCTCAAGGACTTTTAGGAAATGGATTTGAAATGAAAAGTTGAAGTGCAAGTCATTGCTAGTGTAGCTGCAAAGCTTATTTATAAAAAGCACTTAACATACTGTGCTTTAGTTCCTTGTTAAATTATTTTCCAGCTTCAGATGAAGCTTTGTGAAGGCAGGTACTGTTTCTGCTTTGTTCTGTGCTTATTCCTCACTGCCTAAATGGTATCTGGCTTAATAAATAATTGTTAGATGAATAAATGAATGAGTGACTTCTTAAACTGATGACATATGTTAAAATTAGTCACTTAGCAATTGAACATTTTTTTTAGGATTATGTACCTTAAATATATAGCTTTTTTTTTTGTGGTACACGGGCCTCTCACTGTTGTGGCCTCTCCCGTTGTGGAGCACAGGCTCCGGACGCGCGGGCTCAGCGGCCATGGCTCACGGACCCAGCTGCTCCGTGGCATGTGGGATCTTCCCGGACCGGGGCACGAACCCGTGTCCCCTGCATGGGCAGGCGAACTCTCAACCACTGTGCCACCAGGGAAGCCCAATATATAGCTTTTGATCTTAGAGGAGTTTCTTTGCCTTTTATTTCTTTTAAAAAAGCAATCTAAGGGGATAAAAGGCAAAGATGAAAATTGTTGCTTAGAAATATGACTGTAATTTCAGTGATCTTGTTGAATGGCTTTTTAAAATTATTTTTTATTGATGTGTAGTTGACTTACAATACTATATTAGTTTTGTTGAATGGCTTATTACTGTCAGAGTTTATAATACTTGGATGCCATGAGAGCATTATATAAATTAATAATTAAAATGTACTGATTTGTGGATCAGAATCTTTCATTTCTATCCTTGAATTTTATGTTTCTAAACACAAATAATTTTTTTCTTTTTTTAAAAAATTTTATTGGGGTATAGTTGATTTACAATGTTGTGATAGTTTCAGGTGTACAGCAAAGTGAATGTTATACATATACATATATCTACTCTTTTTTAGATTCTTTTCCCATATAGGCCTTTACAGAGTATTGAGTAGAGTTCCCTGTGCTATACAGTAGGTCCTTATTAGTTATCTATTTTATATAGATAAATATGTATATCTATATAAAATAGATAATAGTTATCTAAATAGATAACAGTATCTATATTTTATATAGATATAAAAATCTATATTTTATATAGATATAAAATATATTTTTATATAGATATAAAATATATATTTTTATATAGATATAAAATATCTATATTTTATATAGATATAAAATATATTTTATATAGATATATAGTAGTGTGTATGTGTCAACCCCAATCTTCCAATTTATCCCTCTCCCCCTTACCCTCTGGTAAACATAAGTTTATTTTCTACATCTGTAACTTTTGTTTTTGTATATAAGTTCATTTGTAGCCCTTTTTGAGATTCCACATATAAACAATATCATATGATTTTTGTCTTTCTCTGTCTGACTTACTTCACTCAGTATGACAATCTCTACGTCTATCCCTGTTGCTGCAAATGGCATTATTTTGTCCTTCTTTATGGCTGAGTAATATTCCGTTGTATATATATATATATACTACGTCTTCTTTATCTGTTTCTCTGTTGATGGACATTTAGGCTGCTTCCATGTCCTGGCTATTGCAAATAGTGCTGCAGTGAACAGTGGGGTGCATGTATCTTTTTGAATTATGATTTCCTCCAGATATATATGCCCAGGAGTGGGATTGCTGGATGATGTGGTAGCTCTATTTTTAGTTTTTTAAGGAACCTCCATACTGTTCTCCATACTGGCTCTACCAGTTTACATTCCAACCAACAGTGTATGAAGGTTCCCTTTTCTCCACACCCTCTCCAGCATTTTATTGTTTGTAGATTTTTTGATGACGGCCATTCTGACTGGTGTGAGGTGATACCTCATTGTAGTTTTGATTTGCATTTCTCTAATAATTAGTGATGTTGAGCATCTTTTCATGTGCTTTTTAGCCATCTGTATGTCTTCTTTGGAGAAATATCTAGTTAGATCTTCTGCCCGTTTCTTAATTGGGTTGTTAGTTTTTTTGATATTGAGCTGCATGTGCTGTTTGTATATTTTAGAGATAAATCCCTTATGGGTTGCTTCGTTTGCAAATATTTTCTCCTGTTCTGAGGGTTGTCATTTCGTTTTGTTTATGGTTTTCTTTGCTGTGCAAAAGCTTTTAAGTTTAATTAGGTCCCATTTGTTTATTTTTGTTTTTATTTTCATTACTCTAGGAGGTGGATCGAAAAAGATCTTGCTGTGATTTATGTTAGAGAGTGTTCTGCCTATGTTTTTCTCTATGAGTTTTATAGTATCCGGCCTTACACTGAGGTCTTTAATCCATAAACACAAATAATTTTAAAGTTGATGTTAATACATCTTATTTATGGACATGGAATGTCTCATATCTCGTCTCTATAATAAAGTTTACAGGATGACATATTGCTATAAATGCATAAATGACTTTATAGCCTGGTAGGATATAAGATCTTAGGGGTAGGTGTCTGTCTTTCTCATCTTTTTTTCTCTTTCCCAGTACCATTTTCAATGGTAGTTTATTTAAATATGTGTATGTATATAATTGAAATCACAAGAGAAAATCTACACCCATCTCAAGATTACTCCTTTATGGTATGACTGGGTATGCTAGGCAGTTGACCATGTGTGAATCAGTCTTTTAGGAATAGTAGCAAGAGTGCTGGGTATTAGATCTAGTTTGATTCCATCTATTTTATACAGCTGTGTCCAGACTGAATTCTCCATTTCCTTGGCTTCTGAGAGTGATCTCACCTGTTTTTCTTCCTCCCTTGTGCATATCTCATTCTCAGTTTTTGTTTTCTGTTCTCCTGCTCCTTTTGGCTTCTGCTTATCTAATTAACCTCAGCCCCCAGTGTCCCCCTGTTTATGCTCTGTGCGGCAGTCATTCTAGGCTAGTTATGGTTCTGTGAATGGACTGTGCTCTTTCATGCCACTGTACTTTTGCACATGCTTTTCCTGATGCCTGGAATATCCTCCTTTTTCTTGTCAGCCTGCTGGAGAACCTTACCGATCCTTTAGGAACCATGTCAAGTGTTTGATTTATAAAGTTTTCTTTTCTTTTTCTCAATAAATTTATTTATTTTTATTTATTTTTGGTTGTGTTGGGTCTTCGTTGCTGCATGCAGGCTTTCTCTAGTTGTGGTGAGTGGGGGCTACTCTTTGTTGCGGTGTGCAGGCTTCTCATTGTGGTGGCTTCTCTTGTTGCAGAGCATGCACTCTAGGCACGTGGGCTTCAGTAGTTGTGGCACGTGGGCTGAGTAGTTGTGGCTCATAGGCCCTAGAGTGCAGGCTCAGTAGTTCTGGCGCACGGGCTTAGTTGCTCCACGGCATGTGGGATCTTCCTGGACCAGGGCTCGAACCTATGTCCCCTGCATTGGCAGGTGGATTCTTAACCACTGTGCCACCAGGGAGGCCCTGTAAAGCTTTTCTTAAGCAGAGTTCATTGCCACTGCACCTTGTACATACCGCTGTTATAACTTTTATCATACCTTTAACGGTTGTTTATATATATATATTTCCCTACTAGATCATGAGCTTCTTAGGGCCCTGGCAATAATAAACATTTATTATTTTTGATAATGGATAAGTGAGGGATTTAGGACTTGTGCTAGAATAGCTCCTATCTTCTGAGACAGTTTTCTAGCACAGACAGCAAAGGAATCAACCATCTCACGTAGTCAGGAAGATGACAGAGCTAGTATATGATTGGACTGTGTCCTAAAAATTCATGGTCCAACAGGCAGATAAGAAATTGAACAGTTTTCCCAAGAGAGCACAAATTCTAAGGATTCCTAGCAATCTCTGGAAAATTGAGGTCACAGTGACACACTTTTTACTTTGTCTTAAGCCACACTTTGCAGAGAAATATTATTACTATCTAGTTATTCACTTGGCTAAGTACAGTTTTTATACTTGCTGACTATATGAAAGCTTTGGTTATCTTATAAATATCAAAATAAACTGAGATTGCATAATAGTTTATTCTTTGGTTTTATGAAAGCTATCCTGAATTAGTCCAGTATGCACAAAATATTCACATATGATGATGACATTAATCCAATTCTAATTCAGAAGCTTCCTGATGATCCATATAGGGTAGTAAAGAGGAGCAGAAGCTCAGAGGGCTTTATAGTTCGAGGTGTAATTAGTAAGTGAGCCTGTGCAAACCATCACTTTTGAATAATAAATAATTAACTAGCTGAGAAGGTAAAACTAAAATTTCTAAAGAGTATAGGATTGAGAAAAATGTAGACATGCTGTATCATTGAGATACAGATACAAAAATCCCTGTAACGCCTGATTTGCAGAAGACAGTATGTCTCAATGAAATAGATGCATTAAAAGCATCTCCTACTTTTATCTCAATCTTAAAGTGAATGATATTTTCCTAAGGCTCCCCAGTATTTTGGGGTGTGTTCCTAAGGCTCCCTCCATGGTGAGATACAGTAACCCTCACTGCCACACAGACCCTTCACCAAGCTCTTATTTGCACCAGACATCTTCCTTTTCCCTGATAGATTGGGGTCCCCAATCCCCGAGCCATGGACCGGTACTGGTCCGCGGCCTGTTAGGAACTGGGCCCCACAGCAGGAGGTCAGTGGTGGGGGAGCGAGCAAAGCTTCACCTGCCGTTCCCCATCGCTCACATTACCGCCTTCACCATCCCCCCGCCGCCCCCTCCTGCCAGTGGAAAAATTGTCTTCCATGAAACCGGTGCCTCGTGCCAAAAAGGTTGGGGACTGTGGTGATAGACTACCTCATACATTTTGCTTACTTTGTACTTTTAAAATCAGGTTTAAAAGCTCCTCTACCCTCTCATGTACTTGATGTAGGTGTCTTGACATCTGCAGGCTCTGGGCATGTGATGTCCTTGCTCATACTTTTCAGGCGGTGGCAGAACACAGAGCCAGTGATAGCGGCCCCCTTACCTGCCTCACGGCGGTGGTCCCCATTGAAGGGGTGATGCACGTGGTCTATTTGTGAAAATGGGGGAACTTGTCAAAGGCACACTGACAGCCAGTGCTTTGGCTCTGTCTACTTGTAGAGAAACCCTCAGGGCAATCAGATGACTCTGAAAAGAGTAAATTTGTCTCCGGCTGAAAGGAAATAGAAAAAATCTTTCCCTGTAGGAATGTATGAGTGATGTTGGTATTGAGGTTGCTTATCTGGCCAATGTTGAACATTTCAGGGATGGAGAAAAATGACTTATCTCTATACATGTACTTGCATATATGTGTGGATTTGTATGGTAATATATTTAGTTGGTTTCATCTCAAACATTTATATTTTAAAATCCATGTTACTTGGTTATAGATTGTTTGCTTGGGGATAATGGTAGAAATTCAATCTTCTGTTTTGTTTTAAAATGGAGGGAGTTTGAACCCTTTTCTTCACGTTAAGGCTGTTTTCCCAGGTGGTTCTATCCAACAGGTGGCCAAATTGTCACTCTTACATGATAAAGAGTAGTTAAATTAATGAGTTGATTACTGCTGTTTATTGTTCAGTCTCTTTACAGCAATAGGATTTAGGCTTAAGTACTTGATACTGGTGGTTTCTTGTTTGGAGATATTCTAATCTCTACATCAAAAGACTGTGATGCAGTGAAGTTCAAAGCAGGATTCTAAAGGTTGGTAGCAATGATTGAGGCTTTGCATCTGCCAAGTAGCAGGCATTCTGGTGCTGTATGTTCATACTGCAAGGCCCTCTCTGTGGTGTTCTGACATCAGGTCTTGTCTGTGTAGTCAGGTTTGTGTACAGTGGGTTTAAACTTCCTTTCATTATGGAGAGGAGGTGCACGGGCAGGGATCTCACAGTGTGTATTGGTTAGTACTAGCCGTTTGGATTCCATTCTTCAAGGAAATGAGTACTTCCTCAGTTTCCAGATGTGTTAGAGATCATTGGTTTCATCACTTACACACCTGTGTTATATGAGTTAGTTTGATTAATACTTTAGGAAAATGCTAAAAAGAGCAATCAAAATACAAATATCATTTGCCTACTAGTCTAACCCCCTCCCTGAAGAACACAGGATAACATTTTGAGGATATGACACTAGGGAGGAATAATATAACTGTTTAAATTTTCCTTGTTTTCTGTTTATATGAAATAAGTATAACTAAAACTAAGAAAAACAGAATCCATATGGAAAAATCATCTTCTTTCAACAGCTAAAGCTAGCTTTCATTTTTTACCATAGGATGTCACCAAAGTACAGAAAGGAGTTAGAAATAATTTTCCTTTAGATTTTTTTATATCATAAATTTTGTTCTTATGCTACTTAGCTTTTTAAAAAAATATTACATTAATAGAAAAATGCTTATATTAAAATTTATTGCTTTGGCTTAGATATTTAGATGCAGTCCTTTTTTGAAGATGAGCTAAGTATAATGCTTCTGTTTTGAACTTTGTGAAGTATGCAGGTATCCAGAGCACAGAATCAGGCTGCCTGGGTTCAAATTCTGGCTCTGCCAGTTAATAAGCATATAATAATAGGTGAGTTGATTTTTTTTAAGTTAGTGCTTTTAAAATATGCAATTCACATGCTATACAGTTTGCCCGTTTAAATTGTACAGTTCAGTCTTTTTCAATATATTCTCAGAGTTGTGCAACCATCACCAATTTTAGAACAGTTTTGTTCCCCCTAAAAGAAAATCTTTAACCATTAGCTGTCACTCCATATTCTGGTGTATCATATGGTAATTCTATGTTTAATATTTTGAGGAACTACCAAATTGTTTCCAAAGCGATGCACCATTTTACATTCCCACCTTTAATGTGTGACAGTTCTAATTTTTCCTCATCCTTGACAACACTTTTTTTTTTAAATACAGCAGATTTTTATTAGTTATCTATTTTATACCTATTAGTATATACATGTCAATCCCAATCTCCCAATTCATCATACCATCCAGCCCCCCGGGTTTTCCCCCCTTGGTGTCCATATGTTTCTTCTCTACATCTGTGTCTCTATTTCTGCCTTGCAAAATGGTTCATCTGTACCATTTTTCTAGATTCCACATATATGCATTAATATGTGATACTTGTTTTTCTCTTTCTGACTTACTTCACTCTGTATGACAGTCTCTAGGTCCATCCATGTCTCTACAAATGACCCAATGTTGTTCCTTTTTATGGCTGAGTAATATTCCATTGTATATATGTACCACATCTTCTTTATCCATTCGTCTGTCTGTGGGCATTTAGGTTGCATCCATATCCTGGCTATTGTAAATAGTGCTGCAATGAACATTGAGGTGTGTGTGTCTTTTTGAATTATGGTTTTCTCTGGGTATATGCCCAGTAGTGGGATTGCTGGGTCATATGGTAATTCTATTTTTAGTTTTTTAAGGAATCTCCATACTACTCTCCATAGTGGCTGTATCAGTTTACATTCCCACCAACATGCAAGAGGGTTCCCTTTTCTCCACATCCTCACCAGCATTTGTTGTTTGTAGATTTTCTTATGATGCCCATTCTAACTGGTGTGAGGTGATACCTCATTTTAGTTTTGATTTGCATTTCTCTAATAATTAGTAATGTTGAACAGCTTTTCGTGTGCATCTTGGCCATCTGTATGTCTTCTTTGGAGAAATATCTATTTAGGTCTTCTGCCCAGTTTTTTTTTTTTTTTTTTCTTTGTGGTACATGGGCCTCTCACTGTTGTGGCCTCTCCCATTGCAGAGTACAGGCTCCAGACGCGCAGGCCCAGCGGCCATGGCTCTCGGGCCTAGCCGCTCTGTGGCATGTGGGATCCTCCCGGACCAGGGCACGAACCCGTGTCCCCTACATCGACAGGTGGACTCTCAACCACTGCGCCACCAGGGCAGCCCTTCTGCCCACTTTTTTAATTGGGTTGTTTGTTTTTTTAATATTGAACTGCATGAGCTGTTTATATATTTTGGAGCTTAATCCTTCATCCATTGATTCGTTTGCAAATATTTTCTCCCATTCTGAGGGTTGTCTTTTTGTCTTGTTTATAGTTTACTTTGCTGTGCAAAAGCTTTTAAGTTTCATTATGTCCCATTTGCCATTTGTTTATTTTTGTTTTTATTTCCATTACTCTAGGAGGTGGGTCAAAAAAGATTGTACTGTGATTTATGTCAAAAAGTGTTCTTCCTATGTTTTCCTCTAAGAGTTTTATAGTGTCCGGTCTTACATTTAGGTCTCTAATCCATTTGGAGTTTATTTTTGTGTATGGTGTTAGGGAGTGTTCTAATTTTGTTCTTTTACATGTAGCTGTCCAGTTTTCCCAGCACCACTTATTGAAGAGACTGTCTTTTTCTCCATTGTATATCCTTGCCTCCTTTGTCATAGTTTAGTTGACCATAGGTGCATGGGTTTATCTCTGGGCTTTCTGTCCTGTTCCATTGATCTATATTTTTTTGTGCCAGTACCTTATTGTCTTGATTACTGTAGCTTTGTGGTGTAGTCTGAAGTCAGGGAGTCTGATTCCTCCAGTTCTGTTTTTTTCCCTCAAGATTGCTTTGGCTATCTGGGGTCTTTTGTGTCTCCATACAAATTTTAAGATTTTTTTTCTAGTTCTGTAAAAAAAATGCCATTGGTAATTTGGTAGGAATTGCATGGAATCTGTAGATTGCTTTTGGTACTATAGTCATTTGAACAATATTGATTCATCCAGTCAAAGAACATGGTATATCGCTCCATCTGTTTGTATCATCTTTAATTTCTTTCATGAGTGTCTTATAGTTTTCTGAGTACAGGTCTTTTACCTCCTTAGGTAGGTTTATTCCTAGGTATTTTATTCTTTTTGTTGCAATGGTGAATGTGATTGCTTCCTTAATTTCTCTTTCTGATCTTTTGTTGTTAGTGTATAGGAATTCAAGAGATTTCTATGCATTAATTTTGTATCCTGTAACTTTACCAAATTCATTGATTAGCTTTAGTTGTTTTCTGGTGGCATCTTTAGGATTATCTATGTATAGTATCATGTCATCTGCAAACAGTGACAGTTTTACTTCTTTTCCAATTTATATCTTTTTATTTCTTTTTCTTCTCTGATTGCTTTGGCTAAGACTTCCAAAACTATGTTGAATAATAGTGGTGAGTGTGGACATCCTTATCTTGTTCCTGATCATAGAGGAAATGCTTTCAGTTTTTCACCATTGAGAATGCTGTTGGCTGTGGGTTTGTCATATATGGCCTTTATTATGTTGAGCTAGATTCCCTCTCTGCCCCCTTTCTGGAGAGTTTTTATCATAAATGGATGTTGAATTTTGTCAAAAGCTTTTTCTGCATCTATTGAGATGATCATATGGTTTTTCTTCTTCAATTTGTTAATGTGGTGTATCCCATTGATTGATTTGCGTATATTGAAGAATCCTTGCATCCCTGGGATAAATCCCACTTGATCATCGTGTATGATCCTTTTAATGTGTTGTTGGATTCTGTTTGCTAGTATTATGTTGAAGATTTTTGCATCTATATTCATCAGTGATATTGGTCTGTAATTTTCTTTTTTTGTAGTATCTTTATCTGGTTTGGTATCAGGGTGATGGTGGCCACTTCGAATGAGTTTAGGAATATTCCTTCCTCTGCATATTTTGGAAGAGTTTGAGAAGGGTGAATGATAGCTCTTCTCTAAATGTTTGATAGAATTCACCTGTGAAGCCATCTGGTCCTGGACTTTTGTTTGTTGGAAGATTTTTAATCACAGTTTCAATTTCTTTACCTGTGATTGGTCTGTTCATATTTTCTATTTCCTCCTGGTTCAGTCTTGGAAGGTTATACCTCTCTAAGAATTTGTCCATTTCTTCTAGGTTGTCCATTTTATCGGCATAGAGTTGCTTGTAGTGCTCTCTTAGGATGCTTTGTATTTCTGCAGTGTCTGTTGTAACTTCTCCTTTTTCGTTTCTAATTTTATTGATTTGAGTCCTCTCCCTCTTCTTCTTGATGACTCTGGCTAATGGTTTATCAACTTTGTTTATCTTCACAAAGAACCAGCTTTTAGTTTCATTGATCCTTGCTCTTGTTTTCTTTGCTTCTATTTCATTTATTTCTGCTCTGATCTTTATGATTTCTTTCCTTCTGGTAACTTTAGGTTTTGTTTGTTCTTCTTTCTCTAGTTCCTTTAGGTGTAAGGTTAGATTGTTTATTTGAGATTTTTCTTGTTTCTTGAGTTAGGATCATAGTGCTATAGACTTCCCTCCTAGAACTGCTTTTGCTGCATCCCGTAGGTTTTGGATCGTCATGTTTTCATTGTTTTTTGTCTCTAGGTATTTTTTGATTTCTTTTTTGTTTTCTTCAGTCATCTCTTGTTTATTTAGTAATATATTGTTTAGCCTCCATGTGTTTGTGTTTTTTATGTTTTTTCCCCTGTAATTTATTTCTAATCTCATAGCGTTGTGGTCAGAAAAGATACTTGATATGATTTCAGTTTTCTTAAATTTACTGAGGCTTGATTTTTGACCCAAGGTGTGATCTGTCCTGGAGAATGTTCTGTGTCCACTTGAGAAGAAAGTGTTAACTGCTTTTTTAGGATGGAATGTCCTATAAATATCAATTAAATCTTTCTGGTCTATTGTGTCATTTAAAGCTTGTGTTTCCTTGTTAATTTTCTGTTTGGATGATCTGTCCATTGGTGAAAGTGAGATGTTAAAGTCCCCCACTATTATTGTGTTACTGTCGATTTCCCCTTTTATAGCTCTTAGCATTTGCCTTATGTATTGTGGTGCTCCTATGTTGGGTGCATATATATTTATAATTTTTATATCTTCTTCTTGGATTGATCCCCTGATTGTTATGTAATGTCCTTCCTTGTCTCTTGTAACATTCTTTATTTTAAAGTCTATTTTATCTGATATGAGTATTGCTACTCCAGCTTTGTTTTGATTTCTATTTGCATAGAATATCTTTTTCCATCCCCTCACTTTCAGTCTGTATGTGTCCCTAGGTCTGAAGTGGATGTCTTGTAGACAGCATATATATGGATCTTGTTTTTTATCCATTCAGCAAGCCTGTGTCTTTTGATTGGAGTATTTCATGCATTCACATTTAAGGTAGTTATCGACATGTATGTTCCTGTTACCATTTTCTTAATTTTTTGGGGTATGTGTTTGTAGGTCCTTTTCTTCTCTTTTGTTTCCCACTTAGAGAAATTCCTTTAGCATTTGTTGTAGAGCTGGTTTGGTGGTGCTGAATTCTCTTACCTTTTGATTTTTATGTCAAATCTGAATGAGATCCTTGCCGGGTAGATTAATCTTGATTGTAGGTTTTTCCCTTTCATCACTTTAAATATATTGTGCCACTCCCTTCTGGCTTGTAGAGTTTCTGCTGAGAAATCAGCTGTTAACCTTATGGGAGTTCCCTTGTATGTTATTTGTCATTTTTCCTTTGTTGCTTTTAATAATTTTTGTTTTTCTTTTTTTTTCACACACACACACACTGTATTTTATTTTTACAAGAGAGAAATACACTGACACCAAGCTTTGTAAATGGATGACCACAACAAAAGCAACAATGATTGCAATTACCAAACATGAAACACACTCATACTATGTCATAATATTGACATTCAGTCCAGTAATCCTCCACTGTAACAGCTCCTTTACTTTGCAGTGAAAATTGATTTGTATATTTTTTGCCTCTGAGTCCCTGTGGGATTTTTTTTTTTATTCAAACAAAAAGTCACAAAAATTATAATCATCCTCATCAGTTCACTCAGTCCCATGTAATTAATTTTTTTTTTGTCTTGATCTTTTGTTAGCACTTTTATGAATTCATCAGTTTTCCATTAGAGTTCTGAAAATGCTTATTCATTCAGTTCAGCAGTATAGTCAGTTACCAGAAACCTGTACTTGTCAGAGTCTTTTCCATGAATTCCTTGAAGGTGAAGCCCTTTTATAGGAACATTTTTGCAAAAGCGTCAGAGTACACCCAGAACTGTCTGTAAATGACAAAGGACTTTAAAATGACCATAGTTAAAGATTTGATGAAAGTTCATCGTAATGTAATTGACAAGGAAAATTACTGATTTCTGAGATACACATTTTAAAGTAATAACTAGAATTGTGACTTATAACATTATACCAGAACATATAAGATTTTTAGAAATTTTATGTAATGTCTGAAACATTTATATTAACATATTTCCATACAGATAACCCAAAGAAAGTTTAGTGTTAGTTGTGTTTTTGATTGTTTGTTTATACTGAAGTTTCTTATTACTCATCAGTTTTATACACATCACTGTATACATGTCAATCCCAATCGCCCAATTCAGCACACCACCATCCCCACCCCACCGCAGTTTTCCCCCCTTGGTGTCCATACATTTGTTGTCTACGTCTGTGTCTCAACTTCTGCCCTGCACACCGGTTCATCTGTACCATTTTTCTAGGTTCCACATACATGCGTTAATATACGTTATTTCTTTGTCTTTAATTTTTGTCAACTTGATTACTATGTGTCTCGGCGTGTTTCTCCTTGGGTTTATCCTGCCTGGGACTCTCTGCACTTTCTGACTTGGGTGGCTATTTCTTTTCCCGTGTTAGGGAAGTTTTCGACCACAATCTCTTTATATATTACCTTGTGTCCTTTCTCTCTCTCTTCTCTTTCTGGGACCCCTATAATGTGATTGTTGGTGCATTTAATGTTGTCCCAGAGGTCTCTTAGGCTGTCTTCACTTCTTTTCATTTTTTTTTTTTCTCAGTCTGTTCCGTGGCTGTGAATTCCACCATTCTGTCTTCCAGGTCGCTTATCCATTCTTCTGCCTCAGTTATTCTGCTACTGATTCCTTCTAGTGTGTTTTTCATTTCAGTTATTGTATTGTTCATCTCTGTTTGTTTGTTCTTTAATTCTTCTAGGTGTTTGTTCTTTAATTTTTCTAGGTCCTTGTTAAAGATTTCTTGCATCTTCTCGATCTTTGCCTCCATTCTTTTTCCAAGGTCCTGGATTATCTTCACTGTCATTATTCTGAATTCTTTTTCTGGAAGGTTACCTATCTCCACTTTGTTTAGTTATTTTTCTGGGGTTTTATCTTGTTCCTTCATCTGGTACGTAGTCCTCTGCCTTTTCATTTTGTTTGTCTTTCTGTGAATGTGGTTTTCGTTCCACAGGCTGCAGGATTGTAGTTCTTCTTGCTTCTGCTGTCTGCCCTCTGGTCAACAACAATTGTTTATTGTCTGCTTTTTGATTATATCCATCCTGGTGTTTGAAGTGGTATAGCATTGTGGTTTTGATTAATATTTCTCTCCGTGATGATTAATGATGTTCAGCATCTCTTCATATGCTTTTTGGCTATTTGTATATCTTCTTTGGAGAAATGTCCATTTATTTTAATTGAGTTTTTTGTTGTTGACCCTTCTCTAAAGTGGTGGCAAAACTAGTACCTTACTAATGGAGTTATTTTGAGGTAAATGAATTAATATATGCGAACTGCCTAGAGCAGTGCTTAACACATACTAAATGTTCCTTTATGTTGGTTATTATTATTGTTATCACTTATAACAATTTCTTCATGTGCTACATGCTTCCTAGTGACTCTATTTTAACTTCTCTGAGGGAATTGTGAAAAATAACCTTGATCTTAAACTCCCAATTCTACCAACACTGGTCTTTGCTACGTATGTTCAGTTTTTCATTTGTTTAGCAAGCATTTATTGAACACCTATTATGGGTCATAGTTTTTGAAAGAATTAGAAAATGCAAAGAAAAAATATGATGGTTCTTATTTTCAGAAAGTCTGGAGAGAGAGATACCAAAATGATAATTGTAGAGTAATGAGTGCTTTAATATAGGTGTGCAAGCTGTGGTGAGAGCCTAGGATTCAGTAAAGGCTTTATAGCCAACCTGAAATTTGAAGGATGAGTTGGGTCATGCACAATGTTGTGGTCACTGTTCTGGGTGGTGCAAGTGTGTGTTTAAATGCACAGTAAGATGAGAATTATAGGGCTGCTCCGCTATGCAGTGCTGAGACGCAGTGGAAGTGTAGTATCAGCAGGAAAGCGAAACACCTTTCTTACTTCTGAACCTTCAATGCTCAGAACATTCTTGTTGTTCCCCTTCTTAACATGTCCAGATTTTCATTATGAAATGTCTTTCTTTTCATTATGAAATACCTTTCTTTGTCTCTAGTAATATTCTTGTCTTAAAGACTATTTAATATAGTTGCCACTGCACTCTTGTGGTTACTGATTTGTTTTGTTTTTAGCCTGTTTGTATCTGAATGTATAGTGTATCTTCTCTAGATAGCATACAGTTTGATCTTGCTTTTCCTTTTTTTTCTTTTCTTTTTTTTTTTTTTTTGTGGTACGTGGGCCTCTCACTGCTGTGGCCTCTCCCGTTGCGGAGCACAGGCTCCGGACGCGCAGGCCCAGCGGCCACGGCCCATGGACCCAGCCACTCCGCGGCACGCGGGATCCTCCCGGACCGGGGCACGAACCCGCGTCCCCTGCATCGGCAGGCGGACTCCCAACCACTGCGTCACCAGGGAAGCCCCTTGCTTTTTCTTTATGCAGTCTGACAGTAGTTCCCTGTAGATTTAAATGTTTATTAGTTCATTCACATTAATGTAATATTTGATGTAATTGAGTTTATGTCTGTCATTATGCTGTTTGTTTTCTGTGGGTCTCATCTTTTTTATTCCTCTGTCCTTTGTTACTGTCTTCTTTTCTTTAAGTAAATGTATTTTGAGTGTACCATTTTAATTTGCTAATTTTTTAAAAAATTTGCTAATTTTTAAAAGTCATCTTTTTTGGATTATTTCTTCTGGTGATGGCTCTGGGGCTGCTTTGTCCAATGCCATAGCCACCTGTGGCTGGTGTGCACTCAAAATGTGGCAAGTCTGAATTGATATATGCTAAGGTGAAATACAAACTGGGTTTCAGCAACGTAGTACGAAATGTAGAAAGTAAAATATCTCATTGATAATTTTTATATTGATTATATAAATAAGCCTCTAGCAGATTTTGAAAAATAAATGCTTTCCAACTTGTTATCTGCTTTTGGTTTATTTTCAGTACTCAGAAATGTTGTAATTTTTAGTATAATTTTGTCCGATTTTATATTTGTTTTGTGTAGCATTGAATTACTGACTTCCTCACGTAGCCATAACTAGAAGTTTCTCCAGAACTGTTACTTTTCCTTCAGGTTTTTCTTTTTCTGAGGAGACTTCCCTCTCTCATACTACTTCTCTGCTTTAGATCTCTCTGCTATGTGTTCTGGTAACATCCAGTACTTCTTTTCATTGTCAGATTAATTGTTGCTTTATGCTAGATTGTAAACTCCAGGAGGCAGGTACCTTTTTAAATATTGTATTTCTCTTGCATACACGGTGTCTGGCACATAGTAGCAGAATTTGTTGAATGAATTTATGTTTTCCTAGCATTTGAATCTGGTTTAATAATATGTTAACTTAAATTTTGTTGAGGATAATTTGGAAGATAGTAAGAACTGCCCTTTATGAAAGACCAAGTATGAGGCTACTTACTACATTAAATGTTTTGCATATATTATTAATTTTACTTCTTAAAATAAAGTTAGCAGTATTGTCTCCGTGTTATAGACAAGGAGTAGGAAGTTGAAAAAGCTAACTAAATTATCCTAAATCATATAAGTATTAAGTGTGGAGCCAGATTCTAATCAAGAGTCTGATGCCCTTACTATATACTAAGTGCTGCAATACATTGCCTCACACAGTGTTTACAAGAGGTATTTATCCAGTGATTTCTTTTTATTTAAAGGCAGCCTCTAAATGCTGATGGTAATTTCTGAGCACTGGTCCTTGGCATTGTGCCAGCCAATCTGCTTGCTCTACTCTGCACCTGCCTTCCTTATGGGTCCTTCGTGAAAGTCATGTAATGTGGGTAGTCCCCTGGTCACCAAGCCCCAAAGGATATTAATTTGCTAGTCAGTACCTCCAAGACTCTTGCTTATTGTGTGGTTCTGCCCAGAAAGAGTTGATCTTTCTGATACCAGTACAAGGATCCCCATAAGGGGATTGGGAATTATGTAATAACGTGGACAGTTCTTCCCATTAATTCTCTAGCTGAGCATATTCTATGTCCTCCGTAACACCAGTGACTTTCTATTGCTTCTTTATCTACTCTAGCCCTCTTTGTTCCTCCTGCTTCCTAGATAAAAATTATTAAGCTATCCAGACAATAAATTATCTCTGGTTCTTGACAGCCTTGACTCCAGAACAGCCTTCCACTTCCTTGGCCAGTTGTCCCAAATCACCCAGCACAAACCCAGAGCCCATTCTGTGAGCCCCCTAAGCTCATTCTAACTCCCGCATAGAGATGCCCGGTTTCCCAAGACGTGCACCCTTCCTTGTGGTGAAGCCGATAAAGCTAACTGGCAGTCTTTGGGCACAACTTTACCCCCGCAAATGAGGTGTGGATGTTATTACTCTCTTGCTACTCACAGTATGGTCCATGGACAGGCGGCATCAGTATCATCTGGAATCTTGTTAGAAACGCAGAGAAGCCCCCTCTAGACCTAGTGAATTAGAATCTGCATTTTTTTTTTTTTTTTTTGCGGTACGCGGGCCTCTCACTGTCGTGGCCTCTCCCGTTGCGGAGGACAGGCTCCGGACGCCCAGGCTCAGCGGCCATGGCTCACGGGCCCAGCCGCTCCGCGGCATGTGGGATCTTCCCAGACCGGGGCACGAACCCGTGTCCCCTGCATCGGCAGGCGGACTCTCAACCACTGCGCCACCAGGGAAGCCCTAGAATCTGCATTTTTAACAAGGTTCCCAGGTGGTTTCTCTGAAAAACACTATTCTGCTGGATTCCTGTTTCTACTGGTCCATGTCTGTTTTCTTTCTTGTTCATGGAGAATATTATACACAATTTGATGGGGGAGTGCTATTTGTACAGTGTTCTTCATTGAATCACTTCACTTAGGTTATTCTTTATCTTTTCTTTCTTTTAGGGGAAACATTTCTAATGTTTATTCTAAGTAACAGAGGCTAGCTCCTTTTTCTCCAAGCAGCATGACTTAATTTATTATGTGAGGATTTGAGGTAGAAGCAGAAATGCAGTAAGGCATTTGCTCTTAATATTTATAAAAATTTTAAAGTTTATAGAGCCATGTGAGTTTTAAGCACTGAGGAGATATTGAAATATTTAGGAAATTTGCGTATTTTTTTCTCTGTCTCACACGTTTTATGCTCATCATTTACGCAGATCAATTTTCAAATTTTTGGTATTGTGTTATGTACATAGAGTTTAAATAATTTAGCTATTAAATTCAGTGTAAAAGACATTCTGGAAACAAACAATAAATTTTCAATATTTGAGCACATAGGAAAACCTAGTCTTGTAAGATTTTGTTTAGTAAAATGTCCAGACAGAAAATATCAATGCTTTGCCCTTCAGAATCTTAAACAATTTATTTTCTTCTTATTATTTTTTTAAATGTGTGAATGAAAAGTTTCTTTATTAGAAATTTGGTCAGGTTTTTATCACGCTGCAAGTCTTGGGCAATATTATATATGTCTCATGGGTGAAATATTTTTAAGGTGAAAAGAAAATCAGCCCAGTTCAGCTACTACAAATAATGTCTTTTGACAGCTAATAAATAGAAGAATCAGTTAAGTACCTTTGTCTTTTATTACTGAGTTGTTGAAGTATGGTTTTCATTATAATTTATTTTCTAAACTAAGGCTTTTTAAGGACAGTAAGTGGTGATACTTTTGTAGACACACACACATACCTTACATATAAAATTTCTATCAAGTATAGTCTTATCTTGTTCATCAGTTACATTTTCTTCCCTTTGTATTCATCTCTACTTAGAACATTATGGGAATTCATTTCTAAATTTAGTCTCAACTATAAATAGAACTGGAACTGGAAGGTCTATGAGATCTGACCTTAAGAGGAAGATGAAAACACATTATACTTCCAATTTCTAGTTCTGCATGTAAAGAGCATAGAATTTATCACTCCATTTTAACAAAAAATAAAAAGCTAAAGACACTGAAAAATCAGCAACTCTTCTTGGATCTGTAAGAGAGGTAAGGAGACAGGGCAACCTGCTATCTCCAAAATTGAAAGAGACAGACAAGTTAATCCACGGAGTCACAGCTTTCCAGAGCAAAAATTCATGAGCAGAAACCAATCCTGGAGTAGGAAAACCTGAACTGTAACAGATGAATTGATGGGGGCTCAGTGTAGACAAATCTGAGGGTTAAAAACACCAGGGGAACCTAGTCATGGGAGGGAGTACATACTTTTGTGAGTTTTATCTCAGGGAGCTTGACCAGATTCTCACAGTAAATATTGGAGAAAAATTCCCTCATGCTTCTGGTAGGGGAAGGGGAAGAGGAACCATTTTGAAAAACACCAGAGTGCTTTGTACTTCCTAACAAGGCCTGCCCTGAGGAGAAATTAGTTTATCATATCCTAACCTGCTGGGGTATTACTGGAGCCTAACTGGCCTGGAGAAAGGGTAATACCCACCCTTGTCAGCTCTAGCATTGCACCTGACAGAAGGGAAATACTCACCTCCAGTCCTTTCTGCCTTCCATGTGGGAAGAAGGAAATACCTAACTCCAGTCCACTCTAGCCATTCTCTCACCTAAAGAAGCAGAAAAAAAACCTGATTAACACTTGTGATGTTCACAGTCCAGAAGCACTGGCTCATTAGAAGGCTGAAGCCTAATCATAAGACCGTAGAACACTTCCTTTCTCCCCACAGCTCACCACCTCATTACTAACGGTCTATTTACAGCGGTTCCTTTTACCCAGTATGTCATATCCAGCTATTGAGAAAAAAAATCACAAGGCATACTAAGAGGGGACAAACACAATTTGAAGATAAAGAGAAAACTTCAGAACCAGATATAACAGAGATGTTGGAATTATCAGACTGGGAATTTAAAACAGCTATATGCTAAGGGCTCTAATCGATAAAGTAGACAACATATAAAAACAGATGGACAATGCAAGCAGAGAGATGGAACTCCTAAGAAAGAAACAAAAAGAAATGCTAGAAATAAAAAACTCTGTAACAGAAATGATGAATTTCTTTAATATTAGTAGACATGCTTGAGGAAAGAATCTCTGAGCTTGAGAATATCTGAATAGAAAGTTTCCAAACTGAAAAGCAATGAGAAAAAATAGAACAGGAAATACAAAGACTATAGGACTGCAAAGAGTGTAACATAACTGAAATGTGAATACTAGAAGGAGAAGAAAGAGAGAAAGGAACAGAAAAAATATTTGAAACAAAAATAAGCATTTCCCCAAATAATGTTAGACAGTGAACCTTAGATCCAGGAATCTTGGAGAACACCCTACAGGATAAATACCAAAACACTATACCTAGGCATATCATTTTTAAACTACAGAAAATCAAAGGAAAAAAATCCTAAAGAAGCCAGAGGAAAAACACATGTGTAGAGGAACAAAGATAAGAATTTATATCCAACTTCTCAGAAACTATGCAAGCAAGAAGAGAGTGTAGTGAAATATTTAAAGTGTTGGGAGAAAAAACTCTATCAACCTAGAATTCTGTACCCTGTGAAATTATCATTCAGAAGTGAAGGAGAGGACTTCCCTGGTGATGCAGTGGTTAAGAATCCACCTGCCAATGCAGGGGACATGGATTTGATCCCTGATCCAGGAAGATCCCACATGCTGCGGAGCAACTAAGCCCGTGCACCACAACTACTGAGCCTGTGCTCTAGAGTCTGTAAGCCACAACTCCTGAGCCTGCGTGCTACAACTACTGAAGCCTGCGTGTCCTAGAGCCTGCATGCCGCAACTGCAGATCCCGTGTGCTGCAACTACTGAAGCCCGTGCGCCTAGAGCCTGTGCTCTGCAACAAGAGAAGCCACTACAATGAGAAGCCCGTGCACCACAATGAAGAGTAGCCCCCACTCACCGCAACTAGAGAAAGCCCGTGTGCAGCAACAAAGACTCAATGCAGCCCCCCCAAAAAAGAAAAAAAAAACCCAAAAGTGAAGGAGAAATAAAAACTTTCTCACACAAACAAATATTGCAGGTACTTTTTGCCAGTAGACCTGCCTTCCAAGAAGTTCTTTAGAAGAAGTTAAAAGAAGTTCTTCAGAGAGAAGAAAAATTATATATAAATAATATAGTATTGTTGCATCTAATAAAGAAAGAAAAAGCATTGAAGAAGGAATAAGTGAAGGTAAAATAAAAAGTTCTTTTTTTCTTCTTCATTGATCTAACAGATAACTGATTGTTCAAAATCTATGCTTATGTATATATCATATATATGTATGTATTTACACATAAGTGAAATGAACCATAGCAGTGATACAAGGGATTGGAGGAATTCGGATTATTTTCTTATTATAAGGTACTCACACTACCCATGAAGCAGTATAATATTATTTGAAAGTGGACTTGGATTAGTTGTAAATGTACATTGCAAAGTCTATGGCAACCACTATAAAAAGTTTAAAAAAAAAGAGTAGGAGATAAAAAAGGCATTAAGAACAAGGGCACTGAATAGAAAATAGTAACAGGTATCATAGATATTAATCCAACTCTGTCAACAATCAGTTTGAATGTTAATCATCTAATATGCATCAGTTAAAAAGACAGAGATTGTCAGAGTGGATCAAAAAAATAAGGCCCAAGTATATGTTGTCTACAAGAAGCCCACTTTAAATATAAAGACACATGTAGATTAAAAGTAAATGGATGGGACTTCCCTGGTGGCGCAGTGGTTAAGAATCTGCCTGCCAATGCAGAGGGCATGGGTTTGAGCCCTGATCTGGGAAGATCCCATGTGCCGCAGAGCAACTAAGCCCGCATGCCACAACTACTGAGACCTGCAAGCCTGGAGCCTGCGCTCCGCAACAGGAGAGGCCACAGCAGTGAGAAGCCCGTGCACCGCAGGGAGGAGTGACCCCCACTTGCGGCAACTAGAGAAGGCCTGCACGCAGCAACGAAGACCCAACGTAGCTAAAAATAAAATACATAAATTAAAAAAAAAAGTAAATGGATGGAGAAAACTATACCATGGTAACACTAATGAAAAGAAAGCAAGAATAGTTATATTAATGTCAGACAAAGAAGACTTCAAAGCAAGAAAATTCCACAGGAGTAAAGAAGTGCATTACATAATGATGAAGCAGTCATTTCTCCAGTAAGACATAGCGGTTCTTAACATGTATGTACAACAGAGCCTCAAACTATGTGAAGCAAAAACTGATACTACTGCAAGGAGAAACAGATGAATCCACTATCATATTTGGATACTTCAACACCCCTCTATCAAAAATGGACAGACCTAACAGGCAGAAAATCAGGACATAATTGAATTCATCAATCATAATTGAACAGTATCAATCAACTGAATATAATTGACATTTATAGACTACTTCATCCAACAATAGTAGATTACACATTTTTCTCAAGCTGACATGGAACATTCACCAAGATAGTTCATATTCTGTGCCATCAAGCACTCCTTAACAAATTTAAGAGTAGAAGTCATAGCAGTGTCTGCTCTGAGACCACAATAGAATTAAACTAAACATCAGTAACAGAAAGATAATTGGAAAACCCTAAAATATGTGGAGGTTAAACAACACACTTCTAAATAACACATGGGTCAAAGAAGAAATCTCAAGGGAAATTTAAAAATATTTTGAACTAAACAAAAATGAGAAGACAACTTATTAAAATTTTTGGGATGCAGAGAAGGTACTGCTTAGAGGGAAATTTATAGCATTGAATATATAAGAAAAGAAGAAAGATCTATAATCCGTCATATAAATTTCCACCTTAGGAAACTAGAGAAAGAAAAGCAAATTAAATCCAAAGTAACCAAAAGGAAAGCAATAATAAGATTTAGAGAAGAAATCAATCAAATTGAAAACAAGAAATCAATAGAGGAAACAAATGAAACCATGAGCTGGTTCTTTGAAAAGATCAATAAAATCAATATGCCTCTAGCCAGGCCAACTAAGAGAAAAATAAGAGAATACACAAGTTACTAATATCAGAAATGAAAAAGGGGGCATCACTACAGATCCCATGGCCATTAAAGGATGTTAAAGGAATACGATGAACAACTTTATGCCCACATATTTGATAACCTAGACGAAATGGACCAGTTTCTTGACGGGCACAGTCTGCCAAAATGCACACAAGAAATACACAATGAATAGGCCTATACCTGTTAAAGAAATTGAATTAATAATTAATAACCTTCCCAAACAGAAAGTACCAGGCCCATTTTGGTTCACTGATGAATTCTACCAAATTTAAAAAAAGAAATTATATCCAATCTCTACAATCTCTTTCAGAGGATAGAAGCAGAGAGAATACTTCTTGACTCATTTTGTGAGGCCATCATTACCCTAATACCAAAACCAGGTAAAGCCCTTATAAGAGAAGAAAACTTCAGACAGATATCTCTTATGAAGATAGATGCAAAAATCCTCAATTATATAGGAAAACTACAAAACTAAAAAAGAACTTAATAAATGGAGAGACATTCCATGTCCATAGATAGGAAGACTCAATATTGTCAAGATGTCAGTTCTTCCCAACTTGACATGTAGATTTTATGCAATCCCAGTTATAATCCCAGCAAGTTATTTTGTGGATATGGACAAACTGATTCTAAAGTTATATAGAGAGGCAAAAGGCTCAGAATAACCAACGCAATATTGAAGAAGAACGAAGTTGGAGAACTGACACTACCCAACTTCAGGAATTTCTATCAAGCCACAGTAATCAAGTCAGTATGCTATTGCAAAATAAAAGACAAGTGGATCAGTGGAACAGAGTAGACAGCACAGAAATGGACTCACATAAATATAGTCAACTGATCTTCGACAAAGGAGCAAAGGCAATACGATGGAGCAAAGATAATCTTTTCAACAACTGGTGCTGGAAAAACTGAACATCTGCAGGCAAAAACAAAATCAATCTCACACAGAACTTACAGTCTTCACAAAAAATTAGTTCAAAATAGATGTAAAATGGAAAATTATAAAACTCCTGGAAGATAGGATAGGAGTAAACTTGTAACACCAAAGGCACAATCCGTGAAAGAAATACTTGATAAGCTAGACTTCATTAAATTTAAAAACTTCTGCTCTGCAAAAGACAATGTTAAGAGAATGAGAAGATAAGCCATGGACTGGAAGAAAATATTTGCAAAAGATATATATTATAAAGGACTGTTATCCAAAATATACAAAGAACTCTTAAAACTCAACAATAAGAAAACAATCTGATTTAAAAATGGTCTAGGGACTTCCCTGGTGGTGCAGTGGTTAAGAATCCACCTGCCAATGCAGGGGACACGGGTTCGAGCCCTGGTCCGGGAAGATCCCACATGCTGTGGAGCAACTAAGCCTGTGTGCCACAACTACTGAGCCTGTGCGCTGGAGCCCACGAGCCAAAACTACTGAGCCTGCGTGCCACAACTACTGAAACCTGCGCTTCTAGAGCCCGTGCTTTGCAACAAGAGAAGCCACCATAATAAGAAGCCCGCACACCACAACGAAGAGTAGCCCCCACTTGCTGCAACTAGAGAAAGCCCGCGCACAGCAGCGAAGCCCCAATGCAGCCAAAAATTAAAAAAAATTAAACAAATAAATAAATGGAAGTAACACCTAAAAAAAAATGGTCTAAGGATCTTAACAGGCATCTCACCACAGAAGATATAGTGATGGCAAGTAAGCATATTAAAAGCTATCCCACATCATATGTCATCAGGGAAATGCAAACTAAAACAACAATGACTACACACCTATAAAATGGCCAAGATCCAGAACACTGACAACACCAAATGGTGGTGAGGATGTATAGCAACACGAACTCTTATTCACTGCTAGTGGGAATGCAAAATGGTATAATCACTTTGGAAGGCAGTTTGGCAATTTCTTACAAAATTAAACGTACTTTTACCATGATCCAGCAATCCTGCCCCTTGGTATTTACCCAATGGGACTGGAAACTTATGTCCACACAAAAACGTGCATGTGGATGTTTATAGCAGCTTTATTCATAATTAACAAGACTTGGAAGCAACCAAGATGTCCTTAGGTAGGTGAATGGATAAATAAACTGTGGTGCCTCCAGACAGTAGAATAGTACTCACTGCTAAAATGGAATGATCTGTGAAGCCATGAAAGACATGGAGGTACTTAAATGCATATTGCTAAGTGAAAGAAGACAATCTGAAAAGGCTCTGTACTGTACAATGCCAACTATATCACATTCTGGAAAAGGCAAAACTATGGAGACAGAAAAAGATCAGTGGTTACCATGGGTTGAGTTGAGGGGAGGGGTGAATAGGGGGAGCCTAGGATTTTTAGGGCAGTAAAAATATTCTGTATGACCTTTAATGACATATGTTATCATATATTTGTCAAAACCCAGAGAATGTACAAAACCAAAAGTGAATCCTAACATAAATTATGGACTTTGGGTGATTATAATGTATCTTGTAACAAATGTAAAGTTTGTAACAAATGTGGTGCTGAGGGCATGTTGGTAATGGGAGTAGCTATGAATGTGGGAGAGGCAGGGAGTATATGGGCCATCTCTGTACCTTCCTCTCAACTTTGCTGTGATCCTAAAAGTGCTCAAAAATTAAACCTATTAAAAAAAACTATGAAAATCAAAAAGAGTACATATAGCATGGGAGAAAAAATATCTGAAGGTTGATTTATCTCTCAGGATAATTTTCTTGAATATTTCCATGTCATGATATTGTTTTAAAATAGATACATTTTATTTTCCAATTTACCCAGAAGAAAATATTTTATATGAGATACCTGTATAGTGAAAGCAAGCCACATGTTTTCCACCCTCCTTCTCTCCTTTTGACTCCATGTCAGGTTTGTCTATTAAATACCTGCAGGAACCCTCAGGTGTTTACTTTCAGACACTAATTACACCCACTGTTGCAGATCATTTTTTTAAACAATGCCTTTATCTTTTCCTTAACCATAGTTTTTTTCCTGCCATATCTTTCACATTCTTTTTGTGTATTGTAGATAACAAGAAAAGAATAAATGCTAGCACACTTTGGAATGTGTATGACAGGTCAGTAGAAACAAAGGTGTTGGGATTTATTGTGGTCTAAGAAGAAGAGTGAGTTTTGCTGAAAGGAGTTATTTGTTAATTCTGGTAGATTAACCAAGTAGGGACACTTGGGCAGAGGAGTGGGAAGAAAGATGAGTGGAATGAGATGCTTATCCTTGATGGGTATGAACCAGCAGCAGCTGGCGTGCCTGTCTAGGGGTCCTTCTTGGACTGAACTTGATGGTAATCTTTCACATATACTTTCACTCGAAAGATTTGTCCTTTGAAGAGGACAAAATGCATTTGATAGTGATGTTTGGTATACTAAGATGATAATACTAAGCTTCAAGTTTTGCTACTTTTTCTTACAGTCATTTCCCCATAACTTGTGATAAATGTTTGCAGTGTACTCAGTGTGGAATGAGGGTTGACTGTTGGGTTGGCAGTTTTTTTTCTATGTACAAACCCATATATATATATATATATATATATAAATATATATAAATATATATGTGTGTGTGTGTGTGTGTGTGTACAAACCTATATATATTTCTTATAAATTTTATCATTAGATTAAGCTATCTGAATCATTCATCCATTCACTAAATATTTAATGAGCACTTGCTATATGCTTGGCCCTGTACCAGATGCCAACGAAATAAAGACGTGGAGGGGGATGAGGTAAAGAACACATGAATAAGCCACTAAATATAACTCAGTGAAATAGTCCCCCAGTGAGTGGAGGACTCCATTGTGACTTACTTTAGTTTATAAGTTGGATATTTAGAGATGCCAGACTTCACGGCAGCTGTGTCTTGGGAAAGACAGATGTACTTTGGAAATTCACTGTGAGGCATATTTTAAAAGCATCTTCTCTTTTTACTTATCACTTTCAGAATTGCTCCATTGGCCTTGAAAATCAATTTACAGTTTTTAGAATAACATGTTATTAAGAAAATAGGAATTGTTTCACATGCTGTCTATAGTCCTGGTAGCACTATTGCGCTTTATAACTCACTTGTGCTTTTATTCCTCCTTGCCTTTCCCCAATCATGAATTTTCCTTCTATTCCTGGTAGCATTTTTGTACCTCTTTTCTTTTAGTCTGGGTACTTTTTAGGTCTACTAAAAGGCTGTACTATCACCTTTACCAGTAATTGTCCTGTATTGCATGCATCACTGAAACAGTGTATATTTTAAATTTGGAGCTTCATGTTGGTGAAGTAAATTAGACCTTCCTTTATCAGTGTTTTTTCAAACAAATTTATGTAAAATGATGGCTACCAATTTTAAATTTTCAAATGGTTAGGTAATTGGTTAAGTATTTGGATTGATTATAATTCTGTATTTCTCCTGATCAGTTTCTTTTTGACTTAATTTGGTATAACATAATATTGTATGTAGTGTGTGTGTGTGTGTGTGTGTGTGTGTGTGTGTGTGTGTGTATTCTGTACTAAATTTTATGGACCAGGGATAAATCATCTTGATGTTTTGACCATCTTCTAAAAAGCATCATGACAGCTTTTATTTCATGTGATATGTTAGACTTTGCTGCCTACCATTTCAAAGATAATATATTTTGAAACCAAAAAGGCTTCATATCCAAAATAATTGCTTACAATTCCATTTCAGATATGCTATTCTTTGTAGGTAAGACCAGTGTTTTTCTACTTTTAATGCAATATGAATCACCTCGAGTTGATTCATATATAATATTGTATGTAGTGTGTGTGTGTGTGTGTGTGTGTGTGTGTGTGTGTGTATTCTGTACTAAATTTTATGGACCAGGGATAAATCATCTTGATATTTGACCATCTTCTAAAAAGCATCATGACAGCTTTTATTTCATGTGATATGTTAGACTTTGCTGCCTACCATTTCAAAGGTAATATATTTTGAAACCGAAGAGGCTTCATATCCAAAATAATTGCTTACAATTCCATTTCAGATATGGCTATTCTTTGTAGGTAAGACCAGTGTTTTTCTACTTTTAATGCAATATGAATCACCTCGAGTTGATTCATATAGATATCATATAGATATGATATAGAATCTGCATATAGATGCAGATTCTGATACGGTAGTTGTGGGGAATTTGTTAAGCTCCCAAATGAAACCAGGCTGCTGGTACCAGCAGTTGTCACCTTCTGTCATTTTGGGAGGAGGTTATTATCGGGAAGTCTTCTTTCAGTGATTGCTGAGATCTCCTATCTCATTCAGTTGTCTTTCCAGCTGGTAGATCTTGCTGTGAAGATAGAGGCCAGGTTAGTGATTCCTTAAGCATCTTTGATGCCTGTAAGGTCCTTTTGCCTTCCCTCTGTATGACCCCACCCCTGAGGGGAGGAGGGGCACCTCACTTGAGGAGAGGTTGGACCCATTCTGTGAGTTGCTTATTTAGCTGACCTCTGGCCTAAGAATGTCAGAACTTGTGTTTATGATATATGTAGAGACAGACACATTTTAACTTGGAGACATAGTCTTGGCATGACAAGTGCAAATAAAATTAAATGAATCTAATAATGTTAAGTGTAGGAGAAACAGTCCCATTTAATAGAATACTCCAGTAAATCTTTTTGAAAAGTGAATATAAGGAATTCCTTTTTAACAAATGATAATTATTCCCTAATTTATATTTTTGTTAGTGTTTCTGTTATTGGCTTTTTAAAAAGAAGTGTTATTCTATATGTGCACATATTTTCACTTTTGAACTTATTTTATAAAATTTCAAACTTGCTGTATAAGTCATAGTTGGGAAAAACATGGTGGTGTATACTTTTTCCCCTAGAACACTTTATCTGTAAGTAGTTTGCATTATTACCAGGTGAGAATTTTGAGTTTGCCCTTAAACTGATCATTTAACAAAATTTTGAAAACCGTATTGTGTTTGTTGGGATGTTTATCTGAATGAAGTAGAGACCATTTTGCTTTTATCTTTGAAATAGTACAAGGTTTGAGAAACACAAAGGGCTAAAATTAGACTATTCGATCTGAAACTTGCCTCTTGACCTCCAGGAAAGTCGTTTTAGAAAAATTTGCCGATTTTCTTTTAAAGATTTCAACCATTATTGGTGTTGGTGGTCTAGTTGAAAGTACTTTTATATGTAAGTGCACTTATTCTTTTAGCAAATATTTATTCACTGTGTAAAATGTGCAAGGTACTGTGAGGGACATTGATGGGATTATAAAGAGGTACCAGATGCCGTTCATCTTTTAAGGAAATCCACAGCCTTCAGTGCACTTATCAATCAGTCTGTGTTCACTGGTCTTCCTTCCTGGTATAAGAATATCTTTAAGTCTTCTGATTTTGACGTGATTGCAGTTTGTCTATGGTATTTTACAGAAAGGCATTGATATACTTTGTCTCTCTTCCCCACTCTTTTACCAGGCAATGTCTTTAATCTCATCAGTGTTATCCTTTGTTTATTTTATTACCTGTATCTGTTACGTTATATTTAAATAATATAAATGAATTACTTAATATCTCCTCTTTTGCATATAAGCATATCCTGGGTTCACTAACTCTTTCAGTGCTTTCATCTCTAACAAAATTAACAAATCTGCTTATTCAGATTGCATTTAGACACTTTATTTTGAGAGCCTTTCTTGGGACTTCCTGAACTCATATCTATCTTGCATGTATTCTTTATGTCAGGTAAAAAGTCTGCTCTGTTCTCTAGTAGCTGTGGAGGGAGAGAGAAGGTGAGAAAAATGTTTCAGGTGAAGCGTAGAACAGTCTTGACCCATTTCTACAGCAGGAGGTGAGGTCTGAGCGTGGGGAGGTTAGAATCTGCCCAGGTGAGATTTAGCCATTGTGTGGACGTTCTATTTCTTTCCATTTCTAAAGGAAGCAAAGGGCTACGTTCACTTTAGGAGTAAAGAGTTTTCTTTGCCCCAACAATCTCTCTCCTTCTCAGACTTCAGAACAGAGCTGAACTAATCAGAGGAATCACTCTTGGTTGTCTTTTTTTCTGTAACAGCTTTGCTGAGGTAATAATTCACGTACTGTACCATTTAGTCATTTAAAGTATACAGTTGAGTGATTTTTAGTATATCCATGAAGTAGTGAAACCATCACCACAATCAATTTAAATGTTCTAATTTAATCACTCCAAAAGAAATTCTGAGCCTTTTAGAGGCATTTCCCACTTCCCCAATCCTCCGCCGCCCCGACCCAGCCCCAGGCAACCACTGGTCCACTTTCTTCCTCTATGGATTTGATGATTCTGGGTATTTCACATCAGTGGAATCATATAATATGTGATCTTTTGTGACTGACTCCTTTCACTTAGCATAATACTTTCAAGGTTCATCCATGCTGTAGCATGTATCAATATTTATTTCTTTTTATGGCTCTAAATCCTCACAAGGAGTGTCCTCTAGCTGTTCCCATAGTCTGGAGTGCCACCATCCCCCTTTAACCTTATTCACTCAGAAATTCTCATCCATTCTATAGTTCTGATTTCGTTGATCATTTTTAATGAGCTGCCTTCTGACAGCTCTTTGTTTCTAATCTTGAGTTTTCCTGGATTTTTGTTATATATTTTGACTAAAACATTTGTCGTTTTGCATCAAGGATATTTTAAGAGTAGAATGTAGGTAGAATGAGCATGGCCTTTGAAATCAGGTAACATCCAACCTTATCTGTTCGTACCAGACTTTTAACTCCATATGGCTCCGTGTCTACCTTATTCTCACTCAATTCCTCACCCTTTCTTAACACTGGCCCCCATCCTTTCACCTGGAGTGTGCTTTATCATCAGCAAAACCTCTATATCCTGAAGGTCTTCTCTGAATACTCTCTTCTTGTTGCTCTAACTGAAATCTGACTGCCTTTTAAGGACAGTGCTTCCTATCCTCCCGAGTAGTGGCTATTTTTTCTCATATCCTAAGTACCTCAGCGTCTAGAGAGGTACTAAGACCATGCTGCTCTTAGACCATTTCTCTTCTCCCTCGAAATTGCCAGGTCCTTTGAAGCATTTGCCATTATATCCCCATCACCTCACCTTCCGGTTATTCCTTTACATGCATGGCTCACTTTTTCTTTCCTCATCATTACTCTTGATGTCATTTTTGCTGAAGGGAATATCCACCCAGTACCTGGCCTCTTCATCCCCATTTCTAATTATCTTTTCCTTTATCACAGTTTAGCTACCTCTTACTGTGGCCATACTCTAGAACCGGTGGTGACTATTACTTCTGTTACTTCAATTTCAGGGTTCCCACTCTCCAACTACTATCTTACAGATGTCTAGCACAGTCCCTGACACCACATAATAGGTGTATAGTAAGTATTGTTGCTGTTCCTGCTATTCTGCTTCTGTTATAGCATCAACAGTCCTTGAAAGCAAGAACTGTATCTTATTATGAGCCCTGTTTCTCCAGAACCTCCCATAGTTCATTGTACAAAATGGTCCTTAGTGATATTTATGGGCCCAGTAAAATAAAGAGCAGTAACAATAGGAAGGATTTGGCTTTCAAAAGATCTTTATATAAGAAAAAAGATAATTAACTTTTACCATTTAAATATCACATAGTTTTAAAAAGCCATTTGAGTAATGACATTTCAAAAATTGTTTTCTTTCTCATTTCCTCTGGGGGAAAATAGATGTTATAAATTGTTGCCATTGGGATTCTTTTAGTTTAGTCAAGGTTAATCAATTATAAATTTCCATTGTCTAAGGATTATTGTAAATGAGCTATAAACAGGGAGATTGCTTTTTAGTAAAATGAGTCAGCTTACCTGAAAAGAGTTAGTTATCTTTTCTGTGTTGAAAGACTTTTTACTACTAACCTAATGAGTGGAGAGGAGAGGGAAGTTGATGTGTTAAGATTTTCTCAGCCTTTCTTATAATCTCTGTAGAAAAATAAAAATATAAGTTGCCACTGTATTATTTCTGATTTTTTTGAGATACGAGAATAATATGTAAAAGTTTTCTACTTATTTGGGTCAGATGTTGACTTTCTAGAACGTTTAAAACTCATGTTGGGCTTCCTTGGTGGCACAGTGGTTGAGAATCTGCCTGCTAATGCAGGGGACACGGGTTAGAGCCCTGGTCTGGGAGGATCCCATGTGCCGCGGAGCAACTGGGCCCGTGAGCCACAACTACTGAGCCTGCGCGTCTGGAGCCTGTGCTCCGCAACAAGAGAGGCCGCGATAGTGAGAGGCCCGTGCACCGCAATGAAGAGTGGCCCCCGCTCGCCGCAACTAGAAACGAAGACCCAACACAGCCATAAATAAATAAATTAATTAATAAACTCCTACCCCCAACATCTTCTTTAAAACAATAAAAAACACAAAAAAAAACTCATGTTGACCAACAGTTTTTCCAGAAACACTAGTTTCATTATTATTGTATTCATGTGTGGTTGCTTTTAAGCTAAGAAGTAACTACCATTTCATTATATCCATGAATATTTCAGTAAATGACTTCTACTTATACTGCTATTATACTTTTTCAATAATTTTTCATAGTGCGATATATGAAGGACTTGAAAATAACTGGGAAAAATATTCCAAATGTTTAGAGACATTCAAGGGTTTATAAAATTCTGAATGTCTAGAAAGTTAAACTTTTTAATATATTAATATATTTCGACCCAGCACTTGAGGTATTTCAAATAATATCTAGAAACATCTTTTGAGAGTTTACCATTAAAAAATCTCTTAAAGTAATAATAATAATGTGATGTTAATAAGGAGTATTTCCTATAAAGCAAGCACAATAAGTTTTCCACGTTTTATTTAATTCTCATTACAACCAAATAATTTTGGTATTGTTATTATTCCCACTTTCGTTCAGTGGTTTAGAGAGATTAAATGGCTTAGTATCACACAACTACAAAATGATAAACTGGAATTCAGTTCCAGGCCATATGGCTTCATTGTCAATGGTTTAACTACTATATTGTATTCTCTTATAGTGCCTAATTGAGGAATAAATACAGACATAGTCTGTGAGAAATTAATTTACAGATCATGCATCCAACAAGAGATCAAACTCAGTAGGTTTAATCTCTTTAAAAGACAGCCCAGGGCTTCCCTGGTGGCACAGTGGTTGAGTCCGCCTGCCGATGCAGGGGACGCAGGTTCGTGCCCCGATCCGGGAAGATCCCACATGCCGCAGAGCGGCTGGGCCTGTGAGCCATGGCCGCTGAGCCTGCGTGTCCGGAGCCCGTGCTCTGCAACGGGAGGGGCCACAGCGGTGAGAGGCCCGCGTACTGCAAAAAAAAAAAAAAAAGATCACCCAGCAGAGAATGGGCAAATGATATGAATAGGCAGTTCACACAAAAGAAACCATGAATGGTGAATGAACTTGAAAAGATTCTCAAACTCTGACTATTTATCAAGAAAATGCCCAGTAAAAGCACAGTGAGATAACGTTTCACACCCATCAGGCTAGCAGAAAGTAAAATGACTGTCAACAGGGCTGACAAGATATGGATTTAAGAGAACTCTCACTAGGCTGCTGCAGGAGTGTAAATTCCTACAACCACTTTGGAGAGCCATTTGTCAATATGTGAAATATTTCAAGATGTGCATTCTTACAACTCAGCAATTCTACTTCTACAAATATGTATTCTGAAGCAGCAGAAGTCAAAGTGGAGTCCTGAAATGTCTGGGGGTTCCCCAAGGTACTTTAAAAGGACCTCTAAGTTGAAAACTATTTTTATAGTAATATTAAGACAGTATTTGCCTTTTTCACTCTCATTCCCTCATGAGTATACAGTGGAGTTTTCCAGAAGCTCCATGATAACCATAAATGAGAATCCAGCTGCATTCTATTAAGCCATATATTTGAGAGATTTGCATAAATGTAAAACAGTGCCACTCTGCTCACTAACTTATTTTTATTTTGGAAAATATAGTTATTTTCATAAAAATGTATTATTTATATCAACATGTAATGGAATTATTAGTTTAAATGAATGAATAAATATATTAAAATTTTCTTAATTTTAATCTTTAATATAGTAAATATGAATAGAGATAACCCACATAAATAAAACCTCTTTGGAGTCCATCAACAATTTTTTTTTTTTTTTTTTTTTTTTTTTTTTTGCGGTACGTGGGCCTCTCACTGTTGTGGCCTCTCCCGTTGCGGAGCACAGGCTCCGGACGCGCAGGCTCAGCGGCCATGGCTCATGGGCCCAGCCGCTCCGCGGCATGTGGGATCCTCCCAGACCTGGGCTTGAACCCGCGTCCCCTGCATCAGCAGGCGGACTGTCAACCACTGCGCCACCAGGGAAGCCCCATCAATAATTTTTTTAAATTTAATATTTATTTTCTATTGGAGTGTAGTTGATCTACAATGTTGTGTTAGTTTCAGGTGTACAGCAAAGTGATTCAGTTATACATATGCATATATCCATTCTTTTTAGATTCTTTTCCCATATTGGTTATTACAGATTATCAAGTAGAGTTTCCTGTGCTATACAGTAAGTCTTTGTTGATTATCTATTTTATATATAGTAGTATGTATATGTTAAGTCCAGATTGAGACCTAATAGTTTTGAAAATCATTGTATATGTGTACAATGCAGGTAACATTGTTTTCTAAGCCTAAAATAATTGACCCAAACGTCCATCAATATGGACACGATGCCAATTCTTTCAATGTGGAATGGCAAAATAAATTGTGATATATCTTTATATATACACATACATACACACACATTCATACATAATTATATATTAATCAGACAGTATATATTTGTCAGATGTTCCTTACCTTATATGTCAAATAAAATGATTTTTGAGAATGTATTTTTCTAAGTAAGTACATGATAAAAATAAGTGCAAAGTTTATTAAGAATTAAATATTAGTTCATAATATTGCAGGTTTGTTGACCTTACCCTCAAAAGGTAGAAATAAAAGTGCTACATAAGCTACTCTATTTGACTAGAATGCACAGTAAGCAGCATTTATAGGACTTGGTTTTTCGGAATGTAGAACATGTTTATTGTTTTATTACAGGAGTAGTATACTGTGTGTTTATTGAAATGGAAGCATCATTTTATTATGTCTTTATATATACATTTCCACTGTAATGGCTTAAACAAATAGGAACTTATTTTTCCCATCCAAAAGCTGGAGGTTGGTAGCTGCTGGCTATTGGATGTTATCGGGGTCTTTCTGTCTGATGGTATTTGTTCTCTTGTTGCCTCTTGTGCAAAGAAAGTTGAAATGGATAAAGTGTCTCTCATTAGAAATATAGTTGATTCTTGCTATTCACCACAAACACTGAATTAGCCAAAACTGAACCATCACTCCTAGGGGATATACAAAGTTAGGTTCCTATAAGCCTCTGGGCACATTTTAATCAGCCAGTCAATACATAACCTTGTTTTGTGTGTGTTTCTATTTATAGATACCTTATTTAATACATATTGTTGATTCATTAACGTTGAACTCATGGCCAACAGCACTATAACGCACGCCTGAATGAAGCTTATCTGACGCACATATTTCCTGGGTAACACACATCACAGCTTTCTTGTGCTTAGGACACTAGATAGCACTGCAGCACTGTACTAGCTGGCCATTTAAAATAGCGAAATCACCAATGAAAAGCACAAAAATGAGTAAAGTGTGGCACTAGATAGACCTTGAAAAGGGTTCTCGTTTACAGTATGAGAGCTGAAATAAGAAAGCAGAATGTCACTTCATTTGATCTCAGCTGGGAACATGTGCATTGGGTAACTCAAATTTTTTTGCCTCTCCACACATATCCACGAATGACTGCAAAAATGGTGCAAGTATTGATTTGGAATTACAAATAAATTTTAGTGAGTAGGCAGATTTTCAAATAAACAACCCATAAATAATGAGGGTCAGCTGTATCTCTTTACAAGTCATTTGCCAGAACTGGGTAACAGGGTCTGCTATTAGAACAACCAGTAGCCATGGGGCATGAGCTTTTTACTAGTTTAGACCAGTGATGATTTATCCCCCTGGAGTCGGCAACCTACACTTCCTGAAATCCAGAGTTCTCTGCTATTTCAACAAATCACAGTACCCTTGCCAGGGAAGAGTGAAGTGGTTGTTGGGTAAGCAATGGACAGTGCCTGCCATGTGCCTAATCAGGTGCTTGGCAATTGGAAGGGACTTGGCAGTTTTTTGTTGAAGAATGAATTGGTGAATGAATGACGGGGTCATTTTTGGAAACAGCCTTTGATTTCTCTCGTATCTCAAAGATTTTCCATTTGCATCTGAATTTTTAAAAAAACGTGGTGTTTTGACTGGCCAACTCCAAATCAAAGTGAAAGTTAATGTAAGAGAATAAAGAAATTTTACTTTATATGGATTAACTTCAAGTTAAATAAGTCAGAGAGAATAATAAAAAATGAAGCATCAGTTGAAGTTGAAACTTGTATTCAGAAAGAGGCTAAGTAGCCCAAGTTTCATGTGGTAAAACTTTTTCTTTCTTTTCATATTGTTCCTTTTCTGAAATGATTGCTTTTTATATTTTGGAAGATGTTAAATCTAGAAATATTAGTTTTTAAATATAGTATGATGATAGATATCATTATTTTAAATTATCAGGTTCTCATATATTATCAAAGAGTAAAACAATTTTACTTTTTAACACTACATATGTAGCAAATGCCAGTTAGAAATAAATTCAATTAATAAAGTATAATTTCATTTAAATTTTGTGTAAACAAAGCATACATTTGCGCTTACTATTCCAAACATTGGAATAAATTGTTGATCTTTCTGTCTGTGTCCTGCCTTAGACCAAGAGCAATTTAAAGCCGTTAAATAGTACATATTGCTTTTTCATTAAAGTTGATGTTTATTTGATTATGGAAGTAAAATATTATTATATAAAATTGGAAAAGAGAAAAAAGAGGGAAAATCACCCCAATTCATATCACTCAAAGAAAAGTTTCAACAATTTGGTCTATTTCTTTTCACCTTTTTTTCACACATTACAAGAACTTAATTTCACAAAGTATATGTAGTATGAAAAATCCATTCAACATTCTAGGTGTAGCCATTATTATTGTTATTATTATAATAGACTTAGAATAACTTACAACTTTAGGGACAGAGAAGTATATTTATTACTATCAGTTGCAGAGCAATAAATGAAGCAGCCAGGTTTAAAGTATGGTTCTCCTAGAACTTTTTCTGCTCAGCTTACCTTCTCTATTCCATACTTGTCTGCATACTGAGCTGGAGTCCACATTTCAGGGCAAATGAAATTGTCTTCTTGTACATTTCTAATTTCCATTTTGGTGCATTGTCATGGTTTCTGATATCTTTTCTCCCTAGGTCTTTTAGATGTCGAACACTCTGGTAGTTCTCCTCCCTTTCTATACCTACTCTAAGCAAAATGTCTATTGCCAGAAATCACAGCTAAGGGTCTAGAGAAGAATAATGCGATTATCTGATTAAGGTAATTCATACTAAGTTGCAAATGACTTGTAGTCATAAGGTTTTTGGGGTGATGTCTGCATTTCATCACAATATATTATCAAACTCATAAGGGGGTTTGATAAGTAGAGTATGTGAGGGTAACATTGGGGGGCCGTGGGAGAACTTTATATCGGCCATAGTACCTGTTCGCTGTAGGAGGACAACACAGGCATGAAAACCCTTGCACGACCCCTGTTAACTCTCATTCAGCGGCTATCAGCTGATGATCATTCTCCTTAAAAAAAAATCATTAAGAATTTACAATTAATTATAATGCATTGGCAGGTGAAACATTTAATTCTGTGTCTCCTAAGGACTCATCTTTTAAGGTTTCTTTATTTTGGGATTAGGTCAGCACAGTGTTTCTTTATAAACTTAAAGTGCCATTTTATTCTCCAAAGTTGAGAATGAGTTATTTGAGATTTCATTAATGCTTACTTCCAGGAGGACTTGAGGAAATTTATAGTTAAAGGTTAAACGAAGTAATATACTTAATTATAAAATAGAAGAGCAAAGTTTTAAGCAGCCAGGAGAAAATGGCTTCCAGGCCTCTGAAATGAACAGATAAATATAGTTAGATAGTGATTTTGACTTTTGGATTTCTCACTGTTCAAGTTAAAATGGAAACATGCTGCTGATAACCTCATTTTCTAATTAGAGGTAGCATGATAGATAATTCATTCATGGTGATAAAGTATACCCTGCATTTGAAACCAAGGTGAGCAGCTTTTGCCATTTTGAAGGCTTAGGTTTTAGTATATTAATGAAAATGTTGACCAGATTTTCTTGTACCTTCTTTGATATTTTACCCATGGTACTTCTATTTTTATGTGTATGCTGTGTGATATTTATAATAGCAATACTTAACATATTTAAAGGGTATCTGATTTCAGTCTTTAGGCAAAGTCAGGTTTTTTTCTTCTTCGTCACTTAAAAAAAATTTCAAGAAGACTTAGGGAAAACGAATATATCTCTTAGACTTATCAGAGTTGTATTACTCGACTAGGCTAAAGAGGTTTCCTATTTAGAAACAAAGATGTTGTCACTAGAAAACAATCCCTCTTCAGCAATTCGTTTTGGTCACAGCTTTCTTCAGTCTACTTATGTGTGCTTTGCCTAAGAAACACCTTTAAGTCACCAGTTTTCAATTCTTAGCTGTTAGAGTGACCCACAGCACACAATAACCAATTTTGTAGAGAAGTATCATATAATGAGGAGAGTTTAAATCTGTACTCTTGTAAAAATGTTAATTTTCTCAACTTGTAATAGACATTATTTTACATAAAGCAAGCAGAATATTAGGAGTTGTAATTACCTTTTAATATTACTGAGGATGTAACAGCCTTCTCTGATTTTAATTTCCACAGATGAAACTTTCATAAAATGTTTTTAGCTTCTTGAATCAGACCACTTTGAAGTTAATCATTCTGATCAAATTAAAAATAGTAGTAATACAAACTTTAGTGAACGTGATTGAGCAGTGAAACACTTAACGATGCTAGTCAAATTTTGAAATTAGAGCCAAGTATTATGGGAACATGTGGATTTCAAAAAAAAAAAAAAAGTGGTGAATTTACTGTGTGCTTGCAAGGAGATGACCAGATTTGTGGCACATGTGGATTTTGCTTTTTTAGCAACCATGGAAGAGGTGTGGGATTTTCAGATATGGCACAGAAACAGGCAACATTATCTTGAGCACTTTGAAAATATACTTAGCATCCTCAGTTTTAACTCTATGCTTAGATGCTCTATTAGCAGCCACTTTATGTAGATTACCTCATATAGTCTACCCAACAGTTTTATGAGTAGTCACTTATTCTCACTTTACAGAGGAGGAAATTGAGGCTAAGAGAGGTTACAAGATTACATTGCTAGTAGGGAGTGGACTTGGTGTCTCAGTCCTTTCAGGCTGCTGTAATGAAATGTCACAGACTGTGTAGCTTATAAACAACCTAAGTTTATTTCTCACACTTCTGGAAGCTGGATAGCCCAGTATCGAGCAGCTAGCCTGGTCACATTCTGATAAGGGCCCTCTTCCTAATTCATAGCTGGTACCTTCTCACTTTGTCCTCTTGTGGTAGAAGGGGTAAGGGATCTCTGTGGGGTCTCTTTTATAAAAACACTAATCTCATTAATGAAGGTTCAACCGTCAAGACCTGAGCACCCCCCAAAGGTCCCACCTCCTAATATCTTTGGGGGTTAGGATTTCAACTCATGAATTTAGGGCAGGGGGACACAAACATTCAGACTATAGCACTTGGACTACAGATTTTGAACTCTAAACTGGTAAAATATTTTCCCTCCTAGGTACGGTGCCTTCCTTTTCCCTTATAACACCCTCTCCAATTCACTCTTTACCTGTCAGAAAGTGACTTTTCCTTCTTCTGAACTAGGGCCCTGTAGACTGTGCCGCTTTTCAGAACACGGTTTTGTATTGTAGCTCATTCTGCAAGTGGTATGTGTTGATCTGTCCTCCTTTACCATGAGCTCCTAGAAACAGTGACTGTAACACCCTCCTCACACCCACCCATCCAGGACCTTACACCTTACACGGTGGCCAGTCACTGAACACTTGTTGATTTAACTACTGGAGTTTGTGTTCATCAGGTAGCATAGTCTCCGCCAGTATAGAAGCTTTAAGAGACCAAGAACAGTGAAAAAGGGAAGTCCCCGAGTAAGAGGGTCTGCCTCTCTTGACTAACTTGGCTCAAATACTTTGCTGTGCTTTTCTCTTAAGTGCTAATGCGGGTTTAAATTACTTGTGCTTCTCCCATGAAGTTATGGTGCCTGTGAATCACAGATTCATTTTCCCTGAAATATTATCCATTGCATTTTCTTGTTTTGTACTTTAAATATTAGAAATAGGGAATAAAGTGATAGGGAATATAGAAAAAGGAGTCCAAACCAATTCTTTCTATATTCCTGTGTTATGAATCTATTATATATTATTTTGATCACATCTGCTGCTTTGTATGAAAAACCATTTGATAGTTAGGTGGATGGTGGATATGAATCTCTTTAATTTTTAAAAAGGCCTTTGGGCCCAAACCCACACAGTTACCATCTCCAAACAAAAATGGAGGATCCCTTTAATATATTATTATGAATATTTATGCCTAAAGGAGTTCTTTAGCATTTTCCGGTGTATTTTATTTGGCCAGAGTACGTGTTGCACTACCCTTGAATAGAATAACATGATTCTATTTGGGATAATCTCTTTTTCATAATGTAGAACTTCTTTTGCTTCAGAAATTTCCAGGGGGAAATATAGCCAAGTACTTGGTTACATGACATTAACATTTCTAATGAATCAGGATTCTGAGGTTTTAAAGATATTAACAAACCTAAAAATTCTGTAAATAAATATTTCTGTGGTATTTTTGTTTAAAAAATTGTATTTAGACTTCTTTCACTTAGGTATTTTGGCTTTCTCCATTTAAGAACAAATGGAGAGTTTTTATTCTTTATTTTTAAGAGCTTGCCCATCATGACATTCAGTATTTCTCATACTCCATAGAGCATCTTGGGTCTTAATTATGTGAAAAAATACTTTCATAGGAATTCTACTCAGGGAATTTTCTTAAAACTTGTATAAGGCCTGGGGTACTAAATCAGACATCCCATAAGTCAACACTTTTTCCTTAGCACCTATAAGTGGTACAGGCTTTACTCAATGCGCTCTGGTCTTTTTCTCCGCTCAGATTTCTTCCCAAAGAAATCAGCCACAAAATAAATTTCCTCATTGATCAGCCACAAAGTAAAATCTGGTCCTTGAGATATTCACGGTGCAAAAGATCACTGGGCAGGGATCTTCACCTTGAAGGAGGAGGCTGCAAAGGCACACCCTGGGCTCTGGGGTTGCTTCTGATTGTGCTGGGCTGTGCTCCATCCAGATGAGTGTGCTTCAGCGAGCGGGAGGGTCGCCCTGTGGTGTCTGAGCCTTTGCCTGCATCTGACTGGTCAACAGTGAGCCAGTTTCCTTCCATTGTGAGGATGGCTGTTGAAGGAGAGATTCAACCGCTAGACACACTGGGAGACTTCTAGGAGATCGAGGCATGTTACTAGGAAGGAACCCTGTATGATAAGTATATTATCTATGAATGTGTTGTAGATGCATTTTTTTCCTCTGTAGGAAGTTTTAAATGGATTCTGTACGTGCCAGGGCTGGGGGAAATTTGGGATAGAATTTGTTCATTTTCTATATCCTTTCCAGGAAAACTTCTTTCTCTCTACCTGGCAACTGGCCGTATTATTTTAGGGCAGAGTTTCTAAACAGTAGGATACTTTTGCTCTCTGATAACCTCTGATAACAGAGAGATGTTCCCTTAAATAGTACTCCAGTTGTTGGGATCTGAGGGAGCCAATTAGTCCCCTTTCCTCTTTGATTTCTTAGAGACAGTGGTTTCCCCTATATCCATATACGATTGACCCTTGAATAACACGGGTTCGAACTGCATGGGTCCACTATGTTTTAGTTTTCACTATGTTTTAGTGAAAAAAACACAGTTTTTTTCATTAAATACACACTACAGTACAACACCATCTGAGTTTGGTTGAATCCGTGGATGCAGACCCTCAGATATGTAGGGCCAAACTGTAAAGTTATACATTGATTTTCAGCTGCATGGAGGGTTGGCGCCCCTAAGCGCCATGTTGTTCAAGGGTCAACTGTATGACTTTTTAATTTGTATAGCAGCAGAACAATAAATTTAGCTTTATTTTAATTTCCTTTCCACACTTCAGTTTCCTAGGCTATTGGAGAAACTAATTACGACCCAACTTTTACTTGGAAGAGAGGACTTATGCTCCGTTAATCACTGTATCTGGAGCACTGAGCAAGCTGAGAATTTTCTCTGATTTGACATTGTGTTCAGTAACATCCGAGTTTATATGAACAAGAGATAAGGGAACCCTTTTTGCTTTTTTGGGATGGGGGCCTAAAACTTCCATTTATTTTAGTATACAATAATTTTAATATCTTCTGTAATTTAGAGGTAGACTGCTACTATTTGTCTCTTAAGTGGAGGGGAAAAAAGAGGTTCTGTTACTGATACATTCCTCACCTGTTTCTTTAGATTCCTTTTTATTCAGAAATTCCAGTTCTGAATGGACTCTTGAAATAATCGCTTTGCAAACAGGATGTTTGTGGAGTCTGTGAGAATTGTATATTGCTCACTTCTCTACTTCTGTGAGATTATCATGTTTGGCCTAATAATAGGCACAAATTTTGTTATCTTCAAATTTTATTTATATTTTTTTGTTACACAGGAGAAGCAGAACCAAATAATTTTGGAATTAGAAGGAAACATTTAATTCATGCTCCTCTGCAGTGCTGGAATTTCCTGTACATATGTCTGTAAATGTACCTATCAGATTCTCCTTGAACATGTCAAATGACCTGGAACTCCACCTCCTCAGGGCATTTCTTTTGATTTTTGAACAGTTGCTGTTGCCACAACGATCTTCTTTACCTTTAGACAGAATCTGTCCCTCTCTCGCTTCCATTCAGTATTTCTTGTTTTAGCCTCTGGAGCTACCACCTAGAATAAGTGATCCTTTTTATTTAGGGCTTCTAATTAATTCTGTTTTTTATTTGACATGTACGTTTCTGATTTTTTAAAGAAAAATGTGGGTTTGTCTTTCAGTTGGAAATGATGTGTTGATTTTTCTTTTTAAGAGAGAAAGAATGTTTTCATGAACTGTCTGGGTGGCTATGTTTCTAATACTTATTTTCCTCTCCCACTGCTACCCAAATTTTTTCTCTGCAGGGAGACCTTACCAGGAGGCTATTACTCTGAACCTTACTCAACAGGGAAAAGCAGTAACTCTTCAAAGCCTCAGTGGTTCCTCTAATCAGGCACACTACTTTTCTCTTGGATTCAGCTGACCTTTTTTTTTGAAACTTGAGAACTTAAATTTATTTGTTTGGTTATTTGATATGTAAAAGTAACCCCAAACATTTAAATAACTCATGTTAAGGAATTTTTTTTCACACATCAAATGGCAGCTGAATTATCCCAGTACTTTGAATCATCTTGCTATTTATTTTGCTGAAATTCTGTGTTAAAATTCATTAAAGCCTGTGGTTGAGAGCTATGGGAGGGAGAAGACGAAGTTTTAATATTTGCTACCAGTTTCATCACTGATTTTCCTGGGTATTTTGATTCTGCTTATTATTTTTATTTGTTTATTTATTTTTTTCTTTTTCCTTCCTTTTTGCGGTACACGGGCCTCTCACTGCTGTGGCCTCTCCCGTTGCGGAGCACAGGCTCCGGACGCACAGGCTCAGTGGCCATGGCTCACGGGCCCAGCCGCTCCGCGGCATGTGGGATCCTCCCAGACTGGGGCACGAACCCGCGTCCCTTGCATCGGCAGGCGGACTCTCAACCACCGCGCCACCAGGGAAGCCCTGCTTATTATTTTTAAAAATGGAGATGAAACACTTTGTATAGTTGGGAATCTTTATTTGCAAGCAACAGAAATAGCCTCTGAATAACTTAGACAAGAAAAAAGGAAATGAGGGGAAATCTGAGGAGCCAGGTCTAAGGAAAGCAGGATTCAGGGGAGCCCCAGGGACCTCATCCTCAGGAGTGTTCCTGCAGAAAGCATACTTTCCCAGTCTTGGCTGCAGTTCTCAGTTTGGCTTGACAGGCTTTCTGCCAGGGATCTTTTGGCAGTTTGGGGCTTCTTCTGTTTTCAGGTCTATTGGAAGTTGCCTTCTTTGTTTTCTCCCACAAATATACTAATTTAATTCAAGTCTTGAAGCTAGTAGTGTGTGTGTGTGTGTGTGTGTGTGTGTGTGTGTGTATGTGTGTGTGTTTTCTTTTTCCTGCTAATATTTTTGGGTTTGTTGTAGATATTTTCCAGGGTGGGGAGTGATGGTTAGGTTTTCCTGTTTCCTACTTGCTCTGTCATTTTTTTATGGGGAAAGTTAAGGAGATTAAAAAATTATGCCACTGCGGTCAACATAAACATTTAAAGCTATAAATGTTCCTTTAAGTATTACTTTAGCTGTATCTCACGTTTTGATTTTTTTATTATTTAATCTAATACATTTTCTAATTTTCATGACAACTCTTTGATCCTTGAATTATATAAGCTTTTAAGTTTCTGTAAATATGAGATTTTACTGGGTTTTTTTTTTTTTTTTACTGATTTCTAATCTAATTCTTTTATGGTTGGAGAAAATTATCTGTATAATATTGATTCTTTGGGATTTTTAGATTTGTTCTGCGGCCTAATGTGTGGGCATATTTTGTAAATGGCCAGTGGGTGCTTGAAAAGAGTATGTGAATACACATTAATATAAAAGGTGCAAGGGTCTGTGTTTTGCATGAGATCAAGTAAATTATAGAGCTCCTTATTCTTTATGTGCTTGATCTATGAATTCCTGAAAAAGACTTGATAACTAATACTTGTATGGTACTTAGTATATTCCAGGCATTATTTTTAAGGCCTTACTTGTATTAATTTATTGTGTACTGATCATTTTTTTTAGATGTTACTTTTACTTTATGTATTTTTAGACTGGGAACATTTGTTACTAGGTACTTAATACCTAGTGATTGGAGTCTTTTATCTTTGTGTATTGACCTTATTCATCTCTAGTAATATTTTTAACCTTAATGTCTCCTTTTCTGATATTGATATAGTTACACAGGCTTTTTTCTATTAGTGTTTAATTAATTTTAATATTAATGTTAATATTGCCTAGCATATCCTTCTCATTTCACCTTTGTATGTCCTTTTATTTGGAGTGTGTCTCATAAATAGTCTATGATGGGACTTCCCTGGTGGTACGGTGGTTAGGAATCCACCTGCCAATGTAGGGGACACTGGTTCGTTCCCTGGTCCAGGAGGATCCCACATGCCACGGAGCAACTAAGCCCGTGTGCCACAACTACTGAGCCTGCGCTCTAGAGTCTTCAAGACACACCTGCTGAGCCCGCATGCCACAACTACTGAAGCCCAAGCACCTAGAGCCCGTGCTCCGCAGCAAGAGAAGCCACCACAATGAGAAGCCCGCACCGCAACGAAGAGTAGCCCCCGCTTGCCACAACTAGAGAAAGCCCGCATGCAGCAACGAAGACCCAGCACAGCCAAAAATTAAAAAAAAAAAAAATTTAAATTAAAAAATTGATTAATTAAAGAAAAATAGTCTATGGGTGGATTTTGTTTTTATCCAGTTTTGTCTAAGAGTGGTAGTATAATATGATGGTTAAAAGCAATAACTTTAGGGCCAGGTTGCTTGGGTTTGGGTTGTTGTCTGGGATGTTGGTATCTGACACCTGTAATTCTACACTTGGGGGTAGGAGGTGTTTGGACTTTGCTTTATGTAGACTTTTAACCTCCCCCCATGTTATAAGCTCCATATCTCACTGCTGCTCTCCTATGGGTGAGATACCTGGTATATTCAAGTTCTGATTCTCTGCAGGGTTCGGTTGTTACCGTTTCAATGTCACCTGCCACTTGAACTTTATGGTGTGTTTCCTTAGTCATCTGCTTCTTATCTCTTGAAAATGTATTGAAGTATCTCTAAAATGGACATAATAAAACTGCTTAGTTATAGGACTATCTGAAGTTAAGTGTGAGTCAATAGATGTAAAGAACAGTACTTTGAACAGTACCTGGCACATCAGAAGTGCTTAGAAAGATTTGTTCCTGTCTTGTCACTGTTGTTAATACTATAGTTTGACTTTTAATGCTCTTGGCTGCCTTGAAAGTATCTACAGTCCTGTCTGATATTTGTTACTGTGAATTTCATCATCAGATTTATTGTTTTTATTTTATAATCCAAGTTTTTCTTTGTTTTGGCTTTTTTCTTCCTCAGGTGATTTGGGGAGGACGTAACTTTGGTGCATCTCAATTTAGCAAGTTGAAAGTAGTAATTGAATTTAATGGAAATTGAAAACCATTTCCCAGAAGGAGTATATTATAATTAAACTACATGATAAATTTAAACTTGTAAAATTTTTCTATTTGAATGGTGTAGGGTACTTTCAGTTAGTTGATAGGCTAGATTCTTTTTTTTTTTTTTTTTTTTTTGATAGGCTAGATTCTTAATTTCATATGGAGACATTAAAAACTCTATGAAAAAAAGAACTCTATGAAGTGAAATTTTTTGCCTAAGTGGGAATCTCTGTGTTTTCATTAAATTTATGTTAAAAAGAACATTAGTGGTGGTGACTGTTACACAACAATGTGAATGTACTTAAGGCCACTGAAGCTATACACTTAAAAATAGTTAAAGTGGTAAATTTTTTGTTATATATATATCTTACCACAATTAAAAAAAAAAAAGAACACTAGTTATTAGGTATATGTCTCACATTGAAGGTGAAAGAAGATGTTCATCACTGTGAAAATCTAAATCTCATGGACCATACAGATAGAGTGAGCAGAACATATTGGTGTCAATACCTTGACTTATGTTTTCTTTCTTCAGCCATATATGATTCTCATTCATTTCCTAATGTGAACTTTATTTTTTAACAGGAAGGAAAAGCTGATGCGATGCTCTCAATGCCGAGTTGCCAAATACTGTAGTGCTAAGTGTCAGGTAAGAAGGTTCTGCTGTATGTAAGCTCTCTACTCTTAAATTTGTTCTCCGGGCTTCCCTGGTGGCGCAGTGGTTGAGAGTCTGCCTGCCGATGCAGGGGACATGGGTTCGTGCCCCGGTCCGGGAAGATCCCACATGTCGCGGAGTGGCTGGGCCCGTGAGCCATGGCCGCTGAGCCTGCGCGTCCAGAGCCTGTGCTCCGCAATGGGAGAGGCCACAACAGTGAAAGGCCAGCGTATCGCAAAAAAAAAAAATAAATAAAATTTGTTCTCCATTATGCCTGTTGAACTATTTCTGTTTTTTCATAATCCTTTATTTATTTTAACTTGTTTTTTTCCTTCAACTTAAAAATCATATATGGTAATAATTATATATACATAATATATACATAAACTCTATCCATATAGTGTGTGTGTGTGTGTGTGTGTATATATATATACATATATACATATATACATATATATATATATATATATATATATATATATATATATATATCACTGAAGAAAAGTTAAATGTTTACTCCTCTCCATCTTCTTGACTTCAGTCCCATTTCCCAGAGCTAACCACTGTTAAGGTTCTTATGTATCTTTGCAGCATTTTTTTCGTGCAAACACATTCATGTATCTTTATCTTTTGTTTTTAAAAACAGATACAGGTTATTCTGGCACAAATTCTTTTACACCTTGATTTTCTTTTTCATTTAATAATCTATCTAGAAGAACTTTTTGTATCCTCGTGTTCATTCTATCATATGAATGCACCACAATCATAATTTCCCCACTAATGAATGCATAATTTTTTCCCAATATTTGGTATTGCCAGTACTGCACCAGGCATCCTTTTGTGCACATTTTTGCACACTTGTGCAAATTGATTGTAGGAAAAATTCTTCCCCGTTGTACTGATTAGTAAAAGGATATATGCATTTTGAATTTTTAAAGAGAATGCTCAGTTGCCTTCCAAGAGTTTGAGTTAATTAACAACAACTGACAGTCTATGAGAGTACTGCTGTTAACATCTTTGAAATTCTTTAAAGGATGTATAATTAACATTCAACATGACCTTTTCTTCTAACCTTATGGTTAATCATTTAATAAGAAACTTAATTATGCTCTAATGAATTAGGTCATAATAAAAAGTCTAATTGGAAGGTATGTGTCTGTGTCACTTGCCACCCATGCTTCAGGGAACTTCAAGTTAAGAAGACTACATATAGAACCAAATGAATTATATTATTTGATACAGATTTTCTAGTTGAGCTTCCTTTCTGTTCTCAATGAACTAAACATTTACTTTTATTTTCCCTTGTTTTTATGACTGTTTTTCTCCAGGGCTACTTCCTCCTTTTGTAGTACACTCAAGAAAAAAACCCAACAAAACCCATTATCTGATTAGAATGAGTAGAGGGAGTCTGGTGGGTAGGTATGTCATTTTGATTCATTATAGTGCATGTGTTTTTACCACATATATTAGCTGTTTACTGTAGCATCAATAATAATGTCATCGTCAGATATACTGTAGAAGGTAATGGGAAAATAGCTAGTAAGATGAAAGATATCATATATAACACAGCTAGTGGGCATGCTTGTCTGTGTGCAGGGGATAGGGTGTGTGTGTAGAGGAGATGGGATGGGAGTCAAAGAATGGCCAGAACATATGCATTTAAACTGCTCTGTTAAGCTCACCCTTAAGGTACAGCATTAAACATTGTAATTATTGTGGATACCTACAAAGCAGCACAAAATTAAACTGACAGACTGAACTATGAACAGTAATGAACAAAAGCACTTGGAATGGAAATTGATATAGAGGATGCGAATTCATAGCATAAAATCCAAAATACGTTTACCCTAGGGGGACATAACTTTTGTCAGTAGCTTAGCATTTGATGTATGGGGCCATAGCATCAATGAGCTCTCCACAAGAAGCTGAGGTGTTATAGGGTATAATGTCCCCTGTGCTCATAAGGAAGGTATCAGTGACATCAGTTTTCACACTTCATTTTTAAACATAAGTGATACAAGGATACATTTGCATTATAAAAATTAGCACAGTATAGACTAATGCAGGGTGAAAAGTAAAAGTCTTCCTCCAGCATTCTTCCCCCATTCCCACTTCTCTTTTCCAGAGGTAGTCTCTCTGTGTTTGTTTTGTGAGTGGAGGATACACACCAAACTGTTAGTCTATGTGTCATACGTAGTATACACATACATGTGTATATTTACTGCTATGTACAGAACTGTTTGTATTCCTCTGTATATACCTTGTTATGAGGTGTCATTTAATGTAATAGAGGGGTTATATATTGGATCCAGTCTTATTTCTATATTGGCATAATCAGCACATCACAGATGATTATGAGATCAAAGAGGAGGAACAGGCTAAGTTTTCTTACGAAAAAACATTCTCAAAATTTGTAATATAGATAGCAAGTAAACCAATTTTAAGCAAATTCACCAATTACTATTTCATCTCTGCTGGATTTACTTTGATTCATAATATGTACATTTCTAATTGAATTAATTACGGAGCAAAACAAGCAGCTGGGTACCACATCAAATTGCAGTTTACATACTTTTAAAAAGTACTATATTAGCAGAAAGAGGCTCTATTTTATGTTGATAATTATAGGCCTCTTTAAAAATGTGAATCATATTTTTGAGTGTGCATTTTATGTTTAGTTGTAGAATGATTTGATTCATTTTTGATGAATTCCACATTAGTAAGCACTTAACAGCGTGATTTAATAAGTTGGTTTCTGTAGTATCATACCCAAAGTGATGATAATGAAGAAAGCCAAGCCCTTGGTTTTTATAAATAGCTCTGTGCCAGGCTTCAGGCTGATAGAATATGTACTGGTGCTTTGTAGAGAAGTTGGCTTTGTATCTAACTGTAAACAAAAAGGGAATATTGTATAAAGGTTAAAATTATTTGATCATATTTAACTTTTTGACTTCTGCAAATGTCTGTAGGCCTGAGCTTTGCTTTTCTCGCTTTACATTTGCCTGCAGAGTGATCCCATCTACTCCCATGGCTTCAGTTGACATCTGTATATTAATTATTCTCAGTTCTCCATCTCCAGCCTCCTCCTTTCTCCTGAGCACCAGACCCATATCTTACGGGGCACCTCTATTTGGGTGTTGCACCGGTATCTGAAATGCCATATATTTATACCTGAGCACATTATCTTACCCCAGACCTTCTTTCCTTCGCATTTTTCAACCTCCGTGAATAATCTCACCAGCCACTCAGCAGTGCTAGTTGCCAGGGTGTCATCAGCTCTGATTTACGTTCTTTCCTGGCTCCACATCCCCTTAATCACGACGTCCTGCTGATTCTACCACCTGAAGATCTGAATTGGTTCACTTCTCTCTAGCTTCTCTACCACTACCCTTGTGCACGTTACCATGATCTCTTTCCTGGGTTAGCTGCAGTCTTTAAACTCTTACAAACTTCTATTCTCTTTTCTACACAGGAACCAGAGTGATTATTTTATTCTAAAATGTAAGCATGATCTGTCACTCACCAGCTTGAAACCCTGGCCCTCACTTTCCTCAGGGTGAAATTCAAACTGGCAGATTTTGCCACGTTTTTACTTCTGGGCCTTTGGCTATGTAAGTCCCTGGGTCTGGAGCAGACCTCTCCCCCCAGCTACTGAACTCCTATTTATCCTTTAGAACTCAGATTAAATGTCACTCCCATTTTCCTAACCCCCTGAGACTAGTTTGTATCCCTCCTTTATCATACAGAAATTTAACTGGGTTAATTGCCTGTTTCTGTAGTTAGATGTCAGGCTCCTTGAAGGTATACTCTGTGCATGGGTCACTGTTGCAGATGTAGCATAATTTGTTGAGTGAATGAATGAATGAATACATTCATCAGTGATAATTGTTGAATTTGATTTTTAAAATTACATCATCTGTAAATAACCTGTCCGTAGTAATATTTCTTTTTGAGATGGAAAATATAAGTGGGATATAACATTGTATTAGATTTAGATATACAACATAATGATTTGATAGGTATATATATGGCAAAATGATCACGACAATAAGTTTAGTTAACATCCATTGCCACACGTAATTATAATATTTTTTCTTGTGATGAGAACATTTAAGATCTACTCTCAGCAACTTTCAAATATACAATACTGTATTGTTAACTATAGTCACCAACCTGTACATTACATCCCCAGGAATTTTTTGTTTGTTTGTTTTTTGTTTTGACCACGCTGCATGGCATGTAGGATCTTAGTTCCCCAACCAGGAATTGAACCTGCGCCCCCTGCATTGGAAGCACAGAGTCTTAACCCCTGCACTGCCAAGGAAGCCCTCCCCAAGAATTATTTAATTTTTATAAACCATTTGATCATCTTCACCCATTTCTCCCTTCCCCCACTTACCCCCATCTCCTGCCTCTGGCAAACACCTGTCTGTTCTCTGTATCTATAATTTTTAAAAATTTATTTTTATTTATTTTATTAATTTATTTGGTTGCGCCAGGTCTTAGTTGTGGCAGGCAGACTCCTTAGTTGCAGCTCACGGGCTACTTGGTTGTGGCATGTGAACTCTTAGTTGCAGCATGCCTGTGGGATCTAGTTCCTTGACCAGGGATCGAACCCAGGCCCCCTGCATTGGGAGTGCAGATTCTAAACTACTGCACCACCAGGAAAGTCCCAATATAATTGTTTTTTTTTTTTAGATTCCACATATAAGTGAGACATAATAATATGTCCTTAGTTTTCTTTTATTCAACAAATGTTTATTTAGAGCCATCAAGCTGGGTCTGCTGCATTTCTAGATTGTGACACTTTCTTAATCCTCTTCTCTAACTCAAAAATTATGGAGCCAGTGACTATTATTGGCACTCAGGAATGCATCCATGGGAAAAAAAAAACAGACAAATATCCTTGCCTGTGTATAATATAAATTCTAAAAGGGAGAGATAATTAAAAGCATTTTTTTTATTGTGGTAGTCACAGGATATAAAACACACTATTGTAACCATATTTAACTGTACATTTCAGTGGCACCAAGTACATTCACGTTGTTGTGCAACTCTCACCGTCATCCATCTCCCGAATTTTTCACCTTCCTAAACTGAAACGCTGTCCCCTTTAACACTAACTCCCCATTCCCCCTTCCCCTCCACCACTGCCCCCCCCCCCCCCCCCCCCCCCCGGCATCTACCGATGTACTTTCTGACTCTATGAATTTGACTGTTCTAGGTACCTCGTACAAGTGGAATCAAACAGTATTTGTCTGCACCTAATGTATATTGGAATGCATTTTTAAGGTTTTAATATGTCTTAATGCATCAGTATAGGCATTGTCTGTTAACTTCCTGCTCTGACAGACAACAGAATTTAGCTCACCTATGTCAGCATCTGCTTCCTCTCTGTCTTTTTATATAGCTATATCAGGATCCTCCATTCATCCAAAGTCTGTCCAATAGATATTTATTGAGTACCTGCTAGCTAGTCACTGTTCTAAGTTGGGATTGTGGTGGTGGGAGGTTAGCAATGAACAAATAAACAAGGTCCTGGCTTTCGTAAAGTTTATAGGAGTGAGGAGACAGACAGTAACAAATGCCATGATTATATGAGTGATTTGGATGAGCGTGAGCTTGCCATTGCACAGATGGTTACAGAAGGGCTTCCTGTATAGGTGACATTTGGCTGGAGTCTAAAAGTACCCAGCCACGGAAAGATCTCGGAACCGTTTTTTCTTTTTTTTTTTTAATGTAAAAGGAACAGCAAATGTAAAGGCACTGAAGAGGAAAAAGCTTGTCATGTTAGAGGAATGAAGAGGAGTTTGAGGTAAACAGATTCACAAATTCATATGAAAAAAAATGAAAAAAATCTTTTTCCAGAGTGTGTATCCTTATTATTTTACCAAATATCACCACAAACAAAAATGACTGAATGACTTACAATTAAATAATGCTAAAATAACTTTCTTGCCCTGCTTTTTACAGAGTATTGTGAAATTATGTGTTCTGCATGTTTTTGAGTTATAGCTGCTTCTGGTTAGCTGGAAAATAGAGAAATTTAGTGGTCAAAACTGAGACTTTGTCAAAAACATTTTTTCTAGTTCATTACAAACCTGGTTCTCAGAATTTAAAAAAACTACTTATTAATAAATTTAAATTATACTTCTTTGGGGAAAAAAAGGAGTTGGATAATGGTGGATACATGTCATTTGTTCAAACCCATAGAATGTTTGACATCAAGAGTGAACCCTAATATACACTATGGACTTGGGTGATAATGATGTGTCCGCCTAAGTCCATCAGTTGTAACATATGCGCCACTGTGATGGGGATGTTGATAACAGAGGAGGCTGTACGTGTGTGGGGGGCAGAGGGTATATGGGAACTTTATGTACTTTCCTCTCAATGCTGTGAACTTAAAACTGCTCTAAAAGTTAATGTCTTAAAAAAATAAATCATAGGGAAAAAAAGCAGTTGGAGGTGAGGCCAGTGAGTTAAGACTTGAAGGACTTGATAATGGATTCATCCATCCATTAATTTACTCAGCAAATATTAGTGCTGATGCCAGGACTTTTCTTGGCTCTGGCACAATATTATTGAACAAGACACAGAAAACCCTTGCCTTTATGGAGCTTTCATTTTCCTTGTGAGACAGATATATAATATTGTCTTATTTTTATGCCTAAAATAAAGGGAGCAAGAGAAAATGATAGGGATTGGGAGGCTATTTTTACATATGTATATGTGTGTGAATACATATACACACATATGTACATATACATATCTATATTTAACTTCTTTCTATATATCTAATATATAGATATTGAGAAAGATATATCTATGTGTCTATATCCATATCTGTATCTATATCTATAGTGAGATAACTATTTCTATATCTGTCTGTCTGTCTACCTAAGACCTCTCAGGAGGTGGCATTTGAGTGGAGATCTGAAAGAAGTAAGACATGTGTGAAGATTGGAGAAGGGAGTTTCAGGTTTGATGTACATCACATGTAAAAGCAGGAATGAATATGGTGTGTTCACTGAAGGACAAGAAGGCCAGTATAGTGGACCAGAGTAAGCAACAAAGAGAGTTGTAGGAGATAGATTACAGAGATAGGAGGGGCCAGGTTATGAGGCCATTGTGTACTATGGCTAAAAATAAACATTTTGTTCCATGTGTGATGGGCTGCTACTGTAGGGTTCCGAGAAGGGGAGGGGGGATCAGTATTATGGTCTGAGATTTTAAAGGAATTTTCCTGACTGCTGTGGGGATAGGTTATAGGAGGGCAAGGATAGAGGCTGAGAAACCAGTTAGGAGGTTGTTACACTAGTCTGGTTGCCATATAATGGTGGCTAGGACTAGAGTAGCAACAGCAAAAAGAATTGGTTAGATTTGGGGTATCTTTTGAAGGAAGAACTGACTGAATTTGCTCATGGTTGCATTCATTCATTCAAGTTGAGAACTCAGCATATGCAGGCACTGATCTAGTCAAGAGCTCTGATGGCTTGGATTAGAGTGGTAGCAGTAGAGGTGGTAATAAATTATTGGATTTGAGATGTATTTTGCAGGTGTAACTGAAAGAGTTTGCTAATAGATTAGATGTAAGAGGTGAGACAAAAAGTCAGAGATAGAACATTTTTTTAAATGGAGCTCCATTTACTTAGGCCACGCCGAGTCTTAGTTGCGGCGTGTGCGCTCTTTTTTTAGTTTCGGCATGCGGACTTAGTTGCGGCATGTGGACTCTTAGTCACAGCGTGCGAACTCTTTAGTTGCAGCATGCATGCAGGATCTAGTTCCCTGACCAGGGATCGAACCTGGGCCCCCCGCGTTGGGAGCGTGGAGTCTTACCCACTGGACTACCAGGGAAGTCTCAGAGATAGAACTTTTAAGTTTCTGCCCTCAGCAACTTTGGGTGAATGGTGGTGCTATTTAGTGACTTAAAGAAATCTTATTGAAGAGTAGGTTCTGAGAAGAGAATTCTAATTTACAAATTTTTAGTTTGTGCCTATTAAACGTATGCATGGAGATGTTGAATAGGCAACTGGATATACTTGCTCAGAATGGGGGCTGGTACTGCATGAAAAAATGTAAGAAGAATGAATATGGGGATGGAGAAGGAAAGAGAATAATCAAGAATGACTCCTTGGGCACTTTCCTGGCTGTCCAGTGGTTAAGACTCTGTGCTTCCAATGCAAGGGGCGTGGGTTTGATCCCTGGTTGGGGAACTAAGATCCCACAAGCTGCGCAGTATGGCCGAAAAAAGAAAAAAATAAAGAATGACTCCTTGGTTTTTGGCTTTAGCAATTGGGTAGATGATGATTCCATTTACTGACATGGGGAAGACAAGACCCCCATGTAATAGCGTAATAGACCCAGTTTTAGGTGGGAAAAATCTGCTTTGGCTGTGTTAGATTTGCAATAACTGTTATATGTCTGTTAGGTTCAATTTCCTTTTCTCATGTCTGTAACTTTAAACGATATGTGCAAGCCTCCATCTGTGTTTATCAACTGTAGATCGTATCTTTTGATTCCCTACCTTTAAGGTGAAGATATTAGTATTCCCACTCTTGCCTCTCTTATCACTCTGTTTTCCATAATTTGCCAGCTGTACCTTTACTTTTATATTGTCAAGGTTAGTGATATTTACATGCTGTTCTAGAACACAAAACTAAGTCCCGCGTAATGATTTTAAAAAATCAAAATCAGTAAAAAGTCATGTGATTTTTAAAATATCACTTTCTAGATTCAGATTCAATGCAGTCCCATTTAAAGTCCCACGGATTGATAAGCTGACTGAAATTTATGTGGAAATGCAAAAGACTTAGAAAGTGAGTCCCTTATGTAGAAGAAGAGCAAAGTTGGAGGACTTAGACCACTTGTTTTAAACACTTACTCTAAAGCTACAGTAATGAAGACAGTGGTGTTAGGATAGACGTATAGAGCAATGAATAGAATAGAGCGACGGTCCCCAACCTTTTTGGCACCAGGGACTGGTTTCGTGGAAGACAGTTTTTCCATGGATGGGGTTGGGGGGTGGTGCAGGCGGTAATGCGAGCGATGGGGAGCAGCAGATGAAGCTTCGCTCTCTTGCCCCACCCCCCCGCTCACCTCCTGCTGTGCGTCTCGGTTCTTAACAGGCTGTGGACTGGTACCGGTCCGCGGCCCGGGGGCTGGGAACCCCTGGAATAGAGAGTCTAGAAATTGGCCCTGTTCTGTTTTCTTTTATGTGATAGTTAGCTATGGCCACAAGAGAGGACTCAGAGAGACTCAGGAAAAAGTTTATTACACTCAGAGATCCTAGAAACAGGAGCGATGGATTGCCGCACAGCATCATGTGTGGGAAGCCTCAGGGTGGTCTGGAGGCAGAAAGGAGGAGAAAGGGGAAAACTGAGGCTAGAGCCTTTATTAAGGTTGCCGTAGGATTACTCAGCCATAAAAAGGAACGAAACTGGGTCATTTGTAGAGACGTGGATGGACCTTGAGGCTGTCATACAGAGTGAAGTAAGTCAGAAAGAGAAAAACCAACATCGTATATTAACGCATACATGTGGAATCTGAAAAAATTGGAATAGACGATCTTATTTACAAAACAGAAATAGAGACACAGACGTAGAGAACAAAGGGGGGGTGGGATGAATTGGGAGATTGGGATTGACATATATATATATACTATTGATACTATGTATAAAATAGATAACTAATGAGAACCTACTGTATAGCACAGGGAACTCTATGCAATGCTCTGTGGTGACCTAAATGGGAAGGAAATCCAAAAAATAGGGGATATATGTATACCTATAGCTGATTCACTTTGCTGTACAGTAGAAACTAACACAACATTGTAAAGCAACTATACTCCAATAAAACTTAAAAAAAAAAGGTTTCCTCAGGAAAGGCAAGGCAGGGTAAGGTAAACAGTTTAGGATTGGCTAATTTGAATAATTCCAGAGGGCTTTGAGCTGTAGGAGTGGCTTCTCCAATCCTGGTACCTGGCTCTATGAATTTTAAAGCAGATGGAGGGAGGTAGGGCTCTGGATTGGTTACTTTGCATATCAAAGGCATGCTCCCTGCTGAGCCTTTTGCTGTCTCTAAGAATTGCCTAGCTCTGGGATGGGCAGTCTCTCTTTCCAGCCAGAAAGGTTTTTAAGATGTCAGAATATCATAATATACAGAAAATTTAAAAAATATAAATGCAACCCCACACATGTATAGTTGATTTTCTACAGAGGTGCCAAGGTAATTCAATGTTGAAAGGATAGTGTTTTCAACAAATTGTGATAGATATGCACACGGAAAAGAAATGATATAAATACAGTTTTCCCCCACCGAAGTCTCATAATAGATTACAGACTTAAAAGCTAAAGCTCTAAAACTTTTAGAAGAAAACTTAGGAGAAAATCTTTGGACCGGGGGTAGGTCAAGTTTCTCAGGCTGGACACAGAAAGCACTCACTATACCAGACATATTGATAAAGTGAACTTTAGCAAAATTGAACCCTTCTGCTCTTTGAAGACATCACTAAGAAAATGAAAAGACAAACCACAGGTTGGGGAAAATATTTGTAATGCATATATATCCAACCAAAGAGTTGTATCCATAATTTTTAAACAGTGCTTACAATTCAGTAGTAAGATTATCCAGTAAAATGGACAAAAGATTTGAATAGACCCTTCAGTAGGATATACAGTAGAAGATGCTTAACATCATTAGTCATCAGAGAAATGAAAATGAAGACCACAATGCGATACCATTACATACCCACTAGAAAGGCTAAAATGAGAAAGACTGACTATACCAAGTGCATAGAAGGAAGAACAACTGGAACCTCATACTCTGCTGGTGGGAATGTGATATGTTACAATTGCTTTGGAAAAGTTTGGTAGTTTCTAAAAGTATTAAATGTGCACTTACCAACTAACCCATCAATTCTACTCCTAGGTAGTGTGTGTGTGTGTGTGTGTGTGCATACACACATAGATACACCCACAATTTACTATTACTCAGCCATAAAAGAGAATTATTGATATATACAGCAACATGAGTGAATCTCAGAAACATTATACGGAGGAAATAAAGCCAGATAGAAAGAAGTAGGACTGTTCTGGGACAGGCACAACTAGTCTGTAATGATGGAGACCAGATTACTGGTTGCCAGGGATTGAGGGGTTGAAAGTAAAGGCCCACAAAGGAACTTGTGGGAGTAATGACAATCTATATCTTAATTTTGGTGTTGGTTACATAAAACTATATTCTTAAAATGGGTCCATTTTATTGTAATGTAATTTATATCTGAATACATTCTTTAAAAAAATATTGCTCACTGCAGAACCATTAAGTATGCATAGATCTTATTTCTTCCTCTGTAATAAAGTGATCACAACCTTTCAGCCACTCAAAGAATGAGACTGCTGTTTGAGGGAACCATTATAAGATGGTAGACATTGGGGAAGGAAGACCAAACAGGAGGCTAAAGAAATGGTCTAGATCAGTGATATTCTTAGCGTTACATTCAACTAGAGTCTCCATTTTAACACTCCACTGCTTACTCAAAATCGTGCCAATAGTAAGAAGGCGTTTTGGGACCCTCTGGTAAACAGACTTCTGGTTAACTGTCTCTTTTTCAGTCACTTTTCAATCCCATTCTCTGTCCCATATGTAGTCTTCAATTCTAAATTCTTGTTGGAGTTCTGTTTGGCAGGAGTCAAAGACTTTGCAGGTAACTGCCTCCAAAGTTACCTGCCACTTTGAGGCGGCCTCCTTTGCCCTGTTTCTGTAGCCTGTTCTCTTACCCCTACTTTCTGACTTAATGGAAATGAGGTTAAACACCTCATCCATTGATGGCCCTTCTGGTTCACTTTGGGAGTTAAAAACCTGATAATTACTTGTGTTGGGGAGATGAAATGCATGTGCCCCATCTGCCATGTTCCACTAGAACTCGGCGTTGACATTTTGATCAATCTAGCATGGAAGTTTCTTTCAAAGAAGTCCTTAGAGGTGAATGATTTATTTTGCCCTTCCAGCTAAAATGTATCAATTAGGTCATTCCATCTTGATATGACCTCTCACTAGATCAGAGATTGGCAAACTTTTTCGGTAGAGGGCCAGATAATAAACATGTTAGGCTTTGTGGGCCATAGGATTTGTCATAACTATTCAACTCTGTTGTCATAGTATGAAATTAGTGAGTGTAATACTGTGAATTGGCTATGTTTCAGTACAACTTTACAGAAACAAGTGGCAAAATGGATTTGACCTGAACCTTGTACCAGATTGACTTACTTTGGGACTCTAATGTTTTTATTTATTATAAGGTTCGTCAATTAACCAAGAAAGTGTAATTCCCATTTTCCTAAGGAGTAATACTTTATTCTTGTTTCTTTTGTCAACTTCTTGCCCTATGACCATCCTCCTGCCTTATTCTGTCTTTATATTTGGCCCTATCTGTCTAATTTGATTAAGGCTAGTGGGGAGGCACTCTTGTTCTACATTTGTTACAGCGTCCACAAAGCTTTTAAAGTGCCAAGTCTAATGTCTATCGCTAGGTCTCTAGTGTGCTCTAAGGAGATTTTACGCAAGATTTTAATCAATACCTGTCAGTCAACTATAGCTTGTTAGCCAGCGTGCTTAGCTTTCCAGTTTTCTTTTCCCAGATTCCAGCTTTTCAGGTCTTCATGCATCTGTCAACCTGTAATTCATTAGTGTACTACATTTGACGCATACAGAAGATATTATTTATTTGCTATTAAGCAGCCTGTAAGTGAATGGAAAACTGTTGGGTCTCTTTTCTTTCCTGCAAGTTGCATGGCAACTCAACTATCCTAAGTTTTGCCTATAGCAGACCTCTGTAGATGATTGATTGAGAGCGGAATGAGTCATGAATATGTGGTTAAAAAAAAATCATGACAGTATTTCACATAGAAAATGTTCAATTAATAGTGGTTATTAATCACAAAAGGAGCTTGTTGAATAAGCTGGCTTAAAAGAATTCATTTCTTTTTTACGTATTTTAAGGCAGTTTCTTTTAAATATCCCCAAATCTGAGGAAAATACCATTCCAAATTTTCAGTTCTCTGTAAGCCTAACGTGGGGAGGTTTCAAGCCTTTTTAACATAATTCAGATTATTTGTTATGAATGGGGATTACAGAATCATAGATTTTTATCATTGAGAGGCTACCTTAGATATGAATGAATCCAGTCCTCTTACAGAATAAACGTCTAGTGAGCCCTGATTGTGAGTTAGATGTTTTACTGAAACTGGATTTAATATGTATTGATCCTTCCCACATTCCATCCCACAAAATAATAAGCTGCCCTAAAATGAGTATTTAATCCAACTAAAATTCAATGTTAAATAGTATTTAAATGGGTTATTGAGCTGTAGTGGCTTTGTATCCAAGGCAGGGAGGGAAATGTTACAATAATAGTGTAAAGGTTATTTTGTGTAAGGAAGAAGAAATAAATGGATTTTCTCTTTCTATTGTAACATCTCATCAATCTTCTTTCATAATTAAGCAATCAAAACCGTCTCAGACTGGCCAAAGCAAGAATTGCTAGGGATTTTCCTGACCTTTTTGCATGGCCTTAATTTCAAATAAACAGTGGTAAATATATAGTAAATTATATCTCCTGAATGGTACTGATTTTAGAATAAATCATCAGATATCTATTGAACACCTGTTACACGCATGCTGCGCCTAGTTGGTAGTATACTTATTTAAGAAAACCAGACATAAACAAAGCTAAAAATAAAATAATATTTAAAAATTGATAAAAGTTTACTAAGTCTTTGCGTTACAAAAGATTTCATTGGTATTACAAAAGAATTCATTGAAGCATTTTTTTAACATTTAAAAATTAATACATTTAAAAGATTTTTTGAGTTACAACCAGGTTTTCCAAAATAAACAAACGTTAAAAAGTTGTTTATTAGGGCTTCCCTGGTAGCGCAGTGGTTGAGGGTCCGTCTGCCGATGCAGGGGATGCGGGTTCGTGCCCCGGTCCGGGAAGGTCCCACATGCCGCGGAGCGGCTGGGCCCGTGAGCCATGGCCACTGGGCCTGCTCGTCTGGAGCCTGTGCTCTGCAACGGGAGAGGCCACAGCGGTGAGAGGTCCGTGTACTGCCAAAAAAAAAAAGTTGTTTATTAACCGTGATTTTGCTTTCTTTTTCATATAAAAATGCTTCTCCTCGAATCACAGTTATTAGATATAAGAAAGATAATTATGTTTTGCTTTTATTTATAAATATAATACATGATATTAGTCAAAGATAACAGTATTGGGAAAGTATAAAGAGAAAAACAAAAGTAGCTTTTCCTTATGGGAAAAGCTGGAAAATTATTGCCAATATCCAGTATTTTAGTACATCTACAATGAGCATTCTTAAGCTTATTTATGTACATCAGTTAAATTATGATCAATTGCATTATAAATATTATTTCTGTGCCAGCAAAATGCACATTGAAAATCGTGATATTTACTACCAAACACCCATCAGAAAGATTAGGGAAACTTATAATTCCAAGGACAAGGTTAGAAAGTCCCCACTTCCCTACACCCTAGAGACTTCTGAATTAATATTTTCATTTATCTTTGCTATACTAATGTGTCACCTGTGTTATCTTGTTTCTGTTAACATTTCTTTGATCACTTGTTTGGTTTTTAGTTTTTGTTTATTGGCATTTCTTTTTTAGGCATGAATTTTCTCTTCATGTCCTTCACTTTTTTTTTACTATTTTTATGGAAACATTCACCCTTTTCTTAGTTATTTTATAAGACCTCTTTGTATTTTGGTGACAGTTAACACTATCTACATACATATTTAAAATTTTCTTTTCCTAGTTTGTCCTTTATCTTTCAACCATATTTGTGGTATTAGGTTTTCTTCCTTCTGATATACATGAGAATTATATATTATATATATAATATATAAGAATTATATATGAGATATGAGATATACATGAGAATTATATATATATATAAGAATTATATATATAATATATATAAGAATTATATACATGGTAAAGAATTATGTATATGATAAAGATGAGAATTACTTAAGCCATTATGCTTTCTTTTTGCCTTGCCTGTGAGGCAGCTCAAATAATTGTTGCGCACAAGCACGATAATTGCTTAGCTCTCCTGTTTAGCTTACTAAGAATTTATACTCTCCCCCTTTATATTTATGTAGCTTGGTAGTTAGATCCCAGCTCTTGAGCCTTACTTTTTTCACCTTTAATATAAGGATGACAGTATCTACCCCTTGGATTATTGTGAAAATCAAATAAAATACTTTTTAATTGCTTAGTCATGTGTCTAACACTGTAGAATGCTAAGTAAATGCTAGAGGAGTTTTTTTTTCCATATGTTTTACATTTTCTGGTTCTAATTTTGCAACCTTATTTCATACTCATCTTTACTTTGAAAGCAACTCAGTTTTATTTAGAAATGAGTAAAGTATAAACACTAAAAAAAAAAAAAGCACATTAAGAGCATTGCCATAGTGGATATGAAGGAATGAAATGAGGCAACTGTGAATAGAGTTGATAAAAGAAGTACCCCTTGTAAACAGTGTCTCCAAGATTGGGTTTACAAGGAAATAGCAGCAGACAAACCACGCCTTCACCCAGCAACCTGACACAGGCAGTCTTTCTGAGCAAAATGCTGTCTTGAACTTGAATCTGAGTCACAGTTTCAAAGCAGCTGCAGCTACTGTCTTGGTTGTGCTGCATGTTGTGCTGTAAGTGGAAAAGGGAAACCTCTTCTATGGGGATTTTATAGACCCAGGATTTGGGAGTGATTGAACTAACAACTCTCATTTGGAAAAGAACATACTAGATATTTGGTTTAGCTGTCTTCCTCTTGCCAGGGTTAAATATTGGATACTCTGGATTTTATTTCCATATAGAAGTAATCCCAGGTAAAGGGAGTCATGGCATTTCTGACGTCGGACTCAAGGATAATGTCCATCCATTTAGTCCTCTTATTCCTCGTGTTGCGAGATTGGTGACTGGCTCTGTGGTCTCTTCAGCCCCACTAGCACATGGCTAGGATCCTGGGAAAAGTGACTATATAATTTACCATCCAAACCACACTTTTCAGAATGGAAAGGGACAGTATTAATAATTAGGCCAGTACAACGTAAGTAAACCAAGATGGTCCTGGGTAAAAATGGCATTTGGTCATTTTAGCTAATAACCCCTTTCTATCTTGTCTGAAAAAAACAAAAAGGTTTTCTATTTTTTATGTTAGCCCTCCTGATATTTCTGTACTTACTATAATAGCGCAGAAATTCAGAAAGCTATCAGCCCTGTTTTGATTTTTTTGAACCATGTGTTTTGTTTTCTAATTTGGAGTGATATTTTCTTTTTGTATTCAAAATCACTGTCTATTATTGAATCCTATTTAATCACCTAAAAGGCTATCTTATAAATTATCAAGAAAGACATAATGATTCTTTCTTTGGACTCTACCAGTTAGGTAATAACCAAGGGACAAATTGAAGGACAGAGGTGAAATGGAAGTTCTTGATGTCCATGCCTGGTAATTGCATACTGAATCCTGGATCATTAATAGTATTAGAATATTGCTTTCATTTTCTATTTGCAGTTATATTTAGGCTGTTGAAATTAATGTTGATGACTCACAACATTCAAAACTAGTGTAAATGAAAGTTAAATTTTTATGTCTTATATGCCCTCCTCACTCTTGTCTTAACAGAAAAAAGCTTGGCAGGACCACAAGCGAGAATGCAAATGCCTTAAAAGCTGCAAACCCAGATATCCTCCCGACTCTGTCCGACTTCTTGGCAGAGTTGTTTTCAAACTTGTGAGTATAAAACTTGTGAAATATGCTTGGGTTTTAATTTAGCATAAGTGCTTGCAATTGCATGTATTATTCATATTTAAGACTGAATTTAAATCCATGTTAAGGTAGAAGGTGGATTATTCCAGGGAGTGTCTTAAGACAAGACTTGTTGTTTTCCTATTAATCACAGCAGTGATGAAGTGCACCATCCCTCTTTGAAGACCCTGTGTGTGATCTCCTGTGAATAGAAACCTAAAGTCCTATGTCTGGGACATGAGATGTTAGTGATGCCTGTTACATTGCCTTTATTACTTTTCTACTGAGAACTAATGCACAGGGCAAGTATATAATTCTTTTGGTTGCCTCTTCAAGTGAGATTTTAATTAAATGATAATTAATCTTACAAGGAAGGGTACTTACCTTTTTTTCTTTTCTTTTTTTTTTTAAGCCAACATTCACTGAAATTGTTTCTCCAGTCCCTTTCCCTACTCTGCCAAAGCAGCTAGTGGATTCCCTGAAATCCCCCTCTGGTGACACCTTCCAGTTTTGGGTTTTTTTTTTTTTTTTTTTTTTTTGCCAGGCTTTAGAATGAATATCTCTTTATTGCAGGCTTCAGCTCTCTTGTGTCCTGTTGTCTGTTAACTTCTTTTGGCAATAAAATTTCACAGAGGAATTTAGGAATGTAAAAGTATATACCTAAAACTGATGTAATGTTATATATCAACTACATCTTTACTAAAAAAAAATGGATTTAGAATGCCAAATTGGCATTGTCTTTGGACTGAATATACAACATCTGTCACATATACTTACTACTATTTTTAAATTGTACATATTGTGTTGAACTAAAATACACAAATTTATTTCAAAGCTTTAATAAATTCAGAGCAACTTTGTCATGCGTTTCTTTAATCACTGGATATTAAAAGTATAATAATATTATATTTGAGTCTGAACTTTTTTTTGCTTTATTAGTATTGAATAGATAGGGAACCACTGTTAGAGCAGAAATGGGTTGCTTCAGAATCACCCAGGGCTCTAGTTCTCAGTCTTCACCCCGACCTACGGAATCAGAATCTAAAAGAAAGTAACTGTAATGATAGCTACTTTCTGTTGAGCACTTAACTATTTCTAGGCCCTGTGCTAATTGCTTTACATGATATACCTTATTTCATCCCACAACAACTCAGTGCTATTATTACTCCTGTGTTTCACATAAGGAAATTGACACCTCAAGTTTAAGTAACATGCCCAAGGTTGCACAGTTTGTAATAAACTCTTATTTTTATTCATCCATCTTTGCTTTTCTATAATAATTAGTAGTAAAATCCTTACAGTGATACAAGTCTGTGGTAGAATTGGGGAAAAAAAGAAAAGAATGGAAACTTCTTGTAAAAGAATTTTGTGTTTGGAAATTAAATGGGTGGGTCAAGTTGCAACACAGATTTTAAAGTTGTGACTGATTGAATAATTTAAGAATGATAAGAAGGATAATCTAGAAAATTATCTTTTTAACGGACTTCCATTTGAATATTTAAAGATATGCAAACATATTCATTTATATATTGGAGCACTTGAAATTGTTTTTGGTGTTTTCCCCCTTTCTTCATAGATGGAAGAAACACCCTCTGAATCGGAGAAACTTTACTCATTTTATGATCTGGAGTCAAGTAAGTGATTCCCTATCAGCATCTTAAGTTCTATCATTTATTTGCTGAGCTGATGAGTTGCCTTTTTCTTTTTTAAACTTTGTTTTTCTGTCTCTTTATTATGTGAGGCAGCAAACCTTTTCATGCTTTTATATAGACACATTAGCTTATTTAATTTATTCTAGGGTAGCTTTGGCCCTAGAGGAGTTTGTGAGGTGCCGTAGAGGTGTCCAAGTTAGGCAGTGAGGGGAGTATAACCCTTTGTCCAGCTGGCAGAATACATTTTACTTCTGTTTTTCCCTCTTCTTTCCCTTTTTCCCACTCTTGGTTTCTTTGTGATGTTAGGGAACAGTAATGTGAATGGGGGCTCCAGGGAACATTTAGATAATAAGGAAAGTAGAAAGTACCGATGACTTAGGCTCTCTGACAGCATTGAGCGTTGTTCTTCTCCTGAACTACCATGGTGGTGGCCAACCTCCTTAATACTGAGAGGCTTTGCAAATCTGAGTGTGAAGTGAACGTAGGGTTTATGTTTCTTTCTATTGGCACAGATCACAGATCCTCTTCATTGAAGTTGTAAATGACTTTTAAGTCAAAAGTAGCAAGAGCTCATGGAGTAAATGTGCTACACAGTTTAATATTTCTAGATGGAGACAAATAAAATCATCTAGTACAGATTTATGGTTATGGAATCCTAAATGCCAATGATAATAAATTATTATTTAAGGAATCATTGGGTTAATTTGTTCTGTTGAACAAGTAATTTAAAGAAAATATGTAGACCTGACATGAGCAACAGAGTTATGCTGTAGTTTCATCTTGATCTATCTTTTCCAGTTTTAATAGAGAACTAGTCATTTTTTTTTTCTTCTTCTCTTTTTTTTTTTTTCTTTTTTGCGGTACGCGGGCCTCTCACTGCTGTGGCCTCTCCCGTTGCGGAGCACAGGCTCCGGACGCACGGGCCCAGCTGCGGCATGTGGGATCTTCCCAGACCGGGGCACAAACCCGTGTCCCCTGCATCGGCAGGTGGACTCTCAACCACTGCGCCACCAGGGAAGCCCCGTTTTCTTCTTATATTACTGCTAGGTAAATAACATCTCTTGCAGTGAGTTTTACTGTGAACATTAGCCCTGCTCAGTAGCAGTGTCATACATGCTGCGTTAAGTGAAGTGCTCTCAAACGTTATTAATTGAACTGTGCACTCCTAGTCTTCACACCCCTTTATGATATAAATGAAACTGAGTTTTTAAAGGGGTGATATTGGCTTTGGAACTTTCTCCGTTTGGGTTGAAGCAGTATCATATTTTGTTTATTCAACCTGAAAAGAACTTGGAAATGAGATTTCTTTGGTTGATTCATGTTTTTTTCTCGATGTACTTTCTACTTGACCAGTTTCACCAATTTGAACTTAATTTAACTGAACTTTTCAGTTCTTGCTTTCTGTTTTTTTTTTTTTTTTTTTGTCTTTGAGATGATACTGTTTATCAGTTAGTTATGACCTGGTTGTAAATTGTTTCACGGAAAAGTCTACTTAAATTCACTAACTAAATAAGCATGTATGGTGGTTTGAACATGTGTGCAGGAGGATGTAGAAAATCTGCTAACACACATCATTACTGATTTTGGTTTTAATGTTTTTTCATCTGTGTGTGTATTTATTTTGTTTTGCTAGGTGTTTGATCTTATTTTGTAGATAACGTTTGGCAGAATTTGATTGATAATGTATGATAATGATTTGCAGTTGTCAAAAAATAAAAAGATGCATTGATCTCTGTCAGAATGGAATCTAGGGTAGGAAATATCTGCCTTAACAGCTACCATTGAACACCTGAAAATTATCCATTGAAAGTTCACTGTGTGATTGTACTATTTATTTTATCTTTAAAAAAGATATTAACAAACTGACTGAAGATAAGAAAGAGGGCCTCAGGCAACTTGTATTGACATTTCAACACTTCATGAGAGAAGAAATACAGGATGCTTCTCAGCTGCCACCTTCCTTTGACATTTTTGAAGCCTTTGCAAAAGTAAGTGTTAACTTTGGTATCTTTGCTAATGCCGTAAATCAACCCTTTACTCCTTATTTTGTTGTTGATCCGTGAAAATCCAGGACCCTTCATGCCTTTATCAGTCCCCTGCTTTACTGAGTAGAGAATGGGAGAGTGTATTGCTTATATTGAAAAGAGTATTATTTTTTCTGCTTTATCAGTATTCTTACTAGTGGCCCAAGTATGTTCATTGTCAACTCTCAAAGCACACCCTCAAAAGAGTGTGCTTTCTTTTCTCAAAAGAAAGTAACATATTCCATTATTTTTTATGAATGGATTTAAGTTTACCATTGAGTCCATTTCATTTTGTGGTGGTTGTTTCAGCAATGGAACCTTCCTTGAAGTGAAAGAAATCATTGGAATCCGTTTCTTGATTAAGTGAATTTTAAATGATATGAAAATATAACTATTTCTGATTTTAAACTAATTGCCCAAATTGCCAAAACATTTGTTTAAATGTTTTAAGTCACGAAAATCTTAGATTAGGGATAGAAAATAGGTATAATTTAATATTTCATTGTGGTCTCTTGGTAATGGGTACCTGAGTGCTCTTTTTGGAAGTGCTTCTGAGGGTTTGTTTGGGTCCAGAGAGAAAGAATGCACTGATTGATTCTTGTTCTTTTTTAATTTATTTATTCATTTATTTATTTTTGGCTGTGTTGGGTCTTTGTTGCTGTGTGCGGCTTTCTCTAGTTGCACCGAGCAGGGGCTACTCTTTGTTGTGGTACATGGGCTTCTCATTGTAGTGGCTTCTCTTGTTGCGGAGCACGGGCTCTAGGTGTGTGGGCTTCAGTAGCTGTGGCACGTGGGCTCAGTAGTTGTAGCTCACGGGCTCTAGAGTGTCGGCTCAGTAGTTGTGGTGCACGGACTTAGTTGCTCCACAGCATGTGGGATCTTCCCAGACCAGGGCTTGGACCTGTGTTCCCTGCATTGGCAGGCAGATTCTTAACCAGTGTGCCACCAGGGAAGTCCCTGATTGATTCTTGATATCTACTCTGGGATAGGGACAAAGGAACCAATATATCCTTTGTTATTATCATGTGTTTGCCGTCCTCACTTTCTCATATTGTGTGTTTGGATTTGTTTAAATATTGATCATATTTTTAATAATAAGTAAAATTTTACATTTGAGGGTGATTTTGTCAATTTTACAATTTATATGCGCACATCCAATGATATATTTATCTTGTGAATATTTTTAAAGTATGTTTTATAATCTGCTTATTTTCTAAGAATTTAAATGTGATTAGTTTGATTGCTACAGATTTATTCTTGTTTTTCCCAAATGTAGTTTTATTCTTTAGGGTATGCTCTTACGATTTTCCGATAATATCATCTTAGCATTTCATTCTGGTTTGTCTGTTAATTAAAATTGATTTCAAAGTGTAAGTGTTGTTTATAATGCATCTGAGAAGTTTCTCATGTTTATTTCATATGCTTCTGAAAATTACGACCTATAGTAACGCTGCGTATACAGTGCATACAAGCTCTTTTGATGTTACATGCTATACAACGTAACACCTACTGAAAGATAAAAATATACCTTATGATGACTGTAACTTCATTTCTGGTGTTTCCTATTGTTGAAAAATGTTCAAGTGCTAATTACTGGAGTTATTAGTGTTCATAATAACTAATTAAAAATACTTTCATTGCTTAATGTAAATTGTAAATTACTATCTTATTTCTCGTGTTTCTTTTAAAATAATTTTAATCTCATGTATCTTACAATGAACTTTTCTCTGTGCTGTGTAGGGGGAAATTCTGTCATTATGATCAAGCAGACAGAATTTTAATAATGTGCTTTCCTTCTCCCCACATACTTATATTTGTTGTTGCTACAAAAGTAAAACGTATACATTTTTGTGGTGTATGGGGAATTGGACTCAGAGCTGTGATTTCTGTCTTAAAATATAGGTTAATAATCAGAGGAAAGCAGCATTAACCTATGGCTCCTGTACTTCCTTGTAAAAGTTTTGTTTATATTTTATAGACTGTAGTTATTTTTCTGCTTATACATTTGTCCTTAAAAGAGAAAACTCTCCTCCTTCTCCCCTCCTCCACCCCTCCCCCTCCTTGTCCTTCATTTTTTAAAAGAACAGAATAGTCTTAAATTAAGCTAATCAGTGTCCTGCAAAGCTTAGGGATGAGCCACTGAGCTTATAACTTTGCAAGTGTGTGATGACACCGATCATGACAAATGCGTTGGAAGTGGGTGGAGAATGCTGGACAGGGAATTTTATCCCTATCTACTGCCCCGCCCCATCTTACTGGCAGAGAATTAATCAAAGAGAAGAAATGGGCACTTCAGAGAGTGCTGCTTTCTTGTGCTGCACCTACACGTGCAGCCTGTCAGGAGCGGTTCTATGCTGACCTGCTTTTCTCACCTTCAGGAGCTTTTTAATTTACGCTTCAAAGAAAGCTGGCTTCACCTGGCCTCAAAGAGAAAAGCCTGTTTTATGTTTTGCTTTTCCTCCCACTCACTTATGTTCATGCAGGTTCTGTGCAGGTATTAGACACGCGAAGCTTGTGTTTTGGCTCCTCTCATTGTCATTTAAGACAAGAGGAATTCTGAGAGCTTTTGCTGATTTGTTTCTATCTTAATTTTTTTGAATCTTTGACTATGGACTTTTCCAAACACACACAAAAGTAGAGAGACAATTCTAATGAACCCTCATGTTTCCATCACTTGGTTTCAATACTTTTCAGACTTGTTTTATATCTGATAGATGTCACACAGATGTTCTTTTCCTTTATTTGGGTTTCCAGACATTCCTTACAGTTACTCTTTTGCTATCAGGCCTCTTGGCCTCCTGAGAGAGGTGTCTGTTAGTGAATTCACTGATCAAATTATGCAAGTTTTGTTTTGTTTTTGTTTTGTTTGCAGCAAGCACTCTTGTCCAGGGTTATCAAAATACATGGTTAATTCTAACTCTGAAAATTATCTACCAAGGCAAAGAACCTCAGCAAGTCAAAAGTTTTACTTGGGGATATGCATATATTTATCAAACTTGTACTGCCTGGAAATGAAAGGGGTTGGTGGAGGATGTGAAGGTTCTTAGTCCTGAGAGCAAATTTCTTCTCTGCTGAGCTGATAGCTTTTTCTCATAGAAGACCATGATGAATTCCTCAAAAGTTAGCAATTTGTATTTTGAACACTCTGGGGTTTTCTGTTGAAAAATAGTGTATATTTCCTGTTGGACTAGGTTCTTAGTGCCTCTTGTGCTTCTGTTGCTCAGGACTTGGTTTTGCTTGGAAAATGTCCCCCCGTCACCCTTCACTACTCTGAACATATTATTGTGTAACCTTTTTTCCAGTTATATTTCCAAGTGTTCCTTTTTTCTCCACTTCCTGGTTACCAGTATTAGCCTCCCACTACCCATCCCCACATTCACACACACACACAGAACAACTGGCAATTGGGATTTAGAGATAGTGCTTTGCTGTATAAAATATCCTGTCGACTTCTGAACTTATTGCCTGGTTGTAAAAGTTAAGTAGGAAGGAGAAATTTTTCTAGGGGAGGAGATCAAGGAGGACTTCACATAGGAAGCAGAAATTAATGGCATGAATTTCAGAAGAGAAGATGGTGTTGGGAAACAATTATAGAGAATGGTCTAGAAATACTTGTGGGGAGTGAGGGGGTACTAACTCCTCTAACCCCCGGGTAAGAAAAATATGTTGACTTCCTATGGAGAAGATTTGAAAAGGTAGTTGTTACCAGTGGAATACATGTTTCAGTTATATTTAGTGATTACAAAAAGAGTTTGAATGAAAGCGTGATGCTTAAAATGTTTGGTTTGCTTTAGGTAGTAAGAGGAAATTAGCGAGGGTAGTAGTACCTCTAGAATTTCTACAGCTGGCCAGCTGCAGAGTGATGATCTGGTTGGATGGAAACATGGGAGTGATTTGCTTGAAGCTTTATTTGCATAAGTTTTTTTTTTTTTTTAACTTAGATTGTATGTTACTTGGGGGTGTGGCTGAATGGAAATAAAAGCGTAAGGTATGAGGAAAGTGGTGGTTCACCACTGACAATAATGAAGGTGGCCAAAGGGTGGGAGATGTACTGGGGATACTTGGTAGTGAGCACAGTGGAGGCGCATGACTATTTGTATATTCATCAAAAATAGAGGCCAGACTCATCTCTGCTGGCTCTTTTTCAGATTGTTTAGAGAAGGGAAGATGTACGTTTCCATCTCCACAGGCCCCTCCTCCTTCCCACTCCCTAACTTTTTTTCCTTCCATTTCTATTTTGAAATAAGATTTCTGGTTAGATTTCAAAATGGATTTATCTTGGCAAGACAACTCCTGTGGTTTAATCTGTTGATAGAGTTCGAAATATTTGCTACAAATATAGAGAATGTATATACAAATAATGACTATAAACTTTAAAAGGTGAGAAAATTACAGTTGGAGGGCAAATTTAAATGGGAGGTTGAACAGTAGTTTGATGGCTAAGTTGCTTTTTCAGACAAGTAAATGAAATTCTCTCAACCTCAATTTCCTCATCTGTAAATGGGAATAATAATAATAATATTTACAGATTAAAGTGAGGATTAACTCTAAAGTACTTAAAGTGTCTGACACGTTATTAATTTCTACTACTGCTGTGCCTATTTCCCGTACTTATTTGTATTCTAGTATAAAACTTCAGTGTTGTATGTCTCCCTGTGTTGTCACGTAGCCAAGAGTGTAATCTGCAACTGATTGTAAACCAGAGTCTCAGAAGGTTGCTTACGGTTGTGCCCAGTGCTGGTATCCCATGCCCATGCTGAGAATTACCTATCTTGTTGAGAAAAAAATTTTGCAGCCAGAAAATAGTACCTTTCCCCTAGTAACTGGCTTGGTTTCAGCCCATAGCTATTGTGGACAGAAATCGTGTACTATGTACTACATTCGTCACAACTCCATGATTTCAGAGTAGTTCCTTGGGATTTCATGTAGGAAATATAAAAGCAAGCTTACTGTGATGAATGAAATGTTTCTCACACGTGAATCTTAAAAGGATGCAATTAAATTGTAAGGGTTTTGTTAGTTGTCATGTCATAGTTCACTGAAATGACATGGAATGTCTCTATTCCATCCCCCCAAACATACACTGGTTATTATTGGTAATGGTTATTCTAAATTTAATGTCAGTAGACTTAGTTCTGAGCTTATTTTCTATGCATAGAGTGTATTTTTTAGCGATCACTGTGCAGAGTTCTAGAACAATATACTTATTTTTTTTTCTGGACTTAAAACTTCCTTTTCTAAAAATGCATTTGGTAGACTGAATAGAATGTGATAAGCTCTGAACAAAATAATAGAAAATGGACTAGTTGCATAAAGTGTTTCAAAACCAGACATCACATTGGAAGCAACAAGAATAAAAGTGAACTTCCTGACCACAAAACAGATGTCATTGTTAGTGCTGCCAGACCTCTGCAAAGTACTTTTTAACTTGATAATATTATGTAACTGCAACAGAATTTTTTGATTAGAAATTTCACATCTGTTTGAGAAGATGTTCCCTCTTTTTTTCTTTTAAACAAAATAATAATTTTCCTGGTAGAATGTTATTTTTGCTCTTTAGGGCACATCTGTGACCTCCAGAGCTTGCCTTCTGAACTCTAATTTTTAATGCTATTAGGGGGAGCTGGTTTTGCAATATACACTGTGGTTGTATAGATTTGAAAGTGAGAATTTTAGGTGCTTTTTGTACTATGATACTTAAAGTTTACATTCAGTTTCATTCTGAGTAAATTCTTTTTCACTGGGGGAGAATTTTTGTTTATCGGAGAAACAGTGGAGAATGGGTTAAAATGAGAATCTGCTAATTCATAGGATGAAAATAAATAGTAATTTAATATTTTTGATTGAGATATGTTAGAAATAAGACACAAATGATAATATATTTAAGATTATACTTGCATTTGCCTTGTATGTGCCATTAGAGTGTTAATAAATAGTCTGTGTGATATTCTGCCATAGCCTTATAATTTTAGTAAAGTATAGAAGTCATCATGGAGGAAAAAATTACTAAATAAACCCTTATTGGGTCTTTTTGCTTGCCAAAGAATGGTGTACCTCAGTAAAAGGCAAGAACAAATTTGTTTATGATATATTCAGTTTTTTAATCTTAAATTTTTCTTTTAGTTAGCCCTCTCATTCTGGATGTACTGGTGCTTTATTACTTCACTGTTGGTGTTAGGCTAATTTGTGGGTCAGATATTACCACTGTTGTTTTGAAAGGTCAGGAGTGTGTGTGTTTGCCACTGGAGGTTTCAAGTTCATATAGGACCAAATTTTAGATCAGCTTAGTTGAATTTCACTACCGTAGCATGCTATAAAGTAGTAAAGAAAGCAATCTTTTGATTTAGTAAAGTGACGAATTGTCTAATTACAAAGCTTATAAGATGGCAGTATGATAACTTTGACTGCATTACTAAATGATTCCAGTGACTGATCAGATGTGCCTGGATTCCATTAAGGAAAAAATATGCCATTAAATATTTAATACTAAAAGCAAGGAGACACACCAGGATTGCTAACCTCCAATCACCGGGGTGCATGTATCTCTACATTTGGAGGTAGTTGCTAGTTGAGACATCTCTCTCGTCTGCTCACAACAGTTGCTAGAAGACTTCATTATTGGGATTATACTTTCCTTCTGGTTTTAAGTGAAGCAGGCAAACAGCCAACATTCGTAGCTGCATGCACATCCTGCCACTCTAATTATGAAAAGCTGATGCATTTATGATTTATTTATTTATTTTTTACAATAGACTGAATCTCTGAGGAGATTCAAGGGACAGTTCTTATCAGAAGTGTTCTTCCAAGTAAAGTGACACTTGTAGTACACTTGAGATTTCAAAACAAAACAATTCATGTATTTTTAATGATGGTATTTATCTATTATGTTCTTCGTTATTAACCATTCACTTACTATTTCTCTTCCTTTATGTACAAATAACCTATGATGAGTTGGTGTCTGTTTATCACAGTTAAGGACCAGATGGCCAACTAACTTCTAAAGTTAAGAAGGATAATTAGTAAATTCTTAATCAGCATTTTTACTTACATGTGTGTTGGTCAAGGTTGATTATGTACATAAGGCTAGTGCTCTGATTAAAACTATTAATCGATAAACGTGTTGGCCAAGCCTTGTTGCCTTATTTATTTGAGTGTATAACTTGCCATTAATTCATATAGAGGTAATATTTTAAAAATGACAGTATGTCATTATGAAATGGTAGAGGTTACTTTCATTGCTTTGGCCTTCCCTTTAGTGACAAAAACTTTTATTAGAGTACTATGTCTCCCCACTAGAGTATGACTTTCTTAGAGCTAGGAATTACATTTTATTTATTTTGAATCCCTAGAAATCTTCATTGTATTCAGTAGGGTTTAATTGTTGACTGAGTTAAATAATGCATGAAAACTGTACCTTTTCTGTTTTATGGTGTATTCTGTGTTAAATATATTTTAAAATTATTACAGTACTGTAAATACACAACACTAGGTAAAAAGGAATCTTTATTATGGTAAAATTCAAGAAGTTCAGTTGATAGCTCAGAATCACAGAAGCTGTTATTATCATAAATTCTTCAGGGAATAATGAATCATTATATTAATTATTCCAGAGTTCGGCAAACCTTTTCTGTAAAAGCCCACATATTTTACACTTTGTAAGCCAAGAAGCAAAAATGAATTATTACTGGCGATTTGTAATGCACGCTGAGATGGTTACTTATGGTCTCCATGGCAACTCCTTAACTCTTCCATTATAGTTGAAAGCATCCATGGATAATATATAAGTGAACGGGTGTGGGTGTCTCCCAATAAAACTTTGTTTACAGACACAGAACATTGATTTTCATATAATTTTTACTTGTACCCAAATATTCCTCTTTTTATTTTCCCTCAGCCTTTTAAAAATGTAAGAAAATATTCTGAGCTTGCAGGCTGTGCAAAAACAGGTGGTGGATCAGATTTGGTCCATGGGCCATTGCTTGCCAACCCTTAAATTATTTTTTGTAAGCCAAAAGATTTTTTTGTACACAGTAGGAGACAGCACGTGTTATCAAAAACTTCTCTAATTAAAGAAAAAGATAGGAAATATTTTATTTGTTACCTTCTAACAAGCCACTGGTTCTACAGTTTAACATTGCCAATGACATTTGTAAGCATAGTATGTATACAATAATTGTTTTTTGAATTTATTATTTTTTGTCCTCAAAACATTTGATTCAATAAATTTAAAATGTTTTAATTCAGTAATATAGTAGAAGAGATGTAGTATTTCACTAAGGATTAGGAAGAAATAAAATTCTTAAATAGAAAAAATGTGTACTTTACTAATGTCTTACATACTTAAACTATCATTCTTGGTCTTTTGTTTTTGTTTTCTTTAACTACAGATGTTATAGTTTGTTACTTTGCCTTGAAAAGAAATACACATTTTTATTTTTTTAAAAAATTTTATTTGTTTAATTTATTTATTTTTGGCTGTGTTGGGTCTTTGTTGCTGTGCGCAGGCTTTCTCTAGGTGCGGCGAGCGAGGGCTACTCTTCGTCGTGGTGCGTGGGCTTCTCATTGTGGTGGCTTCTCTTGTTGTGGAGCATGGGCTCTAGGCGTGTGGGCTTCAGTAGTTGTGGCACACGGGCTCAGTAGTTGCGGCTCGCGGGCTCTGGAGTGCTGGCTCAGTAGCTGTGGAGCACGGGCTTACTTGCTCTGCAGCATGTGGGATCTTCTTGGACCAGGGATCGAACCCGTGTCTCCTGCATGGAGACATGGTGGATTCTTAACCCCTGCACCACCAGGGAAGCCCCAAGACACATTTTCCTAGTAGAATTATTTTGGCTGTGTAACTCGGGTTCAGAAATTTTTTGTTTGAGTCTTCAGATCTTTTTCTTAGATAATGGATATTGCCTTCAGATTTTACTTTGTGATTTGACTGTTTCTGTTATGAATGAGAAGGACCTCTCATGGGAGGAAAAAACAGCTTTTAGGGGTGTAACACTAATAGTAATGAAAAATTGTGATAAACTGCTCTGTTAAATTTTACTGTTTTTAGAAACAGAGTGATAGTTTTGATGGCAGAAATCAGACATTGCTATATGATGAAGAAAACAAGGTGGTATATGATAAAGGTAAGCAGGTGAGTTTGGGGATGGCTTCTCTAAGTCAGATGAAAAAGAAAAAAATGTGGCCTGGTCAAGAGAGAAAATAGCCCAACTACTATCTGAAAGGGTCAATTTTCATTAAATTTTTCTTCAGTACCTAGTGTTACGTATTTAAGGAGATGTATTTAGATAAATGTTCTTTGTAAAGTATGACGAAGGAAGGACAGAAAGCCCTGTCATATTGGGCAAGTTGACTATAGCTCAGTATCTGGAAGAGCTTTGTCATTAGAGTGGTCCAAGGATGTATCAGGCTGCCCTGGCATAGCTTGGAGCTTCCTGTGCCTGGAAGTGTTTCATGCCAGATTAGAAGCACATGTCAGGATGAGTTATCTCCATGAATAAGGTAAGGCTTGATGATATGTAAAGTGCTCTGTGTTTGTCGTATTCATGGTGCATAATGGAAGAATGTAGTATATCTTTCCCCATCCTCTCTATCCAAGTCCAGCTTATTTCTTTCTTTTTTTTTTTAACCGATACGCAGGCCTCTCACTGTTGTGACCTCTCTCGTTGCGGAGCACAGGCTCCGGACGTGCAGGCTCAGCGGCCATGGCTCATGGGCCCAGCCGCTCCGCGGCATGTGGGATCTTCCCGGACCGGGGCATGAACCCGTGTCCCCGGCATCGGCAGGCGGACTCTCAACCACTGCGCCACCGGGGAAGCCCCAGCTTATTTCTTTGATGAAGTCCACCTGACTAGGATTGATCCTTCCTTGTTGTAAAATCAGTAGCCACTGGTTTTCTATGCCAATCATTTGGCAATGGTGAATATTCTTTTAATTAGCTATATGTCTTCATTTCCTACATTCCCAGTTAGATGGTAAACTTTGTGAGAATAGGAGTCATGTTACCCAATTCCTTCCTTAAGCACAGTACAACCGTACAATTTTAGGCCTGAAAAGATCACAGAAACTATCCAGCTCCGTAGTCTCCTCACTTCCTTCCCTCTCCCTCTTTCCATGATACATCAGTTGTGGCTCAGAGAAGGTTAATAAAATAGTCACCCAATGACAGGATGGATGCTAAAATTTAGGTCTTTTGAGCTCAAATGCTCTTTCTCCTAGTTGATGCCTAAGTGCTCAAGAATTACTTTCTAAGTTGAAGTAAAAATGGGATAGAGCAAACAGAACTTAACGTTACAAACAACTTTTCAACAATATCTATTCCTTATATATTTTTTCTAGCTTTATTGAGATGTAATTGACATATAACATTGTATAAGTTTAATATGTGCAATGTGTTGATTTGATACACTTACATATTGCAAAATGATTCTGACTGTAGGGTTAGGTAACACGTCTGTCGCGTCACATAATTACCAAATTTTTGTGTGTGTGTGGTGAGAACATTTAAGATCTACTCACGTAGCGGTTTTTAAATATGATACTGTATTATCAGCTACGATCACTATGCTATCCAGTAGATTCCCAGAATTCATTCATCTTACAGCTGGAAGTGTGTACCCTTTGTCCATCTCCCCATTTCCTGCACCACCCCTCTCTATTCCTTATTTTGAAGGTTATCAGTATAAAGCCAGAAAATTAAGAATAAGTTGCACCATAGGATTACTCTTAACAGCATTGGAACCTAGATTAGATTGTCTCTGTAATGATGAGTTTCAGTCTCAGGGACTCTGTATGGCTATGTTTAAATGATGGTGGCTTTCCAAACCATCTGGATACATTCCCTTCAGATAACTCTGTTACAAACAGAGCTGCTTTATTACATACTTAACAGTATGTGGATTTGTTTTGTATTCCTCATTTTTTTTTGTCCCATATTTACCAGGAAGCCAGTGGGTATTTAGACACTGGTCTTTGTCTTACGCGAACAGATCAAGCGATAATTGAGAGATTTATCACAAGTTGCCTAGTGCTGCACTCACCCAATTTTATTTTATTTTATTTATTTATTTTTTTGTGGTACACGGGGCTCTCACTGTTGCGGCCTCTCCAGTTGCGGAGCACAGGCTCCGGACGCGCAGGCTCAGCGGCCATGGCTCATGGGCCCAGCCGCTCCGCGGCATGTGGGATCCTCCCAGACCGGGGCACGAACCCGTGTCCCCTGCATCGGCAGGCAGACTCTCAACCACTGCGCCACCAGGGAAGCCCACCCAATTTTATTTTATTTTTTTTACTCTACAAAGTACTTTAACAAATATAATCACATTTATTACTTACAACAACCTTCTGAGTTATTGTTACTATTCCTTTTGCAGATGATGGAATGCTTAAGGTCACATTGTTTTTAAATAAAGGAACCAGAGCTTTAACTTGACTATCATGATTTTAGATTTTCTCCATCCCACCATACTGCATTCCCACCATACTGCATTCTGGTGTTATGTTAGTTTTGTGTTAAAGCTCTAATTATGAACTATTGTAAGCCTTAGGAGCAAAACCAGAGTGAAAGAAATGAGAATATGTATGATAAGATTTCTATCACTAATACTAAAGCACTACTATAGGCAAAGCTTTAAATTATTTAATTAGGATTCCTTCTGTTCTCATACAGGTGGTGCATCATGTCTTACATGTCTCTGCTTCATATATTCAAATCTAAAAAGGGCTGGCAGGGAGGGTCGGGGGAGGGTGGGTTTTTCATATCAAATATTTCTGAGCTGATGCTGCCACAACTCTATGTGAAAATAAAGATGACTGAAATGGAATTTGCATGGAGTTAAGCTAACTTTTGAAATCTAGATTCCACAACCTTGAAGTACTGGATCAGTTGAATTAGGAACAGGATTAAAAATACACTTTACAGCACTTTCTTTCCTACCCTCCTCCCCCATCATGGGTGGCAGTATTTTATTGAAATACAGGGCCAACTCAGCATCTGAAGAGGCCCATGTGACTTGCTGGTTGATGTCCTGGGCCCTGTTTCATCCTTTCTTTTCCCCTAATATTTATTTATTTATTTATTTGGCTGCACTGGGTCTTTGTTGCAGCATGTGTGATCTTTTAGTTGTGGCACACGTGGTCTTTTAGTTGTGGCATGTGGAATCTAGTTCCCTGACCAGGGATCAAACCCGGGCCCCCTGCATTGGGAGCACGGAGTCTTAGCCACTGGAGTAGCAGGGAAGTCCCCCTGTTTCATCCTTCACAGCCGTTCATGGGCTCTTGGTGTTTCAAGTTTAGAGCGAAAGTTGGTAAGGTATGTTGTTTTGGTGCCTCAGAAGTCTTTTGTAATAGAAGGTGACTGTGGGTTTTCTTGTTTTCCATTTGTCCGAGAGTCCATAGAGCAGTACCCACTTAAACCTCAAGTATGCAGATCTTAAGGTGTGATATTGTCCAAATTTTAGAAATCTTTCAATTGCCTTCTGTGGCATGACCTGCCGCTGATTCTCCTTCTACGTCTCATACCATTTTTTAAAAAAAATTAGCATTCTCTAGTTCTCTTTTTACCTGTTGGATGACAAGCATTCCACTGCCATGGCCTGACTTGCTGAGCCTTGCCGTTTCCTCTGAGATCCAATCCCATATTTTCTACTTAATAAAAATCTTCCTTTGCATGATCTGTTTTAACTTCAGATTCATCCAATACTTAAACTCTTGTCTTATCCTCAGTAGGATGTGCTGCTTCTCCATCTTTTCTCTTTTCTTAGCATGGCAGTCTCCTGAGTCAGCCACACCAGAAGCGTCAAGGATGCCCCTGAATATTCCCTCTCTCTTGCCTTCTATATGCCCTGCTTATGCTGCTTTTGAAATATCTCTTAACTCTGTTCTTTTCGTTTTATATATTTTTTGCCTCTGGCCTAGTTAAGTCTTTTTATCTTGCGTACTTGGCTCTAACTAATCTTTTTGCCTCTCTTTCCCTGGATCTCAACCCATTTTTAATACTGCCTTCAGAAATATATATATATATAATTTTTAAAAATATTTATTTATTTATTTTGGCTGCTTTGGTTCTTTGTTGCTGTGCGTGGCTTTCTCTAGTTGCAGTGAGTGGGAGCTACTCTTTGTTGTGGTGAATGGGCTTCTCATTGTGGTGGCTTCTCTTGTTGTAGAACGTGGGCTCTAGGCATGCGGGCTCAGTAGTTGTGGCTCACAGGCGCTAGAGCGCAGGCTCAGTAGTTGTGGCGCTCAGGCTTAGTTGCTCCACGGCATGTGGGATCTTCCCAGACCAGGGTTCGAACCCTTGTCCCCTGCATTGGCAGGTGGATTCTCAACCACTGCGCCACCAGGGAAGCCCTAGAAATATATTTTTAAAATACCAATCTGATCATTTGTATCCCCTGCTTTAAATTTTGATTTCCTACTGCCTGTTGTATAAAATCAAGGTTTTAAAATATAGCATTTGAGGACTCTGCAGGCCTCATCCCATTACTGCTTTCCTGGAACTGGATGACTGCTTGGATAGATTGTAACTTGAGGGGTATAACCATTTTCTTAGCACCTTGCATAGTAACCAGCAAGTTGCAGGGATTCAGTCAATGCATGCTTTCGCTCTTTTACATTGTTGCATCGTCACCTGCATTTTGCTTTTCCCGGTTCACATTATTGCATCGTCAGTGTGTTTCTTCACACTTCCAAAGCTTGATGATATCTGAAGCATTGTTGCTATGACAGTAGCAAACAAAGGTAGGCAGGGCAAGTTAAGTCCTCTGGATATGGAATTATTTTTGACAGGCTAAGGTATTTTTGAGCCAATTTGTAAAGCTGCCTATGTATATGAGAATACACAAGGAGAGGTTGTCAAAGCCAGTGTGACAAATCAGCAAAGCCTGGTTACGGCTGCTGCTGCTGCTGCTGCTGCTGCTGCTGCTGCTGTGTGTGTGTGTGTGTGTGTGTGTGTGTGTGTGTTTGTGTGTAAATGCGTAAGCAAGGAGGTGGAAATTATTGTGTTCCTTTGGATCCTAAGGTAGTGTGCTTCTATCTCGGAGTCATTCTGATTTGATAGACGAAATTTAGCTTTGAATACAAATTATCAGCAGTAGTTGAGTGGGCTTCTGCTTTGTCAACACTGCTGGGTTTGATAATTAGAGAATTACAGGGATGTGATCAGATTTTGGAATTCCATTCCTGGAAGATATCTATGTGTTTGCTAATGGTTGTCAGGCAGGCTTCTAGCTTTTCTTTAGAGCAATTGCTAAACATAAGTTTTCTACGCTGAAAATATTTTCCTCATATCAGTGATGTTTGGATGATCTTTGTCACTTCTGATGTCCTCAAAGTCACTAAAGAGAAGCTTGCAAATTCCTTTGCATTTTGTGGAAGCAAGGCATTATGCTCTGTGGTTATAGTTAGGGCTCTTTCGGCTTATTAGAGTAGAAGGGTATTTTCTACATGGCAAGGAGTGTTTAGACTTAGAGGATCTTGGTATTTGAAAGTTCTTTTGAAAACAACTTCATGTTTTCAATTACAAAATAATATAGTGGCTCAGAGAGTGTGATAATTCACATATATAGTAATAGTTATCAGCGTTAGTTGCGTAGGATTCAGAGTACTCTAAACTCTTGCCATTTATCATTTCCCCTAACAGTCAAGATTCCTTTCCTAATTCCAAGCTTTGCATGTACAGCTCTTTCCATTCTTCCTGGCAAATTCCTTTTCATTCTTCAAGATTCACTTCAAATGCCCCCTTTCCTAGGAAGTCTTTCTCAACTTCCTTGGACATAGCCCATTATGCCAGGAATGAGAAAGTTGAAGTACAAAATATAAGTGGATTAAAAAAATAAGAGCAGTCATGTCTATCATTTTATCCCTCCAGCCAGGAGGGATTAAAAATATATATATATAGGTATATATTTTTTTTGGCCGTGCTGTGCAGCTTGTGGGATCTTAGTTCCCCCACCAGGGATCAAACCCAGGCCATGGCAGCGAAAGTACTGAGTCCTAACCACTGGACTGCCAGGGAATTCCGAACCTTAAATAATTTTAAACAATTAAAAATACTTATTGATTTTAGAAATAACTTCGAGGTTCTATTTTATTAATATAGAATGAATGCTTAAAAATTTTTTAGTGTAATTAAGCTTTTAAAATGTTAGGCAAGGAAGTAATTTTACGTTTTTGTAGATGAATACCAGCTTGGGTGCTTTTTGGATGTTGTTTTTAGAATGTTGACGTTGCAGTCCTTTCCATCTTTATTTTCAGTGTCAGCAGAATCCCAAGTATAAGAAAATGTGATTAATTCTTTCACATTGAAGTCATTTAATCGTTCTTTGCCTAACAGCTGCTTTTTATTCAGTACACTGAACATAAAATTCTAGAGTGCCTTTGTGCAATCATAAATTTTAAATGTGAACCATTCTTCCTCTGCAGTATCATATGCTATTGTTGTTTTGATTTGTCAGTTTGGTAGGCTGTCTTGCTAGAGACTGCTGTTGTAGTTGGTTAGGAGGGCGTTCTTCTGAGACTAAACCCTTTCCCCAGCTTTGTATGTCATCATGGTATTTAGTGTCATGTACTGACAGTAACGAAGTGGGGAACAATTGGTTTGCCTTGTCATTCCTAAGCTCCTTTTATTTCTAGAAAATCTTGGAGAAGTGGAGAAGTAGGGTCAAAACAAAGCCGTGGGGTTCTTACTTGGATATTTTGGGTCAGAAAGAGCCAACTTAGTAAATTTCAGCTCCACAAATGTATACTGTCTCTGTGGGAAAAGAAGGGTAATTAACACTTCGTTTCTGACTTGTCTGGTAGGAGACATAAAAGAAATATATAAATAAATATAATTATATTGAAAGTTCCTTGAAAGCAGGACTATGCCTTAATCTTCTTTTTAAAACATTTTACATGCCAGACTCCGTACGTTGTAGTTGCTCAGAATATTCTGCAGACTAAACTAACGGTAGTAGGTCCTGAGATGGAGATCAGGTGCCGGGGGATCATTTGATTCAGGCCTTTAATGAAAGGTGTTGCAGGTGGAAGAGTCAGTGCTGACTTCCTAGAATTTAGCAGCCACTGTTCCACATAGGTCAGTGCAGACCCCAGCACTGTGAAGTAGACTGCTGTGGCTCTGGTTGCCAGAGGAGGAAGCAATCCAAGGAGATTTTTACTTCTGGTTTAAGTTTAACGAATCTGACTATTTTTGCTTAGGAGCTTTAAGATTTTCCTTGAAACGTAACCTGAGGCGGTTCCAGTGAGTCTCGCTTCCCCTAAGTGAGCCCTCCACGTGCACTTGCTCTTCCTGGCCCTGATGGAATCCCCTAATTCATGACAGGCATGTTCTCAAGTGGGAAATTTGGCTGTAGACTTTTGTTTGTTTTGCTTTTTGTTTTTCAAAATAAACTGAGAAGCATCTTTTAAAAGACGTGAAGAGAAAGAGTAACCTAGGTGTCTCAGGAGCCTTGGTGATCTCAGGTTGTTTGGTATCCATGAAAGAAAACAGTTTCCAAAAGGAGATGGCCAACGTATATGGAAGTGCAGAGATGTTAAGGGGGCATAAATACGGCATTCAGTTTAGCAATTAGAAATTCACTGGTGGGGACAGGTACATGTAAAAGTATGAGATTAGAACACTCCCTAACACCATACACAAAAATAAGCTCAAAATGGATTAAAGACCTAAATGTAAGGCCAGAAACTATCAAACTCTTAGAGGAAAACATAGGAAGAACACTCTATGACATAAATCACAGCAAGATCCTTTCTGACCTACCTCCTAGAGTAATGGAAATAAAAACAAAAATAAACAAATGGGACCTAATGAAACTTCAAAGCTTTTGCACAGCAAAGGAAACCATAATCAAGACCAAAAGACAACCCTCAGAATGGGAGAAAACATTTGCAAATGAAGCAACTGACAAAGGATTAATCTCCAAAATTTACAAGCAGCTCATGCAGCTCAATAACAAAAAAACAAACAACCCCATCCAAAAATGGGCAGAAGACCTAAACAGACATTTCTCCAAAGAAGATATACAGAATGCCAACAAACACATGAAAGAATGCTCAACATCATTAATCATTAGAGAAATGCAAATCAAACCTACAATGAGATATCATCTCACACCAGTCAGAATGGCCATCATCAAAAAATCTAGAAACAATAAATGCTGGAGAGGGTGTGGAGAAAAGGGGACACTCTTGCACTGCTGGTGGGAATGTGAATTGGTTCAGCCACTATGGAGAACAGTATGGAGGTTCCTTAAAAAACTACAAATAGAATTACCATATGACCCAGCAATCCCACTACTGAGCATATACCCTGAGAAAACCAAAATTCAAAAAGAGTCATGTACCAAAATGTTCATTGCAGCTCTATTTACAATAGCCCGGAGGTGGAAAGAACCTAAGTGCCCATCATCGGACGAATGGATAAAGAAGATGTGGCACATATACACAATGGAATATTACTCAGCCTTAAAAAGAAATGAAATTGAGTTATTTGTAATGAGATGGATAGACCTAGAGTCTGTCATACAGAGTGAAGTAAGTCAGAAAGAAAAAGACAAATACCGTATGCTAACACATATATATGGAATTTAAGGGAAAAAAATGTCATGAAGAACCTAGGGATAAGACAGGAATAGAGGCGCAGACCTACTGGAGAACGGACTTGAGGATATGGGGAGGGGGAAGGGTGAGTTTTGACAGGGCGAGAGAGAGTCATGGACATATACACACTAACAAACGTAGTAAGGTAGATAGCTAGGGGGAAGCAGCCGCAAGGCACAGGGATATTAGCTCGGGGCTTTGGGACAGCCTGGAGGGGTGGGATGGGGAGAGTGGGAGGGAGGGAGACACAAGAGGGAAGACACATGGGAGCATATGTATATGTATAGCTGATTCACTTTGTTATAAAGCAGAAACTAACACACCATTGTAAAGCAATTATACCCCAATAAAGATGTTAAAAAAAAAAAAAAAAAGAAATTCACTGGTGGGACTTCCCTCATGGTGCAGTGGTTAAGAATCCGCCTGCCAATGCAGGGGACACGGGTTCAAGCCCTGGTCCAGGAAGATCCCACATTCCGGGGAGCACCTAAGCCCCTGCACCACAACTACTTAGCCTGCGCTCTAGAGCCCGCGTGCCACAACTACTGAAGCCTGTGTGCCCTAGAGCCCTTGAGCCGTGACTACTGAGCCCATGCGCTGCAACTACTGAAGCCTGCGCACTCTAGGGCCTGTGTGCTGCAATTACTGAGCCTGCATGCTGCAACTACTGAAGCCCGCGTGCCTAGAGCCCGTGCTCTGCAACGAGAAGCCACCGCAACAAGAAGCCCGTGCACCACAACGAAGAGTAGCCCCTGCTCGCCGCAACTGGAGAAAGCCCACGTGTAGCAACAAAGACCCAACACGGCCAAAAAAAAAAATTCAAAAAAAATTAAGTAAGAAAATAAAAAAGAGTAAAAGAAAAGAAATCCATTGGTCTGTCTTAGATTTAAATGGATCTTAAAAAAAAAAGAGAAATTCACTAATGCTATTTTTATATTTTATGCAGACTCAAAGTGTGAAGGCTTTTTTTGTTTTACTTCGGAATAGTAGTTGAGTGATTAGGCTTTTGGTATTTTTACCAAAATTATAAGTTGTTTCTCAGGATGTATTGCTCCTAATGAAAAACTGAGTTATTCTTTCTCATTCTTAGAAGAAAATCCCTCGCCTCCCCTATATTTGAACTCGGAATTACTTCTAGCTAAGTTGGTTCATTGGCCTGAAAATCAGCCAGTATGTTTTAAAGTATTTCATGAAGAGCTACAAGAGTCATGGTGATTTAGGATTTTACAAACTTTGGTGACCGTGTTATGTTCTGTAATGAAAGTATCCGGGATGAACAAGGAAGTCAGAATGGTCTTATCTGAGCCGTCATTTGCTTTAGTCAGTCCTTTGTAAAGCATTGTTTTACAGTATTAACCCTAAAGGTGGTGCACACATTTAATTTGGGGATTACTTATAACTTACTAAATTGTGAGTGTAGGTTTATCTTTATGTATATGTGTGATCTCTTATTGTACTAAGGCACTCAGTAAAGTGATTATCCATTAAAAAGCCATGTCCATTGAAGAGCCATGATGGTAACGGCTCCATCATGCTGTTAAAGTAGAGTCACTCGCTGGCAGGTGTGTTGGAGATGTAAACCAAATTGTTCTATTTTGAATAGGGAGCTGCTTGAATGGCCGTAAATGTTCATATTTGTATATAGAAAATATAGGCTTTTTTCATGAGCGTTAAGACAATAAAGTTTTTGAAAAAAATATTTTGAAGGAAAATAATGGCATAGGTAAAGTAAAGCTTGAAGGTATATTCTCTTGCATGTTTTCAGCGCAACGCAGAAATACATTTTGTGGTGCCATTGAGAAGGTTCCCAAAATCAGTGGTGTGAATACCTGGCTTACTTACCAAGTCTAGCTCTTTACAAGCTTGAAGGGAATGAGAACTTTAGTAACATGGTTTGTCATGGTTGAATGCTGCCATTAGGTATCAGGAGCATATTAAAGAGGAGGGTTGGGCTGTTAAATATCGTACTCACTTGTTAAGACAAGGTAATAGTTGAAAAATCATAGGACAGACTAACCTTGTATACTTATTAAAGAAAGGGGCCTTAAAGTATTTTTGGTTCCTTCATATTAGATTTTCTTTCTTCTTCTTCTTCTTTTTTTTTTTTGATGTGGACCATTTTTAAAGTCTTTGTTGAATTTGTTACAATATTGCTTCTGTTTTATGTTTTGGTCTTTTGGCCGCAAGGCATATGGGACCTTAGCTCCCCAACCAGGGATATAACCTGCACCCCTGCATTGGAAGTCGCAGTCTTAACCACTGGACTGCCAGGGAAGTTCGTAGATTTTCTAATTAAAAATTCTGTGGTAATTAATAAAAGTCCAACTTCAGTTAGAATTTTCCTTCAATACATATGACTATGGAAGCTTATATGTTAATTTCAAACTATTTTTTAAAATGGTTTTATTTTCTTTATCATCCTTCTTTAATATTCATTTCTTAACATCTGTATGAGAAAGTAGCCCTTATATGCATATTATAAAATGGAGGCAGTCTGACTTGACCATTAAAATTTTTTTCTAATGTAATAAGGCTGTGAAATTACCACGACCCCTAGTATTTTATGTTAAAAGGGCAATTTGTGTTATATTGGAGATAACAAGGAAGCTCTTATGCTGAGGCTTGTGCTGAAATGAGGTTTTCTGTAATTCTATGAAATTGTTGTTTGAGTTTAACTTTTTTCTTGAGGCAATTTTATATCTTATAAGATTTTAGAAACGGATGTGAAATGGAATCTTTAATCATTGTTTCAGTAAATGAAGTCTGTGCTCCTCAAAATGTGAGCTCTGAACTCTTTGGGACTCAGCAATTTTTGTGAGCGATTTAGGACACTTCTGATAAAAGCTTGAAGCAACCTCAGGAGAAGTGAATTATAATGTTAGGAATAGATATACATTTGTAAAGTTATCCTTGTTTCTTACTCCAAATAATTGTATCAGAGTTTATTCCACACCACATCTTATGTGTGTATTGTAGAGATTCAGTGGTTCTGGGGTGAGCTGCAGCAAGGCTGTGCTCAGGGGTGGAGCTCAGGAATGTAATAATTTTCAACCAAGATGAAAGTTTCATGTCTCATTAAGTAAACAGTTAAGGCACAACCCACAGAGATTTATCAGTGGACTATTCCTATATTATTTCAGATATAAATTTATTAATTTGTACCCAAGGGCTCAAAAGCAACAGAGGCATTGACAGAACATTAAGTTCCATCTTGATGTCACAGGTCTCTACAGTGATCGTGCTGGAAAATATTAGTAGTTTCAAGATAATTATGACTGTGACTAACTATGAATGCTGGAGATGAAGAGAATATTCCCACTTCTAGCAGCATCGGTGGGTGGGTGGGTGACCTTTAGGCTTTGGTCTGTGATTCACTTCATTTTGAGGGTGAAGGAAAAAATCTTTATGATACTTTTTTCCTCACTATTTTTTTCTGCTTATGTGTTCATTGAAGTCTTTTGTTTAAAATCACATTTTCAGTTTTCTGTTGCTTGTCATTTACTAATATTCAGAGCAATGTGTGATTTTATGGCATGTGTGCACATTACAGGGGTATTTTTTCAAATTCATTATTTTTCTGTATGCTTTGAGCTATTTTCTTTTTTTAACTGAAATATATTTCTACATGTACTATGGTTACTTCCATAGGAAGTTTTTCAATTTATTTTGCTTTGTACAGATTTTTACTACTGTATTTCTTCTGTATATGTGGCCTATAGGAATTCATTCAAATGTATTTTATATTAGGTCCTGTTTTGTTAGTTGCTAGTTTCATCTGAAATATAGTACCATTATTTAATACTGTATGTGTGATATGGGATCTTACTTACCAATAAGATTATTATGCTTTTTTCCATGCTAAGTATCTGTTGATCTAAAATACTTAAAAAATAACTTTGTGGTGCTATATTTTATTTTTAGGTTAGTAGACTGTCATTGCATATCCTGAACTTGATATTTCCAACTGGATTCTAGTCTACAGTATATGAAGCAAACAATTACTTTCCTCCTACAAAATCACTTTAAAATCACTCTCAAGACATATATTAATAAAAGTATTTCTATAAATTGTTTGCCCTAGTTCCTTACATCTTTGAAACTCTTCAGAGAAACAACCAACTATATGTATGCGTGTGTATATGTGTGTGTGTGTGTGTGTGTGTGTGTGTGTATTTGAAGGGGAGAGGGGGCAAGAGGGGAGAGAGAAAGAGAGAGGGAGGGAGATGGATGTGGCTGTACTGGGTTATTTCCCACGTGACAACGATTTGCTTGAGCTGGGTAGCAGCTACTACTTTTAGTGAAGTGTGAGCACTTCAGTTTGCTATACTGAGCCCACTCAGCCAACCCCAACCCATTCAGACTTAATCTAAACTTAAACTTGAGCTATAGATTTTTTAAAATCACTGTAACTGAAGTAGTCTTCTTGTTTCTTTTCTCTTCCTTGTTGTGTACGTAGTTCTTTCCATTTGGAACCTCTTTCCCTATTGAAAACATTCTTCAGTGATCAATTCCAATTCCGTCTTTGCACGAAAACTCTTACAGTAAGTTTCATATGATTGAAAATCTGGCTTGATATTGAATGAAGCAAAAAAGGGATTTGTTTGCTATGAACTGAAAAATGCCTCGTCAAGCACTCCTAAACTAAATCCAGAGGCTCAAGAGCTGTCATTAGGATCTGGTATCTCTCCATTGCTAGACTCACTTTCCATGCGATGCCTCCATTCTCAGATAGGCTCTCCCCTTGTGGTGGCAAGACACAAGCTCTAAGTTTTCATCCTCTCAGCTGCAAATCCAGCATGAAAAAGAACTTGTGTTTTTGGTTGCTTAAGCAAAATTCCCAAGATTAGTGATGATTGTATCTAATTAGCATAGCTTGGGTCAGGAATGCATTTTTTTTTTTTTTTTTTTGCGGTACGCAGGCCTCTCACTGTTGTGGCCTCTCCCGCTGCGGAGCACAGGCTCCAGATGCGCAGGCTCAGCGGCCATGGCTCACGGGCCCAGCCGCTCCTTGGCATGTGGGATCTTCCTGGACCGGGGCACGAATCCGTGTCCCCTGCATCGGCAGGCGGACTCTCAACAACTGCACCACCAGGGAAACCCAGGAATGCATTTTTGAACCATTTTCTGTAACCAGGAGGATGCAGTATTTTCGATTTGCTCAGCCTAGGTCACATGCCCACCCCTGCAGTTAGCTCCAAGGGAGCAGGGAGACAGATAAAGGGGAAGAGATGATTACCAGAGGAATATGGGGATGAATGCTGGATGACAAAAATGGTACTTACCTTCACCTTCCTTGCTTGCCCTATTGCAAATTCTGTGCCCCTCTGCTAAACTTCTCTGATACTGATGATCAGCAGCACCTCTAATATTCTGCTTTGTATTATAGTCATTTGTTTATTCAGTTATTTGCCAGACATTTATTTAGTGCCAGTGATTTTGCAGGCATTGTGCAAGGGGATGGGAATACAAAGATAAAAAAGACACATCAGTTTGCCTTGGGGAATTCACAGTACAATATGTGTCATTTGTTTCCCAACTGGATTGTAAAGCTTAGGGTGTACCAGAAATATTATTGTGTTCCCTTATAGCATGTTACAATATTTTCCACGAAATAGACTTTCGATAGATAGTATAAAGTTTGTGCATGCAGCTTATTAAAACATAGTTTCATTACTTCAAACTTGCTAGATGAATGAATCTCAATTTGTGACCATCTTGTCTGTACTCATACCTGAAAAGCATTCCCACTGTACCTGTATGCTTCTCCCTTGGCCTGGCAAGAAGCCTGCTATCTCTTTGACAGGCTCCTGTGGAGCTTGGTAATTCTTGTATCACAGTTACTTGTTGGTTTATCTTGGCTCCTGTAGTAGAACTGGATATTCCTGAGGGCAATGAATTGCTTAATACGTGTTTGTTGATTTCATTCTGTTGAATGGTGGAAATGTATGTGCTTTGATCGTGGGAAACAGTTGCAGTTCTTTTTTCGCTCTCTTTATAGTTATTTGTTCATAAGACTTTGTCAAGATTTTCCCTCAAGTTCTCATTGATGTTTAACAGGCACATTGGGTTTTGTTCTTCATTCAGTTTTTTATGTGTACACTTTGAACTGGTATTATTTTAATACCTGTCACGAAGTCAGGGTTGGTATTAATAATCAGAGAGGACTTATATCTCTGGAAAGCTACAGCTGTCTTTAGGATGGGTAGCATTATAGAGTTAAAATGAATTCCACTGACTGGCTGGGTGTTTTCTGTTATCCAATCTGAAGTTAACATCCCTCGTTTCTATTTTTTCTGCAATAAAATCAGGCTTCGATTTCCTGAGGTTTTTGTAATTGCTAATGAAAAAAACTTGGTGTGCTTTGAGAAGGATAAGAGCCCAGATCGAAAACTGGCCATATGCCAAGCACTGTTCCTTGCATATATTATCTTTTAAATCTTCCCAACAATTTTATGGGGGTAATACTATTATTATCCCTGTATTGTAGGAGATAAACTGAGGCTTGGAAAGGTGAAGGAACCTGCCCAGGGTCACTGACAGAATTGGGCCCCTAAACCATGTATCGCTCATTTCAGAGTCCATGGTGTTAACACCTGAAAAGCACAGAGGCATTTAAAAACCCAAATTCATACCTTGCCACCCATTTCCCCCTCCCACCACCCTGAAGGTTGATAGCATCTTCATGCTGGTAATATATTAAACATTTGCTGGACTAATTTTCTCACCAGTATTCCCAAGATGACAATTTTGTGTATTTCTTTTCATCTCTTGTGTAATAACAGTGCTAGAATATAGTCAACACATTAGCTTTCATATCTCTAAGTATCTTTAATCCTTTGACACAAACCAAAGCCATTGTCTATAATATATGCAAATATGTATTTTTCAACTGTGGTAATAAATTTCATCACTTATTTCAAACATTTATTCAAGTGTTTAAAAATAATTTGTGTGCATTATAAAAAAATTAAAATAATCAATAAAAGTGCAGATCAGAAATTCAAGTGCCTCAGAAACCCTGCTTCTTAGAGACCACCATTTCCATCATTCAGCAGACTGCTGTTGGGTCTACGTCTGTATCTATATCTAATATATACAGTCCTGAATGCATACCATATATAATTTTCTTTTAACAGTTATATACTGTTCCATGGTATGAAACATGTCAAAATGTAATTAACCAGTACCCTTTTGAGTTACGTCCATTTTTTTTTCCATTGCATGGAACATCAGTATACATATATCTTTATAAAATAAAGTTTTTTTGTTTTTTTGTTTTTGCATAGGATAAGTGAATAGAAATGAATTTCCTGAGGCATATTTTGCATTTTTATATATGTTGTCAAATTGTATTCCAGTATGTATTGTATTAACTTATACCCCATCAGCACTGTATGAGTGCACTGTTCTTTTACAACCTGGCTAGCATGAGATATTATCATTCTTTTTAATCCTTGTCCATCTTGTAAATGCTGTAAATAATATCTCTTTGTAATTTTAATTCCGTATGTTATTTAGTTCTGTTGCATTTTAAATCTTGAAGTTTTGCACGATAAAACCTTGAGACTGACTCTTTTTCTCTGTGAAATTGAGGCCATGACAATTCTAAGCAGGCCTAGACATTTTCTCTGGCTTTTAAAAGTAGAAATGTTTCTTCCTTCTTTACATGGTAGAGTCTAATATACAGGTAATATTGTATATTCTTGATAGTCCAGTCATTGTCACAACATTATGATAGCTTTTTGAACAGCCTTATTTTGAAAGCCATTAGGTGTAGAATGTTTTAACCTGGTGGGGTATATCTTTTACTTTTAGAGCAAAACTTCCATTTCATTTCTGATATTTTGTGAAAGAATACCTGGAACTAAATGTGGCAGCCCCTATGTGATATCTGAAATTGTACTGTAAACACAGGAGAACCCCTATAATGTTCTCAGCTTTCTTCTTTACATTCAAGTCCTTTGAATTTAAATCAGCCCATTAGGCATTACTTGAGTTTGTAAGCTTTACTATGCTTTTTGGTTATAGGAGAAAATTAATATTCAATATTTAAAACTTTTTTCAATTTACTACCTTTTGTAGTGCTTGATATTACTATGCAGTTATATTTTATCCCTCCCCCCACTTTTTGACTGCACTAATAGGTGCTAATTATTATATTTTACCTCTGTAAGCATGTTCTTGTCTTTTAGGAATACTTCTCTTAGAAGTTCCTTCCTATTTCTCTTTGACTTTTGACAAAACTGTCTCTGAACCTGCAGGTTTAAATAGACAAAGGAAAAAGCATATGTTGTTTATTGTCTTTCCAGAAGAGGGTGTAGCAAGAGAGGAAAAGAGCAACTGTACTATCCTGTTCCTCTTCATATTTGGCATCTCTTAAAAATTTCAGATGACGGAATATTCATCATATTGAAAAACACTCCTACACTTGTAATTCATAAATAATATTGGCAATTAAATCCAAGATGTTCTGTTAACAGGAACCAAAAAGTAGATCTGTCTCCCTCTAAAATATGAAGATCATTGTCCTATGAGACAAGGATGAATGGGGAAAACACATATTTAGGACTGAAATGGAAGTCTTGGAAGGAAAAATCTTTTAATTAAAAGCATTACTAATCTCAGATAGATTCAGAGCATCCTTTAATAGTAGCAATGTATCTATGGCATTTACACATCAGAAAAAATAAACTAAATTTCGACATTTGATGCATGAGAAAATATTCTTTTTTTTTTTTGCCAAGAAATTTATTTATACTGCCGGGATTTAAAAAAAAGAAAAAAAGGATGGATTGCTGCTTCCTAGTACAAGTCACTAATTTCAAGTTTTTGCCTTTAAAAACAAATCTGCGGGCTTCCCTTGTGGTGCAATGGTTAAGAATCCACCTGCCAATGCAGGGGACATGGGTTCGAGCCCTGGTTGGGGAAGATCCCACATGCTGCGGAGCAGCTGAGCCCGTGTGCCACAACTACTGAGCCTGCACTCTAGAGCCCATGTGCCACAACTACTGCAACCCGCAGCGCCTAGAGCCCATGCTCTGCAACAAGAGAAGCCACCGTAATGAGAAGCCCACGCACTGCAATGAAGAGTAGCCCCCGCTCGCCACAACTAGAGAAAGCCCGCATGCAGCAACGAAGACCCAACACAGACAAAAATAACAAATAAATTAAATAAATAAATTTATATAAACAAATCTGCTATTGTTTCTTTCACATAAGAATGGTTATTATATAATCCAGAAACACTAAGTTTTATTTGTTGAGGATTCTGATTTTAGTATTAAGCATGTAGAACATTGCAATGATTGATCCATTGTTTCCTTTTTCTCACCCTACCCTTTGAGGCTAGCTAGTTTCTGCCTCAGCTACTGTACTGAAAATGACTTTACTAACACGCCTAGTTACATCTGAAATGCAGATCCCAATATGCCTTTTCTGTTGCTGTGTTCTGTTGAGCTCTTTGAGGCGTATGTTGCTGACTGCTCTCTTCTTGAAACCCTCCTCTCATGACTTTCAAGACACTTTTGTCACCTTGTTTTTTTTAAATTCCACTGACCTTTAAATATTTAGTCTCCCTCAAGGTTTATCCTTGTTTCTCTTTATTAGTCTCCTTTTCACAATGTTTCCCTAAGGGGTATCATCCTCTTTTGTACATTCAGTTATTGCTCATTCACAAGTGAGTGAACCTTCGTCAATATTGCAGATAGCCCTCCTGAGTTCCAGCCCTCTGTTAACAACTTCTGACTGTTTACCACATATCTCCACCTCATTATTCAATCTTTCTAGAGCATGGATGATTATCTAGCACTTTCCCTCAAATTTGTACTCACTCGTGGGCTTCCCTGGTGGCGCAGTGGTTAAGAATCTGCCTGCCAATGCAGGGGACACAGGTTCGAGCCCTGGTCTGGGAAGATCCCACATGCCACGGAGCAACTAAGCCCGTGAGCCACAACTACTGAGCCTGCGCATCTGGAGCCTGTGCTCCGCAACAGGAGAGGCCGCAACAGTGAGAGGCCTGCGCACCACGATGAAGAGTGGGCCCCGCTCGCCGCAACTGGAGAAAGCCCTCGCACAGAAATGAACACCCAACACAGCCAAAAAATTAATTAATTAATTAATTAAAAAAAAGATTTGTACTCACTCATATATTTCCTTTACCATTTAATGTTATTATCCTCCATCTAAGTTCCTCAACCTAGAAAGCTTTGGTCTTAACCTTAATCTCCATAATCTTTAAGAACAATAAGCAAAAGTATGTAATCTGTGCTACCTATAGTTGTTATTTAAGTTGTTAATATTTTGTATGAATTTAATAAAATTTAAGATATTAGATTTTATGGAGTTTTCTGAAATCTTAACTGTGATTTTATTTTTTTAATTAAAAAAAGATTTATTTATTTACTTATTTATTTGACCGCCTCGGCCTTAGTTGCGGCACGTGGGATCTTTATTGCAGCACAAGGGCTTATTTGCTCCATGGCATGTGGGATCCTAGTTCCCTGACCAGGGATAGAACTCACATCCCCTGCATTGGAAGGCGGATTCTTAACCACTGGACCACCAGGGAATTCCCTAACTGTTATTTTTAAAAAGTTGTCTTTAGCCAATCCTTTTCAGGGAGGCTGGAGACACATTCTATAATTTTATATTGAAAGTAGAGAGAAAGCATGGCTTATATAGAAAATTTGATTACACATAGTTTTTAGGATTGTATTTCAGAAAACAAGCTAGTTATTTTATATATGAATATTTATATTTGTAAAAATAGATGCTATTATATATGATATAAATATATATTATAATAGTATATATAATGTAAATATATATTACCAAATCTGCACTGACTATTGAAGTTAAGGAAAGAGCTGGCCAATGAAGAAAAATATTTCCTTAATTGTGCATGCTGATATTTTCTTACAAAACCAGTTTATTGTTGAAGCAGAGGGAGTACAATTTTTATTCTGGTTGTCTTTGAGGACATTGAGCATGGATATGCTCTTCTGTACAATCGTTACAAATAGACAAGAAATGATTTGTTCACAGCTAAACTTGTGGGGAAAATGTTATCAAATCTTGGATTGTTGTAGAAACAAGTATTAGAAAAGCTTTTACAGAAGAGAAAATCTATATGATGTTCATAGTCATGGCTGAGGCTTTGCTGATTGTGTGGAAATTGTCCTGTCTGCATAAACAGTCTGTGTGTCCAGACTTCAAAATGGTGTAATTTTGAAGACCATTCAAGAACGATAACTTCCTTCCTTTTTTTATTTAGAATCAATTTATTTTGAATATGTCCTTCTGACATTTTCTAAATAAAAGTAGAAGGTTAAATCATCCAAGGATGTCCTAGAGTTCAAAATATACCCCTTCCCCCAACATATACACGCACACATACACACAAAACAAAACACCAAAATGAAACCTTCGAGCTTGCTGTGAGAAATTTAGTCTTGATAATTCATACTTCCTTTGAGGATTGATTTTGTTCTCCTTTTGATGAATTCTGACTTTCTTGTTCCATGGCTGTCATCTCAGTTGTTTAATGATTTATTTTTCTTACTCATAGAATTGAGTTCTCCAGATAATATAGCTATACCTTGTATTGGTGTCAAGGTCAAAATCTTTTAATTTTATTGATGGAATTGTTATTGTAACCTGAGGATCTCTTGCTGTATATTTAAATCATGTTGTATTGCCTAAAAATGGTCGTATCTTGGCTTTTGGTCCAGCAGATACTTTCATTAAATTCCTTTGCTACATCTAGTTTACTTTTCCTTGAGAGAAATATAACGGAATAATACCAGCATCATGATTGCAAATAGATTGTTACCATGGCAACCCGACAGTTTTTAATATTAGAATTTTCTTGTTAAAGCAAAACTTATGACATTGGGGACCTTTCCCTGACTATAAAAACTTTACGGTGTCTCTTATAGTTGGCACTACCCTGTGTCGGCGAAGAAAACAAAAACAGTTAATTTAAACACTTCTTTGCTCATTAACCCCTCAGCTACTATGTTAGGAAGACCTATGTTTTCTCAGCTGTAGTCCCACTCTTTGGTGTAGGGTCTTTCATAATTAGGTGCCAGTGAGATGTGTAAGAGACAGTAAGTAAAGAGAATCACAGTTTCATACTTGATACCAAAGAACTTTGCCACTGACCAACTGCATTAGTGGTCTTGGGAAAATGGCTTAGATACCCTGGTGCTGGTTTTAAAAATTATACGTGGGAATATTAATTCCTGTCTTATTTGTCTTATGTGAAGTAATACATAAAATATTACTGCCTCTTATTTATAGCAGGGGTCCCCAACCCCCAGGCTGCCAAGGGTTACTGGTCTGTGGCCTGTTAGGAACCGGACCGAACAGCAGGAGGGGAGCAGCAGGTGAGCGAGGGAAGCTTCATCTGCCGCTTCCCATCGCTCCCCGTCGCTCCCCATCGCTCCCCATCACGCCCCATCACTCCCCACCGCTCCCCACCACGCCCCATCATGCCCCATCGCGCCCCATCGCTCCTCATCGCGCCCCATCGCGACCCATCGCGACCCATCGCGACCCATCGCGCCCCATCGCGCCCCATCGCTCCTCATCGCGCCCCATCGCTCCCCATCGTGGCCCATCGCTCCCCATCGCTCCCCATCGCTCCCCATCGCCCCCCATCGCCCCCATCGCTCCCGTTACCACCTGCACCATCCTTCCCCATAACACACACACCCACCCGCCATCTGTGGAAAAATTGTCTTCCACCAAACTGGTCCCTGGTGCCAAAGAGGTTGGGGACCGCTGATTTATAGTGAATATAGGGATAACTAATATGTTTACACCATATTGGGTTTATGTATTATCTCACTTAACTCCCACAATAACCCTGTGAAATAGATATATTACTCTCAATTTATATACGAAGACATTTATAAGCAGAGAGCTTAATTGGTTGGCACATAGATATCACAACTATTAAATATCTAGGTGGATTTGGAAGAAAGAAAGAGTACTCTTTCTAGTTGCATTGCTTTCCCTGCTAATTCATGTGCCTACCATGGTAGCTGGCATATAGTTGACATTGGATATTTGTTGAATAAGTGAATACTGAGCTGAAGACTTCTTGGAAATGTAAGACTCAGTAAGACTGACCACTTGTAGGTAATTTCTTGAAGGAAATTAGAAATTAGTAATTCTTCAACAGGGCAGGCCCTATTTGTTTCTATATGTTTCTTTATAATCTCCCGTTCATTAGGCCTTCATCAGACCTTTTGAGTGGTACTATGTGTCAGGGACTTAGATATGCAGAGATGAGTAAGACAGCCTCTGTAGCCAGTGGTCTGGTTGATAATTCGGGTAGTCAGACCCTTTGGAGGGCACATGAATTCCTTCAAGCGTATATGATACTTCTATCAAGACAACTTTGTTATTAAGGCCTAGAGAATGGTCCCTTCTTTGACCTTTTATTAGTATTAGTATAAAAATAACAAGAAATATATGACTCTGAAGTTCTGAATAAATACAGTTTGACATAGACTTCTCAGGTGTTCCAGCCATTATGCCAGCTGTGGAGTTCAAGCCAAATTATTATTTGTTCATCTTACATTCTTTTTTTTTTAAACTTCCTTTATTAAAAGGAATTATAAGAATTAAGCGATGACATATTTTACAGGTGAACATCATAGCTGGTATCTACAAGAAGTATAAAAAAGATGCCCATGTTTTAATTCCGCTATTGCTACTTAACAGTTGTGAATATCAGCTCTAGGCCCTAAAAACCAAGATGAAGAATGAAATACTAAGGAAAAGCAACTTCTTCTTCAGCACTGGGTATCATCTTACATTCTTTGAAAGCCGTTTTTTGAGTGCCTGCTGTGCTAGCCAATAAACTATTGGTTCATTTCTTCAAATGTGAAGTCACAGTACTGTCTACTCTTCATTGGAGGTCTCTTGCCCTCAGAGCACATGGGAAGGGCATTACACTCAGCCTGTAGGTGCCTGGAAAGGCTCTGGGAGAGTCTTTGCAGCTAGATAAATTGGGGACAAAAGTTAGCAGGCAGAGAAGCAGCCTATACCAAGGCACAGATATACAAGGTGTTGCTCTGGGGAAGCTGCCAAGCAATTTGGTATGTGCAGGAGACAGGAACTTGGTTAGAAATGAGGCTAACGATAGGCTGGCGCCAAGGAGTTGGGCCTTATCTTGAGGGAGACCCATTTACACATTCTTAAGTTGACAAGGGACATGGGATTTGGTGAGTGAGATGTGTGCTTCAGAAAGCTCTTTCTGTCTCAGTTTGGAGGATGTTTGGAAGAGAGTAAAACTGAGACCAGGAGACTGCTGCAGTCATCAGCTCAAGAAATGATGTGGTCCTGAAGGTCTGGACAGTTGCAGGAGGCCAGGAGAGCCAGCAAGCAGTGGGGCACCTGCCTCCCTCTTCAGCTCAGTCTTCTCTGCTCACTTCCACTTTCCGTCTCAGCTCTCCTGGATCCCATGCAGTTCCAGAGTGCACCATGCTTCTTTGTTTCTCTCTGCCTTTACAGGTGTCATGCTATTGGTTTTTGGTGCGTTCCTCTCAGAACTTTAACCTGACCGATTTGTGTTTATTCCACAAATCTATTCAAGCATCCACTGCTTTGTGAAGCCTTTCCCAGTTTACCCACGAGGAACTCATGTTTCTACCTTTGGGCTCCCCCTATGTCGTATACATACCTCTTTTGCTGTACTTCTATTCATTCATTTGACAACTATTTATTTCACACTACTATGTGCCAAGCACTGTTCTAAACAATGGGGAAATCAGTCAGTCCAAGCTTCTGAGTTAATGAAGCTATCTAAGTTTAAAAAAGAAAAGCAGGATTTTGAGCAGAGAAATGATTTGATCTAATGTCTCTTTTAAAAGGGTCACTTTAAAAGGGTCACTCTGGTCAGAAAGAGAAAAACAACTATCATATATTAATGCATATATGTGGAACCTAGAAAAATGGTACAGATGAACCCGTTTGCAGGGCAGAAATAGAGACACAGATGTAGGGAACAAACGTATGGACACCAAGGGAGGAAAGTGGTGGGGGGCGGTGGTGGTGGTGGTGTGATGAATTGGGAGATTGGGATTGACATGTATACACTAATATGTATAAAATGGATAACTAATAAGAACCTTCTATATAAAAAATAAAATTAAAAAATTTAAAAAAATTTAAATAAAGGGTAAAAAAAAAAAAAAAGAAATGATGTGGTCCTGTACTCTGGCAGTAGTAGCCATGGCTGTGCGAAGGGAAGAGGGAAGTAATGAGAATGTTTGAAGAAGATAGAGTTGCTAGCACTTGGGGACTGCCAGCTGTGGACGTATTAGAAAGAAAGAAAGGAGTCAGAGAGGATGCTCATGTTTCTAACTCGGCAGACTTGAGGCGTGAGTGGTGGTACCTCAGAAAGACAGTGAGTACAGCCAGAGGAGTTGACAGTAGGGGAAGAGAGCAGAAGGAGTTGCATGTGTAGATCATGAATTTCATTTTGGATGTGTTCAGTATGAGATGCTTGTGGGACATCCAGGTGGATGTATTCTTAAGGGATCTGAATATGTGCGACTGAATCTCAGGAGTGATTAGGGTAGGAAATTAAGACTTGAGAATATAGTATATATTCTCAAAAAATATAGAGATGATCGCTTATTCTGTGGAGGTAGAAATAATACAGGGAGAGGGTGAAAACAATGAAAACAGTAACAGTATGGATGGAACCCTGTGGAACAGGAATATTTAAGAGGCTAATGGAAAAAAAGAGAAGCCGGCAAAGGTGATTGATAGAGATGAAGAGTCAGAGGAAAACCTAGAGAGAAAGATGTCGTAGAAACCAAGGGAGAAAAAACATCTCAAGACTGAAGTCAACAGTTTCATGCTGTAGAGAAGTCAATTAAGATGAAGACTGAAAAGTGTGGATTTCAATAGTAAAGAATCCTTTAGTGAGCTTTGCTAGAGCACCTCAGAGTCATGAGTGCTGGATCTTAAGAAATTGGGCTATGAATAAGAAATAAAGAACAGGATGGGGGTTAGAAAGGTAATAATAGTTTTTTGATTGGTTGGTTGTTTTAAAGAGTTTTGAACTTGGGGGCCAGTAAGGATGCATATTTTAAGGTAAGTGGAGGAGATGGTTATTAGTGATGAAGTGAGATTTCTGAGAAGGTGAGAGCAAAGGAATTAGCCTTGAGTCTTGGGTTAGACACTTTCCCTCTGAGACTCTTGTGGGTTGTCACTATGCAGGTTAGAAAACTTACTGGAGTGACCTCACCAGTTGGAGAGCCTTAAAATGCCCCATGTCCTCAGAAGTGGAAACACATATGCATATGCCTATGTTATACTACTTTGAGGTCACAGCCCCCTAATTTTTTAATTCACCTTCTGATAATAGCTTAAAATAAATCACAGTTTAATAAAAAGTATACCTTGAGCACACTTATATTAAAGTAACCTTCTAGAAGCACCAGGTGCTCTAAGGTGCCAGCAAACCATTAAAAGTACATGGTAAGTATATATGGAGAACAGTATGGAGGTTCCTTAAAAAACTACAAATAGAACTACCATATGACCCAGCAGTCCCACTACTGGGCATATACCCTGAGAAAACCATAATCCAAAAAGAGTCACGTACCAAAATGTTCATTGCAGTTCTATTTACAGTAGCCCGGAGATGGAAACAACCTAAGTGTCCATTATCAGATGAATGGATAAAGAAGATGTGGCACATATATACAATGGAATATTACTCAGCCATAAAAAGAAACGAAATTGAGCTATTTGTAATGAGGTGGATGGACCTAGAGTCTGTCATACAGAGTGAAGTAAGTCAGAAAGAGAAAGACAAATACCGTATGCTAATACATATATATGGAATTTAAGAAAAAAAAATGTCATGAAGAACCTAGGGGTAAGACAGGAATAAAGACATTGACCTACTAGAGAATGGACTTGAGGATATGGGGAGGGGGAAGGGTAAGCTGTGACAAAGCGAGAGAGAGGCATGGACATATATACACTTCCAAACGTAAAATAGATAGCTAGTGGGAAGCAGCTGCATAGCACAGGGAGATCAGCTCGGTGCTTTGTGACCACCTAGAGGGGTGGGATAGGGAGTGTGGGAGGGAGGGAGACGCAAGAGGGAAGAGATGTGGGAACATATGTATATGTATAACTGATTCACTTTGTTATAAAGCAGAAACTAACACACCATTGTAAAGCAATTATACTCCAATAAAGAGGTAAAAAAAAGTACATGGTAAGTATAGAGGAGAGAGGCGTGAATGATTTGTTGTGCAAACTGACAACCAGCACAGCTCAGAAGGGGCCTGCCAGTGCTGGGCCTCTTGATGAGGTTGCCTACGAGGTCGTGGGCCCACGACTGTCTTCAGGGGTTGATATGATATAGTTTAGGGATTCACAATTCCTTCCTGGTGAGGAGCTGCAGATTGGCCTCATGATTACCACCACGTGTAGAATAGTATCAAATGTGTTCTAGTTTGTCTGCAGTGCTTTCCTAGCACAGATGCGGTAAGAAAGACAGGCAGTTACTCACCAAGTGTGACAGCTAAATTGTTCTTTGTAGTCCTCCTCAATTTCGCCTTCAGGTTTTCTCAACTCAGGCTTCAGTTTTCAATCTTTTTTTTTTTTTTTTTTTTTGTGGTACGCGGACCTCTCACTGCTGTGGCCTCTCCCGTTACGGAGCACAGGCTCTGGACGCACAGGCTCAGCGGCCGTGGCTCACGGGCCCAGCCGCTCCGCGGCATGTGGGATCCTCCCGGACCAGGGCACGAACCCATGTCCCCTGCATCGGCAGGAGGACTCTCAACCACTGCGCCACCAGGGAAGCCCCAGTTTTCAATCTTAATACCTAACATCAACTAAAATTATTTTCTTGAAAATGGTTATCCGTTGCCTTCTTTCCTTCTGTTTTTTTGTTTCCCCTCACCCCCACTCTCCCTGCCTGATCACCCTCTGTCTTTGCTCAGCCCCTTATAAGGTTGCAGACTGCTGTTTGGGCCTGACCTTTTTACCCCTGAGTGATCTCAAGTAAATAGGTTGACAATACCTGCTCGCAGTACTTTGTGTAAGGGAGACTTGTAATATGTCATATCTTTTACCGTGTCACATGGTTTATTATAGCACATACCTGCAAAAATTATATTGTACTGTGATGGAGTGACTAGTATGTTGGAGTAGATTTTTTTAGCAATATATTTGCCCATATAGTGATCTTATCTTTTTAGTACGTGACAGTTATGGTAAGTTTAAGGTACAGACATATTGATTAGTTTTGGAAGGTAGTAATGACTCCTTTACTAGCTACCTGTATGATAATCAAATTCATTTTTTTCCCAAAACCAATATTTTCTTCTTTCTATTGTAATTCACTTTCTCTTTCTGCAAGTTAACTCTGATGATAAATACTGAATACTTGGCATGTTTTCTCAAGTATGAAAATAAAAACTTAAACGTAATGTGTAAATTACAGCTGAACATAGGTACAGACATATGGTTATTAGTGTTGCTTAAATCATTGGGACTTCTTGTCAACACTGTTACAGATGTTCCCAAAGGGCCTTCAAGTTGCTTCCTTTTCTGTCCCCTGTAAATAAAATAAATAAAATTTAAAATGCATGAATTTCAAATTTATTTTGCCCTTTATTTGGAGGTCCACATATAAACAGCAACAACTAGTACTGAGAAGTACACGTGCACTGGGCTTGTTAGATGCCTCACAGTCTCTAAACATTTGGTCTAGTGTTTCTGGCTAAAAGCCAGCAGCAGATTATACTTTCCGTGCAACTAAGTTCACTCTCTCACTTCTCAGGGCATGATCTGCAGAATGTACTCATAAGACATCAAATTTGAATTGTAAATTTGTGTGTGAATATTATTTTACAAGTAGTCAGAAGAGAAACCGAAGGGGAACATTTTCCTAATTTGTTAGCAAGCTGTACACATAATTTGTAACTGATGCTCACCTTGACCATACAGTCAATATTCTATAGTATATGGAAACACCAGTAATTCTCAAATCTTTCTTTTCTTTTTATTAAAATCACTTTATTAACCTACATATTTTCTGTTGTGCTTGAAAGCTTGCTTAATTGTACCATCATAAGGCAACAAATAGTCTTATTTTTTAAACGGGAAATTAGTTATTTTATAAAGTGGAAAATTGCCTGTTTAAAAAGAAGTATATAACCTCAGAGATTTATTATTACTTTTCTTTCAACTGCTCTGTATTTGGTGATAGGTTAGTTGATGATGAAGATATCAGGGTGGTAAATTATGAAGATTGTGTGTCTAATTATGTGTGTTTACTTCAGAATAAAACTAGATTCCCCCCACCCCAAATCTGAGCAAGGGAAAAGATGGAGTGGGAAAAAAAAGAGAATACTATAGAGTTTTCTTTATTTTGTGAGGTGTATGTGCTTTTGTTCCTTCTGTCTTGGTAGTTGTGGTATTGCTTATTAATATTAGGAAAACTGAACTCCTGACACTTGAAAGAAAAGCAGTGGAATGAAGAATCACCAAATGGCCATGGCCTTGACAGTGTATTGATGTATCTGAAACTCTCACCCTCTTAAGTTAAAGTCATAGTTAAGTCCTGAGGTTTCTTATAAGCCCGGTTTTAATATTAGACAAGCTTTTGTTTTTACAGGTGCACTTGATTTGTGAAGAAAATTCCTGTAGAAAAATCATACCTTTGGAGTTTATAATTTAAGAAATTAACCATATATTCTCTTTCTGGGAGCTTTTGCTCCCTCCCTTAACCAGTTTCCTCTCTGCTCACATACCAATATAGTTAACTTTACTGTACTGCTTTTTCTTCTGTAACTGGATCAATCACATAAGTTTTGAATATCATTCAAACTTCCCCTTAAAGTATGGAAGAACGCACTTTTGGTCACCAAGGAGATGGCTTCTTTTAGATCAGTGTACTTGATTTTGGTAAGTTATCATTGTTTTCTCCCCATAGGCCCACACACCTATTGTGATAAATATACAAGTGATTCTCATCATCTGCATCGATAGTTTGGGAATTATTTTGAGCAGAGTGGCTCCCTATATTCATAATATTTGCAAGTGGCCCCAACTGAGGGAGGCTTCCATGTAACTACTGACCTGGGTCACCCTCGATTATTGCTTTGAAATCCTGTTGGTGAGTCTGTGGCCACTGCTAGAGGCCACGTAAAATCCCTTCCAACTACTAGCAGCTATGAATAATAGCACATTTACTGAGCATTTACTATGTGCTATGCACTGTGCTGAATTATCTTGTAAAATATCCATTTGAGATTGGGGTCATTGGGTGGTAGATTCACAAACACTGTTAGATCTGTAAAGAAAATGTAGTATCAAAGTACAATTTTCAAAAAGTAAGAACTTGACTCATAGAAATACAGAAAGAAATATGTCAGTGATTTTTTAACTTACTAACAAGGGAACCCATAAAGGTTACTGCTGGTTCCAACATTAAAATACACACACACACACACACACACACACACACACAGAGACACATCATGTCTATGTATACATATTGTATCTACATATACTTATTATATCTACATATATACAAACATTTATATATATATATATATATATATATATATATATATAAAATAAGATTTCTAGGTTGGAGACAAAACTGGGAATGTTCTACAGTCAGTAAAACTATAACTTTTAGGGTTATTATTTCTCTTGGACCCAAACTTACAGGTAACTTGCAGTTCCGCAGTGTCTGCACTCTAATGGAAGAGTACATGACAAACTCAAATGCAGGGACATTCTTCTAGAGAATTAAATAAACCCTGGGTCAGCCTATTAAATGGTACCCCAATAAGACACTGAAAGAACGTGTGGCTTTCTCACCTTTTCCTTTTTTTCAATTTTTGGGTAATTTTAATAACAATGGCTTCTTTATATTCTATAATTCCTCACTTGCCTCCACCTCAGCCTGGATGGGGTAGGGGTAGGGTGGAGGCATGCACACAACTAGGACGAACTTGGCAAGTCATGATGCTTCTGTTTCTTCTAGTTTCGTTTCTCTTGGGTAGCCCAGCTTCTTTCAGATAAGTGCTCAACCCTTGGCATCTTCTCCTTCGTGCGCTCTCCGTGACTGTGGGAACATGGCTGCCTTTGGACCGATTTGTTTCTGCTCCCGGTGCTTTGCATAGTCTGGTGCCTGACTGGCCGTGGCCCCTGTTCTCGTGATCTCTCCACTCTGGCCCCAGTCTCCTACTTGCAGCCATCCTGTCCTAGTCTCCACATTCCTCCACAGGGTCACAAGATCTCCTGCACAGTCTACACACATGGCTGTAGGGGGCCAGAAGGGCACTGCCGGGTTTTCCTTCCTGTTCTGTGTTGGTCACAGTTTTGAATCAAATGGGAGGTTTCTCTTAGAGCTGTCATTCCAAAGCCAGGCTACATATCGGAGTCACCTGACGGTGCTTTAAATATATTATCAATGCCTGAGTGCCTCGCCCCAGACCAATCAACATGGGTGGGGGTGCGGTCAGGCATATGAGGTCACGGGGGTGGGGGGGGAAGCTGGGGCGAGGTGAGAGTGTGGCACAGACGTGTACACATTACCAAATGGAAAATAGCCAGCTAGTGGGAAGCAGCTGCAGAGCACAGGGAGATCAGCTCGGTGCTTTGTGACCACCAAGAGGGGTGGGGTAGGGAGGGCGGGAGGGAGACGCAAGAGGGAGGGGATATGGAGACATGTGTATACGTATGGCTGATTCACTTTGTTATACAGCAGAAACTAACACACCATTGTAAAGCAATTATACTCCAATAAAGATGTAAAACAAAAAGTTCCGAAGGCGACCCAGGTGGTTCTAATGTGCAGCAATGCTCAGGGAATCAGGTGACCACCAGTGCTAAGGCTCTTGTGCCTTCTTCATCCCTAATTGTTAAAACTGAAGTTTAAAGAATTTAGAAAACACAGTCTCTCCTGACAAGACTCAGCTTTCAGGAACGTTGTCTTGCGGTTGATTTAAAATCATGGTTTCTGGGTTTCAAAATTGATCATTGAGTCTTTCTCTTTGTATTCGGGTTTCAACAAACTTGAATATCCCTTAATATGCCCTTAATATTCAACAAACTTAAATATTCCAAAATGCAGGCAGGGTCAGGTCCAAGTAAACACAAAAAAGCAAAGCTAACTGAAGCAAAGAAAGTGGTAGCTGAAGCAAAGATAGATTTAGTGTAACTTGCTCGAAGTCACTTAGCAAGGGATGGAACTGGAATTTGAACCATATCTTCCAGCCGTGTTTGGACAGGGAAGTAAGTTCTTCCGGTGTCCTGACTCAACAGATGGGATGCCAAATACATTTGTGGAAAATATAAACTATTATAAACTATTAGATTAGTGATTAGATCATAGGCTTGTAATGAAACTATAAAATGAAATCTTTAGCTCATCTGACCTAATCATTACTCAAAATAGCATTTATCTGAGAAAAACATTTCTAAATTAGAATAGCTTTGGACTGTAAATATCAGACTTTTGGGGTTTGTCTTTATTAATATTTTCTTATTAATATTCATGGAGTTCTAAAATGATTGTTGCTTTTTAAAATGTGATATTATTATATTATATCTTGGGATCAAGTATTTTCCAAAGGTGTACCATTCCCCTTTTATAATGATGGTCAGTGGTAACAAATTTTCCCATTTGAATTTGTAATTCAAAAAGTCTGACTACCAAACATTTGAGAGGCAACAAATCTACTCTTTAGTCAACAAATATTGAGTGTCTGGTATGTGCCAGGCCATCTGCTAGGTACTGAATGTACTGAGATGAACAGAAACAGTGTCTCCATATTCATAGTTATATTGGTACATTATTACTACATACAAATTCCTATTTTTTCTTTTCAACTCTCTATATAAGGAGTTGGTAGAAAACAAGCACTAGTAGTCTCAGAACGTGAGTACAGAACTTGTATCGGTCTTGTGTTATACTCAAATTTACACTGAGTGAAGACTTGGGGAATTAATTTGTATGGCAAAATTTCAAATCAATTTGGACTTCCCAAGATGGTGGAAAATACTTGCTTGTAAGAGGCATTGTTGGGGGCAGGTTGGTGATTTATGATGGTCAGGTTAAACAACAAAAAAAGTGCTTTCAAGTGTTAGAAGGCAAGGTTTTATTACTATTCTTCATTAAGCTTTTTGTTGGGGAGAGACTTTACTTTAGAGGCAGAAACCCCAGATGATGGAAGATTTGCTCGCATTTCATGAAATTGGGAGAATTCACCTTGTAGACCAGGTGACTCCTGGAATATGCTGCAGATGGCCAAAAGGAAGCTGAAAGACTTCTGAGTCTGCTGCTCTCTTTGTTCTGCATTTACAACACAATACCAGATGCAGAAGTACTGCAACATTTCCTTATTGGGAAACCTTAATCTAACAGCTAAAGTATTGCTGATATGCAGCATCTGACAGCCTTATATGCCAGTGTGCAGCATGTTCACCAACACTCTTGATACTGGCTCTGAGGAAATGCTTAAGGCTGCACGTGACATGGAATGTACCTCTCTAGCAAGATTCCATTTCTAAGAAGTACATGTAGTCTTCTTCAAGAGTAATTTATGTTTAAAACGATTTTTCTACTGGTTGTTTTGCTATTTTATTTAAATATTGATGTGCTGAATTTGAATGCTTGACATTAATCTGATATAGACACCTCCTTTTGTTGTTTTTTAATCAATTATTGGAAAATGGACTGTTGTGAATGGTGTATCTGAAGGTTGTGTATAGTTACAGTTGTCGTGGGGTCTGAAATATGGAATGTGCTCTGGTCTTTGTTAATGACTGGATAGTGTGAAGAGTGGGAGATATAAATTCTAAAGATATGGCCAGCAGACAACTTTGTAGATTTCTGTGAGTGCTGTAAGCTTCATGTACAAATGATCTTGTGCTTTTGATCTTACAGATGTGACCATTATATTTTTTCTGGTCTCACAGAAGATGGTGTCATTTAGGGACCAATGGGGCAGAATATTGCAATTTGGACCACATTGCTTAATTTGAGACCTCTAGTTACCAAAATAAGACATAATTACAAATATTATATATGAACAGGAGCTTTATTTATGTATGAGCAGAGGAACATTTCCTGAGGTGCTGATTATTGGCAAGAAAGGGAAAGGAAGGAAGGAGGGTAAAATGGACTCATTTAACACATTCAGAGCCCAGCTTAGCCAGAGTGAGGATTCAGAGGTCCTATCTCTTTGTTAAGATCGAGAGTCGAAGGCAAGACTTTAGGAGGGAAGTCATATAGGGGTTGTAATAATGGTTGTAGCTTATGCTTATTGAACACTTATGTACCATGTAGTACGCTAAGCTCTTTGCATGTGATAGCTTGGTTTTACAAAGGTAATCTTACTATATTTGATTTAGAAAAGTAGGTGACTTGCCCACAATTACAGTTGTGGAACTTCGATCTGAACCCAGGGCCCATTGGCTTGACCACTGCTTTGTATTCTCTGGGAGCTAATGTTCCCACAGAAAACTTTAGATTTTTACAGTGTCTGTTGTTGAGAAGAACCCTACTTCCTCTGTCTCATGTTTTCGTGTACCAGGGAAGGTGCAGGAAGAGGGGGTTAAATTCCAGTCCCTCTTAAGGAGTGATTTTGCAGCAGTGGTTTGGTGTAGGGTAGGACAACATAGAAAGTATTGACAATACTGAGAATCTGGGGTTATTCATTCCTGTTTGGGGAGAGAGATTGCATCCTCGTTTTTACCTTAAATTGTTAACAAGCACAACAAACCAGATTCATGTATAATATTTTCTATGTGGTTTTTGACTGTTCAGTTATTTTAGTCATGAATACATTTCTACCATTTTTCCCCATAACATATGTTGAAGCAGAAGTCTCATCTGCTAGAAGCAGTATTAAAAGTGCTTACATAACAATAATGTTGATGCACAAGATCATTTGTATCCAGACAAGGAAGTTTAACCACTGTACTTCATTTATCTTCATCTGTCTCTAAGTGACAAGAAAAGAGATGTTGAAAAATAAGGGGAGGTAGGAAAAGAAAAAATACATTAACTTCTTGGGAACATAGTAGAATTTTTGAATCTCTACATTGTGTTTGTTTCCATGATTCTCTTCTTCCCATGGTTTTCTTTTTTCTTTTCTTCTTTTCCCTCCTCTTAATAGGTTTCAGGTTCTATTAAAGTCCAGCACCTGTGTATGTCATCATCTTCTGATGCTGGAGTCCTTTTTCTATTTGGTTTTTAACTGGATAGTGTTAAGCTCTGTTTCCATAACGTTCTGTTTAACTAATGTCTTGGGCTTTTCTCCTTTTCTTGCCACAGTTGAGTATGGGTGTCTGTGTTCAGGAATCAAAACTTTTTTTCTCCTCTTTTTTCTTCCACTACTTTCTCATACTATGAGCTTAAGCACAGGTCATGCTCATAGTATGCATTTAGAAGCCACATTTGTTCAATATTATCTCCATTCATATATCCTGCAGACATATTTTTGAGTACATACTATACACCAGGTACTGGAGATGTGCTACGTTCTGGGGAAACAAACATGACAATGACATAATCCCCTATGCTTAAGATGCTCATTTTCTTGTAGAGGAGAAACATCTGTTTAAAACAAAAGCATTGTAGTGTAGTGTACAGCTTTCCTCATCTATGAACTGTGCATAAACATAAAAATAACTGTTTCATAGGGTTATCAAGTGAGGTGAATATGATAGTGTCTGGAAAACACCTAGCCTCAGTCCCTGGCACATAGGAGATCGTTAGTAAATGGCAGCCATTATTATTCATGAAGTACACTGGGTTCCTAAAGAAGAAGGAGCTAAAATTTTCCTGGGCTTGTTCAGTAAAGAATCTTAAGTGAACTCAAGCCCATGAGGCAGGCTATACCACCAGCTCTATGGTAGCCCTACTTCCTTCTTACTTTTGTAGTATCCAATCATATACTAGAATTTAATTCTCAAATGTATCTTTTTAATGACTGGTAAGTGCCTGTGAGTACCTGGAGGGCAGGTGCTGTACTTCTGAGTATCTCTGCTTTTCTGTGTTCTTCCAGAAATCTGTAAGTGTTTGTTAAATGAATGAATTTGTAGAATAAGTCAGTAGGTTCTAGGAAACGCTCCTGTGGAACACTAGGGTGATTTTAATTGTTAGGTCTTTGCAAATAAAATAGCCAGACTGAAGCAGGGATCTTTCCACTTGCAATTGTGGGAGTAGCCGTCCTTTTCCTTTGTCATGTTTTTGATATGGGACTCTGATCAAATGCAGTTTCAACAGTAGGATGCAGTTGGGTGTAGTCATATCTGACAAATGCAGAAAAGATGAGGCCAGCAGGGGTCAGTTTAATACCAGCCTAAGTTGCAAATACAGTACTTTTTTACTTCTCTGTAAACTGCAATGAGAATAGAAACTGAAATGTACAGTCCAAATGTAAGCTTTTTAATACCAAGCTATAGTAGAGAATTGCTAAAAAATTAGGTAGGAATACTTAACCATTTTTAATGAATGATAAAGACTACTAGTGACACAAGATGAGCGATGGAAAGTAGACGGTTTAGCTGTCTTTTTTCTGACATGGCAGCATAGGACTTTCAACCAAAGTTATCTTCCTCGCTGACTGTTCTTTGTTGGCATATGCTGGAAAAAGCCTGGAAATATCATGTACATTCCTTTGATCTTAGTTACTTGGTAGGCTTTATAACATAATACTTTAATTTATGCCTATTTTTTGGCTAGCTGGCTATAACATTAAACCAGCACTACTCATAGCTTGCATATGAAATGTCAGTATTTCACAGTTATATTTATAGCAAGAAACTGTACGTTAAATAATGACTTCTGAACACTAAACTTAAAGTAGAATAACAAAGGAATATATACATATATAAATTAGCTGGAGGTTATCTTAGAGGAGTTGAATGGCCTTTTCTTTGCAGCCAAGATGTATGGGTTGACATTTATAAGACTAGACTCTCAAATGCTAAGGATACAGTGTGTGCTAAAATTCAGAGCCCTGCCTGCTAATCTTAGTTACTGAGAATAAGTACTCTTAGCAGATAGAATAGTTGCTTTCTTGATGTCTTAGTACACTTTTTTTCTAAGGTAGTAGCTGCTTGTTACTATAATTGTTGAACTACATATTCTTATGTGAAGACTGAAGAATGTAGGACTGTTAGACCTGGAACACACCTGAAGGCGTCCTAAGCCTCCCATTTAGTACCCATGGGCAGGGCTGCTGCTGTCAGAGCATTTCAGACTTCTTATAGTATTCTTTTTCTATGATACCACGCTGTCTTTTTTCTCTCCATACTGTGTGTTTGCTTGTTCACTATTCTGCATTTTTGAGTTTAATGCTAAATATATTACAGAAATTAAGAGCCTGTCTTTGTCTTACACCCTTCTTTTTCAGTTGTAGACTAGAACCCCATGCTCAAAAGGACTGGTCACAGCAATCTCCCATCCTGGCTTTAATGGCTGCTAAAGGATTGTTGTGAGCCATGTCCACTGGGGCCCCTTAGATCCAAGAGAGTATGGGTCTTCCCAGAAGAGAATAGGGTACTGCTTGAAAGCGCAGTATGTACCATGCTCCCTGCAGCACTCATAGGGACTGTGGTGAGGTCTGTGATCCATACATGGTAATGCTTTAGGGTCTGGACATGCTGAACTAGTGTGGTGTCAGGAAGGAACACAAGGCAGCATTACTCATTGAACAAGGAAGTGGCTCTGTGGTCTGCCTAGCCCTTGTGTTCTGAAAAAGCCTGCTTTATTGGAGGCATTAAGGTTTTCCTTTTTAACCATTTAAGTATCTCCCTCTCTATTAGTTTTCTGTTGTTAGTGACGAATTGCCACAAACTTAGTGGCTTAAAACGTTACATACTTATTTTTTACAGTTTCTGTGATTCCAATAGTTAATTAATTCTATAATATCTAAATTTCACAAACCTCTGTTGTAGTCTTCCTTTAGTTTTACTATTCTAAGATTCACGCCTGGACGTCTTATAATGCCTGACTTTTCTAGAAAGAACATAGTTGTATAACAAAAACACTGATGTGAGCACGTTGGCATTCAACCCAGTGTTTTATTCTGGGGCTCCTGCTTCAAGCCACTACTGCTCAATGTTGTGTACTCCGTTTTCCAAATGCACATGATTATTTTTTCTTTTTAAGTAGCTAAATTACTGCATATTATTGAAAGCAATATAATGACTTAAAAGTTTTTTCTACAACAGTGGATTTTCACTAATTCAGGTTGAGAGTCCTTCCATCCAGTCCAGATTCATCCAAATTTTATTGACTAGCCCGCCCATAAACCCTGTGAAATAAAATGCCTCATCACAGATACAGGCAGCCTGAGAGTCAATCACAGCCCATGGGAACACAGCCTGAAGCATCTCTGACAGTACAGAGAGCCAGTAGCTGCCATCTCAGCCGTGCTCCCCTGCCCTCTGCTATGTAGGAATTCAGTTTTACAAGTAAGGTACTAGAAATGCTAAGCCAACCCTGTTAGGCTCATTCAAGAATAATACTTGACAGAGTAAATGCAAGAATCATGCTGTAGTATGGGAGAAAGAATATGAATGTATAAATTAGATCTGGATTCTAATTCTAGCTCCATCACTTGCCACCAGTTATTTAACTTAGGAGTCTCAGTTTCCTGACCTAGAAAATAAGAATATAATATCAGCATCACAATATTAAACTAATTCTTATAGTGATAACATAGAAGTCATTCAATTTAGTATTTATTGAGTTATTAATAGAGGTTATAGTTACGTCATTAAGTGTATCTACTACGTATAGTGGCGGAATGAGTAATATGCCAAGAGCAGTTTGCTGGTATTTGAGAAGTATGATGTCAAGTATGTTCAGATGAAAATTTGAAAATGTTTCCCCAAAGCATTATTCATGTCAGATTTTAGAGATTTGCTATGGACTGGGAATAATCAAATAACATAAACCATATTTTTTCTGTTTTTAGAATGAGGCTCAGAATATAGATTCATAGGTGTTTTATCAATTGATAAAATTTCAGTTCGTATGTCAACATATGATTATTAGCTTTTTAGATTATCTAGGCTATATTTATAATTTTGGTCCATCTTTTCCCTTTGACCAAGCATATATTCAACTATCTGTATGCTGATTTATATTCATGCTATGCATATACATTTTAATATTGCTTTATTTCATCTCTAAAAGGCAGACAAATATTCTCACAAAAAGTTGCAAAGTGAATTTTGCTTTATTCAGTACTAAATAATGGGGCAAGACATTTGTCAGGTTCATAAAACTAGATATAACCATTCATAAATAAAAATCTCCCCAAGTGATGTTTAATGGAAGAGAATTAAGAAACCATAGAAAATGAATGAATACTTATTATATTGAGTAATAAGATTGCTGGTACTGTATGCATCATAGAATTGCAAGAAAAATATTATTTTCTGCAATTTATAATTTTTACTCGGGATTATACTCCATTTTGTGTTTCTACTACTTAAAAAGATATTTTCTCTTTCTCACTGCCGTTTCAAAGACTAATATTACAATATTTTCCTTAAATAAAATAAAATTATTACTGAGGACTTTGAGTCACATTAATAAAATTATTCAACAAAAATTATTAAATAACTACCCCTGGCTCAGGTATGTTTTGGACATACAGAGATGAATAAGTGATGTTGTGTGTCTTCATAGACTTCATTATCTGGGATATAAACAATTTACTATAATAAATTTGTTAGTACTCTAATAGTAGTATGGACAAATAGTTGGGGAGTACAGAGGGAAGAACTGTTAATTCTGTTAGAGCAGTTTGGAAATGATATTTGAGCTCGTCCTGGTAGGATGAATATAAACTTGCCTGATGTTGAAAAGAAGAAGGGGTTTAGAGGGAAAGGCATGGCATTTCCAGTAGAGTTCTCTCCTTGTCCTTTAAAAACAATGTGAACTTTTTAGGAATCTTAAGCGTTGATATATGGTGAGCAAAAAAAAGTTGATGAGATGACTGTTAAGGTGGAAGAGTTGTTGGGGGGATCTGCATGATTCCCTTTTGGAATCAGGTTTTCAGCACACAGGAGAACTGAAAAGTTAGCGGTGTCTTGAAGAACAAATTCAAAATTGTAAGGAGGTGAGTCAACTGCATCTGCGTTTTTATAAATAGCAAATACGTGTATCTTAAGCATTAAAAACATTTGCGAAAAATTAGTTAATGGAGAACAGAAGATTCTCAAACCCAATACTTTGGGGAAAAAAATCCATTTTCTCATTAATTGGAAGATTGTCAATGTAAAGGGATGGCAGTAATTCTCAGTTACTTTCACATAATCCTACTTAAAAAAGCAAGCACTGCGGGAGTATTTTCTGTTGATTCTTTGGTTTATCAAGATGCCCCACAGGAGAAGACTTACACAAGCTGGACGATGAGCTCATTTATTAAGATATGTGGTGGTCACTGAATGCCATCATGTTTCTGACATGTTTATTCCTCCTGCTGATTTGCTGACTTTTCATTGTTGTTTCATGTTTATATTGAGGTCTGCTGAACATGTGAATATCCTAAGAGCCATCATCCCTGAAATATGTGTTCTTTAAGAATGAGGACTGCAGGTTCTCTGGAGTCTATCTTGTCCCTTTCTGCTGGCTCATGTTTATGAAATGAGGGTTTATTCTTTAAAAAAAAAAAAGAGGAAAGAAATATATGCTGACCAGGAATGTCAGTCTGATCCATCATCAATAAAGAACCATGCAAGAACAATTAACGAGTTGAGTTTATGTTTCACAAAATCAGGATAAACGAAAGCTAGCAGGATTCTTTCTTAGGCGTATTTCTCTTCATATGTACCTTTGATTTAAAAATCACTCTCCTCTAGGTTTTTATTTCTGCAAGATTACCAGTTGGAAACCGACTTTCTTCTTTAGTAATAAGATTGCTGGTACTGTATGCATCATAGAATTGCAAGAGTTAAGCAACAGAGTCCATGTAGAACGTTTGGCACATAGCAAGCACTGAATAAATAGCAGTTATCATTCTTGCGGTCACTACTGCCAGGACCTCCGCCACCCCCACCATCTTCATCATTCTTGGTCAATGCTTACTCTCATGTTATCTGTTACTGCAGAGTCACTGACAGGTAATGAGGAATAGCCAGTTAGGTGTCAGATCTCAGGAATTCAGGAAGCCCCTAAACATTGCGGACCGAGAAGGATTTTGTCTACACTGCACGCTCTTTGTCTGTGAAGACAGTGCCTGCAGTCCCCACAGAATGATTACAAAGCACTGCATTGCATTTAAGGCCTTGGCATTAAGAAACTATTCCTTGAAAGGCGTGGTCTTGTTGAGGTGTGAGAATAAAGTCACACTGAAAAAATAGAAAAGTTACCATGTTTCATTAATTCTAAGATGCAGATCTCTTTTCGCATTTTGTTTTGCCCGAAATCAGTGTGCATTTTAAAGTCAATGGCATGTTATATACTTCGACAGCATTTTTTCTTTTAACATAGATAATAATGCATCTTAAAATCATTGGCATCTTAGATTTGATGACATCTTACAAATGCTTAACCATGTGGTACTCATGAGAAGGGTAGTGAGAATCTAGAAAAAGAACAGTCAAGACCAGACCTTAGAAGGCAGTCGTGGGACTTGGGTGTAATCCGTGTATCTGACTGGGGTCAGTCAAACCCTCTGGCTTCACTGCCACTTTGCGGCTAATGTTTACATTCATCTGCTGTGCCATCCTAACTGCTTCTGTGTTATTTCAGGCCCAGGTTTCTCATCTGGTTTACTTTGATAATCTCCCTCTGTCCTTCTCTAACGTGCCCTTTGAAATGCTCTAAGAGTCCTTTTAAAAACAGTCAGGTCTTGATACCACTGTCTTCAACAGCCTCTAAAAATTGGCCTCCCGTGATGGCACAGCACAAGTTGGAAGCATGACCTGGTCCCAGTCCTGAATCTGTCACATACTAGTCACATGTCCCTGGGCAAGGTTGTCAGCCTCTCTGAACTGGTTTTCCTAATTATAAGATTGGGGTGATAACAATTCTTTATCTCAGAAGATCATAATGTTTGCTATTTACCTTGCAAAGGGCTTGGTACATAGTAGATGTTTAGTAAATATTAGTCTTCTTGCTTAACTCAGTTTCCTCATCTGTAAAATAGGGTTGATAATTTTTTCCCTGCTAACTTGGTTGGATTGCTCTGACGATTGATGGAAATAATTTACATGAAAGCATAAATTATTTTTATGCTTAAAATTATTACATTTTTATGCTTTAAATTACTATTTTATAAACTATAAAATGCTTTGTCAAATTAGAGATTGTTTTTACCAAAGCATCCTAGGCCTTTAAGGAACTCATTCCAGGGTTTCTTTCCAGTTTAGTGTACTCCAGTCTATTCCAGTCACATACCTTCCTGCACATCCCCAGAATATGCCAGGTACTTTGACAAACTTTGTTCTGTATGTTTATGCTGTAGGAATTTTACTCTCCACTATATTCTGTATCCACATCCAGTAGCGTCCAGTTCAAATATCCTTACCTTTTCTGATTCTACTAGAAAAAAAATTGCTTTTTCTCATTTTCCCTCAGAAGCTGTAGGAGTTTGGCCTTCTTTTTTTTTTTTGGGTGGCCTTCTTTTTAATGTTGATTTTATTCTTTTTTATATATTTTAAAAAGAAATTTTTTTTCATTTATTTTTGGCTGTGTTGGGTCTTTGTTGCTGCACGCAGGCTTTCTCTACTTGCAGTGAGTGGGAGCTACTCTTCGTTGCAGTGTGCGGGCTTCTCATTGCGGTGCCTTCTCTTGTTGTGGAGCACGGGCTCTAGGTGTGCGGGCTTAAGTAGCTGTGGCACACGGGCTCAGTAGTTGTGGCTCGTGGGCTCTAGAGCACAGGCTCAGGCTTAGTTGCCCCGTGGCATGTGGGATCTTCCCGGACCAGGGCTCGAACCCGTGTCCCCTGCATTGGTAGGCTGATTCTTATCCACTGCACCACCAGGGAAGCCCTCTTCTTATTTACATTGTGTTAATTGTTTTGTCTGTTTTCTTGTCCACTAGACTGAAAGCTACTGAAAGGTAGGGACATGTCTAATTTAACAAAGCATTTTGTCCACAGAAGTTGTGTAGAATATGTTGAATTGAACAAGGTACATGAAGGCAAGCACAAAGGCATTCTTGACAGTGGGGTTAATGGCTGAAGAGGTAATGTACATGGAACATGTAGAGCCCAGTCGTGTTGACTGGAATGGCTGGAGTGTTTGGAAGAGTTGTGAGAAAGAAGTTTTGAAAGGTAGAGTAGCATCTGTTTATGGATGTCCCCAACACCAGCCAGAGAAGATGGAACTGTATCAAGACAGCCATTTTCAATTGTTATTTACCAGCAGAATTTTCTTCTCACATTTTTACAACAAAACCCCAGTGTATACGAAAGAGGAAAATGGAGTTGCTTTGGTTGATAGAGACACTGGCTTCCCACCCTCCCTGCGAGTCCTCTCCCACATTAACATCATGTTTGCTCCTCAGCAGAACAGTTGGCGTGTCATGAAGCAAGGTTTGAAAATCAGTGTATGACAGATTAGGCTGGTACCTTCTTGTGCAGGAGAATGACATGATGGGAATTATGCTTCACATCTGGTAACAGTGTGAGAGATAGATTGGAGAGGAGGTGTTTGATTTCCTTTTTAGTTGCTTCATTTTCTTTCTGTACTACCTCAGAATAACTGCCAGTCTTCAAGGATTATCCTGTTGAACAGTTTTTCCTACTGCGTGCTCTCTCAACTTCTTGCAGAGCTGTTGTCTCAGTTTTACTAATCTTCACACTGGTGACCGAGCTGAATGCCTAGATGTCTGACTTTACTAACTAAATCTTTCCCAGGCTGTCAAGACCTATCACTTCTGCTTATTCAGTGTACCTGTGCCATGTTTGGGCAGGTTGTTGTTTTTTTTGTAGGCAATAATATTAGTTTTGAGCCCTGCTATAGCTTGTGCTTTGTTCCTGTCTTCTACTGCTTGTTCAAAAACATACTGAAAATGGGCCTTTGGAAGATGATTGTATTGAATTATTGTATCCAGAATAATTATATACTAATTCAAAAGGAGATGAATACCCAAATGATAGAATAAAATGAGTGATTAGTTAAGATACAAGGGGTTTTGCTTCTAACAGGAAAAGTTTCCATCTATCTGGCTTCCCTCAGAGGACTGTATTCTAAACCTGAGTTTCCTCATGCCTCTATGTAGGTTATAAAATGAAAAAAGCAAAATGAAACATTTGTTTTTATTCTACTGGGGCAATATGGTCTTTTGGCTAAGACTTAGAAATTAAGAGCTTAATATATCTATCTGTTGGTTGTATAGACATCTTACATCAAAGTAATTAGTAATTTGGAGATAAGAGATTAATTGTGTACCACCTAATAAGGAGGAACATAATTATCTAAGCCAGTTACAATCTTATACATTTTTCATTTAATACGTGAATAAGTGGCTAATATAATTTCTTTTTCTGAGACATATGTTTTTAAATGTTCAGATTTATCACTAATCTTTGGGTTTGATCATGCCTTTGGAAGGAATTAGTGTTTTCTTTATAGAATTAAAAGGTAAAATTTGTTGAGGGAGTATAGGATAATTTAGAAAGAAATCAGTAATTTTTCCCATTTTTACTATTAAGTTATAAGCAGTTATTTTGAATGGTAGTATGAAAAGGTATGTGTTTGTGTTTTAAGCAGGATGCTGTTAAATTAAGAAAAATAAATGAGGTGATTTTTCTGGAATCCTACATTATGGAGATCAGCTGATTCAGGAACAGGCATTTGCCTACATACTACGAAGCTTTAAAGGTCAGAGAGTAGAAAGGTGTCTAGTCTCTTCAACCCCAGACCTACCAGAAAATTTATTTCCCAGCTTCCTTAATTTTTTTTTTCGTTTTAAACATCTTTTTTGGAGTATAATTGCTTTACAATGGTGTGTTAGTGTCTGCTTTATAACAAAGTGAACCAGCTATACATGTACATATATCCCCATATCCCCTCCCTCTTGCGTCTCCCTCCCACCCTCCCTATCCCGCCCCTCTAGGTGGTCACAAAGCACCGAGCTGATCTCCCTGTACTATGCAGCTGCTTCCCACTAGCTATCTATTTTACATTTGGTAGTGTATATATGTCCATGCCACTCTCTCACTTCATCCCAGCTTAATTCTTATTCTAATATAAAGCTAACGTTTAATGAACCGTAACTCTGACCTGGGCATGTGCTAAATATTTTATGTACGTCATGTCATTTAGTCCTCAATAATCTCTGAAGGGTAAGTTAGGTGCAGTTGTAATCACCTGCATTTTACAATGTAGAAACTGAGGCTTAGAAGTAAAGTAGCTTGCCCAAGATGAGGTAGTTTGTAAATGGCAGAGGTAGCGTTCAAACTCCTTGATGTCCGACTACAAAGTAATCTTCACATTGTGTGGTTTCCTTATGTTGCTTTTTTGGCCAACACTATGCATTATGCCCTGAGTCTATGAACATGCATTAGAAGACGATACCCATGTAATGTTTGTAACTGAATTGGGTATGCAGATCACACAGTCTTGAAATAATTAGATGATGACTGTGTGATGGTTTATTTATACACTAGGTTGAGGTAATAATGTTCATCATGCTGCACGTATCACACTGCACCACACTTCCTTCTCCGTGTAAGTCTGAAGGACAAGTATTTGCCCTCTGATGTGGGTTGCCTGGATGCTCATAATCAGTGAAATAATTCCTCTTCTTAAAAATTATTTTTAAAATATGTATTTTAGTGCTGAATAGCAAGCTATTTTAAGGTAAAATCACCCTGGATCCAGATATCTATTTAAATGCTATGTTGTAGAGACAAGTAACTTATTTAACCAAATAATTCAGTGAATCTTCACTAAGAACCTAATATGGGCTAGGTACCCATGCTGGATGTCAGGGACGGGGTATGTGGTGCAGTAAAAGAGAGATGGATTTTTAGGATAGTTACTGAGCTAAACATAGGGCCTGGTATGTACGGAAAGTACTAAGAAATGTTTATTAACTGAAAGGAAGGCCAGAGTTGAAATTATGGTCTAAAATGGGCAAATTAGTTAGTGTTCTTAGTTTGTTTCTTCATCAGAAATATAAGGGTAATAAAATCCACATCAGAAGGATTGCTGTCAAGATTAAATGAGTTAATCGACAAAACGAAAAGACAGCCTACTGAATGGAAGCAAATATTTGCAAATGATATAACCAATAAGGGATTTATATTCAAGATATATAACAGCTCATACAACTCAACATCAAAAAAACAAACAACTTGATTAAAAAATGAGCAGGAGGGGCTTCTCTGGTGGCGCAGTGGTTGAGAGTCCACCTGCCGACGCAGGGGACGCGGGTTCGTGCCCTGGTCCGGGAAGATCCCGCATGCTGCGGAGCGGTGGGCCCATGAGCCATGGCCGCTGAGCCTGCGCATCCGGAGCCTGTGCTCCACAACGGGAGAGGCCACAACAGTGAGAGGCCCGCGTACCTCAAAAAAAAAAAAAAAAAAATGAGCAGGAGAAGTGAATACACATTTTTCCAAAGAGGAAATGGAGATAGCCAACAGGCACATGAAAAGATGCTCAACATCGCTAATCATCAGGGAAATGCAAATCAAAACCACAATGAGATAACACCTCACACTTGTCAAAATGGCTATAATCAAAAAGAACCCAAATAACAAATGCTGGCAAGGATGTGGAGAAAAGGGAACCCTTGTCACTCTTGGTGCGATGTAAATTGGTACAGTCACTGTGGAAAACAGTATGGAGGTTCCTCAAAAAACTAAAAATAGAACTACCATATGACCCAGCAATTCTACTTCTGGGTATATATTCAAAACAAAAACAAAAACACTGATTCGAAAACATATGTGCATCCCAAAGTTCATAGCAGAATTATTTACATTTTCCAAGGTACAGAAGCAACCTAAGTGGCCATCCACAGATGAATGGATAAAGAAGATGTGGTTAATATACACAATAGAATACTACTCAGCTATAAAAAAAAACAAAAAAACTAATTTTGCCATTTGTAGCAGCATGGATGGACTCTGGAGGACATTATGCTAAGTGTTAAGTCGGACAGAGAACGACAAATACTGTATGATATCACTTATATTTGGAATCTAAAAACATATAACAAACTAGTAAATGTAACAAAAAAGTAGCAGATTCACAAGTAAAGAACAAATTAGTGGTACCAGTGTTGCGGGGCGCAGTGTAGGGGTGGTGGAGTGGGAGGTATTGGGTTGGCCAAAAAGCTCATTCAGGTTTTTCCACACAGTCTTTTGGAAGAACCCAAATGAACTTTTGGGTCAACCTAATACAAACTATTGGGTGTAAAATTGCTCAAGGATTTACTGTACAGCACAGAGAATATAGCCAATATTTTGTAATAACTGTGAATGGAAAGTAACCTTTAAAAATGACATAAAATGTTTAAAAATTTTTTAAAAAAAATATTAAATGAGGTAAAATATGGAAGCGTGTCCAGGAGTGTGTCTGACACATATCAGATGGTTAATAATTGTTAGTAAAATAGTGAAAAATAAAGAACACCTTTCCCTCTTCTCAAGGCGTGTCAAGGTTTAGGACAGGGGATTCTTATACATTATGAAGTTGGACTTTAGTTGTCATTTCCCTGTATTTGCTTTAAAGTTCTGTCTGAGCTTCACTAATAATCCAAAGGGATTTGGGACTCTAAGAAGAAAACACATGCAAACACACCCACACACTCCCCCGCTTCTGCCCTCATACTTAATTCTCCTTCTCTTGTTCACAAATTTATTGCTTAAACCCATGAAATATTTTTACATTTAGATGTCCTCTATAATAACAAAAGAACATGGGAAATGAGCAGAAGCAGCAGAATTGTATTATTGGATTAAAATTTGGATACAGAAAGAGATGTGTAGGTATTGAAATTTCAACAGCTTATTTTTTCCTCACTTCTACACATTTTATGGTTCTTATAAACAGATTTATTGCATTTTTGCCTCGTGATTGAAAATCGACAGAAGTAAAGCCTAGTGATGCCAAAGGGATGTGATGTATGTGTGACACAGGCTGCTGTTTGTGCCCATCTGCACAGAATGCCACATATTTTAAAGAACTTTTTCCTCTCTTTCTTAATAGGAAGAGAAAATGATCTGTTCTTCCTTTTAGACAACAGTGAACTGATTCGTTTTGGTCCCTGTTGCTGTTTTTAAGAAGAATTGCTAGTGTGAAATATACTAGATGCAAAGCTGTGTTTTCGCTTAAGGTCAACTCATATTTTAATAATGTGTTTGGTGCTTTGTCTATCTTTAGATTAAACCATTTAAAAACTTTGATTGCTAAACTGATCATTTTATACATAATTTTTTAAATCCCATAGGTCATTTGATGACCTTTCTATATTTTTTGATTTTATGGATGTCTTCGTTTGAAGATTATCATATCTTTAATGCTAAACATGCCTCACATTTTCTGAAACTGGATTTGAATCATCATTAAAGGATCGAATGCTATGACCGTAAGGTGGCATTAAAAAGCCAGAAACACTTATTAAATTTAAACTATTACTTTCAAGCACAGATTTTCAACCCTTTTAGAAATACTTTCGAGTTAAAATTGAAATGTCAAATAACATAAAATTTAAAATACATATTTGGTTCATTATTACCATCATATAGTATTAAACATTAATTTATTTCATGCTGCTGGCAGGACACAATGATTCAGGGTTTAATGAAAAAAGTATTGTCTGCTTGATGACTTCCATGTATTGTAATAGAACTGAGTGTTTATTTACTATGGATTAATAGGATTTGTTCTGCTAGTGCATACTTAAATATGGTAAGTCGTGTATGAATATATTTATTTTAGACACAATCTATAACTGAAATCCACAAATTCTCTTTTTTGAAATATGCCTTTGTTTCTTCTATGAAAGGAGTATTTATGAAAAGATGCCTCTGCCTTATACACTACATTGCTTACAGTAACCAAGGCCTCATTAAAACCAGTTGTTTTGTACCCAGTGATAGGTTTAATGTAGGTAGTAAAATCTGGCTAAATGAATCTGAAAATAAATCTGCTTTCAGTAAAGGGAATGAATCTAAAACAATAGAATGTACTACTCAGAGCAGAATTAAACAGAAATCTTTAACAGAGAACAAATTTATTTCATTATATTTTGGAGTCAATGTAATTATACATATGATTTGTTCCTACCACTGAATATATGACCTTGGGCAAGTTACTGATTTCTCTGTGCTTCAGTTTCTTTACCTGAAAAACGGGTATAATAATAGTTCCCACCTGTGCAAACACTGTGTAAGTGTTATCTTTTTGTTATTGTATAATATGTAGAGTAGGGTAGGGAAATGGGAATAAAGGATGAAACGCTTCAAAGTCAACTGAAATAGTACACTGTCAAGGGCCCTTTTAGGAATGCAGGCTGACTGTTGTTGCACTTGAGATGAGCTCCAATCACAAAGTGATAACATTCTGTAGATGTGTCTTATATCTACAACGTATAAATATCTCAAGGAAGGCACTACTATTTGAAGTCAGCTCAGGTTACTTTCCGTTATGAGAAAAAAAGTTGTTCCTCTGTGAAGTTCCTTTCCCTCACCCACAAACCTCATATCCAGCAACACAATCCTCACCTCCAACTCAAATAGACTACCCACTCCCAACTCAAATTTGTGTTGGTTCTACCTATTGATTTTCTTTGAATTAAGAAATCACATCTGAAACAAACTTCCAGAACTACGTGTAGGGTGTCTTTAATTGTTAGAAGAGCTTAAAGTAGTCGGCATTCAGGTTTTCATTTTAGTTTATTGATCTCTTAAAGCTATTAACTATTATTCAAAGATGGCTACCTTTTTTGGTTTTTATTGAGGTATGAATGACATACAACGCTATATTCGTTTCAGGTGTACAACATAATGATTCAATATTTGTGTGTATTGCAAATTATCACCACAATAAGTCTAGTTAACATCTGTCACTGTACATCCTTACAGACTTTTTCTTTATGAGAACTTTCAAGATTTTCTCTCTTAGCAACTTGCAAATATGCAATACAGCATTACTAATTGTAGTCACCAGGCTGTCCATTACATCCTCTTGACTTATTTATAACTGGAAGTTTGTACCTTTTGGCCCCCTTAACCCATTTTGTCCTCCCCCAACCCTCCACCTCTGGCAACCACCAGTGTGTTCTCTGTATGTATGAGCTCAGTTGTTGTTGTTTTTTTTTAAGATTCCACATATAAGTGAGATCATAAAGTATTTATCTTTTTCTGTCTGATTTATTTCACTTAGCATAATGCTCTCAAGGTCCATCCCTGTTGTCTCAAATGGTGAGATGTCTTACTTTTTCATGGCTGAATAACATTCCAATATATGTATGTGTATTTATTTATTGTTGGTGAGAATAAATAAATTTCTTGTCTTTTTTTTTTTTTTTTTTTTTTTTTTTTTTTTTTTTTTTTTTGCGGTACACGGGCCTCTCACTGTTGTGGCCTCTCCCATTGCGGAGCACAGGCTCCGGACGCACAGGCTCAGCGGCCATGTCTCACGGGCCCAGCCGCTCCACGGCATGTGGGATCTTCCCAGACCGGGGCACGAACCCGTGTCCCCTGCATCGGCAGGCGGACTCTCAACCACTGCGCCACCAGGGAAGCCCTATTTCTTGTCCTTTTGATAATAGTCATTCTGACAGGTATGAGATATCTTTCTGTGGCTTTGATTTGTATTTCTCTCATAATTTGTGGTGTTGAGTACCTTTCCATGTGTCTGTTGGCCATCTCCATCTGTTTACATCTTCTTTGGAAAAATGTCTATTTGTGTCCTCTGCCCATTTTTTAATTAGGTTGTTTGTTGTTTTACTGTTAAGTTGTTGGAGCTCTTTATATATTTTGAATATTAACCCCTTATCTGATACATGATTTGCAGATATTGTCTCCCATATGGTAGGTTGCCTTTTCATTTTGTTCATGATTTTCTTTGTTGTGAAGTAGCTTTTTAGCTTGATGTGGTCCAGTTGTTTATTTTTGCTTTTGTTGCCTTTGCTTTTGGTGCCAGATGGCTGCCTTTTTAAAGTTTGATTTAGGACAGTTGTATTTACAGTCTAAAGTTTCATAGTCACCTTTAAAAGTATCTATCAAACTTACTTTTTTCTTGTTTTGCTTGGTAAAATTATAAATGCATGAAAATAGCCTTAAGAAATGGAACTTCAGTTGTAATTTAATTTCTGATCCCATTAGACACATGCTACCATTTTGTCAGTGTTACAACCCTATTGACTATTTCTCATGTTACCAGCGGGCTCCTTTTGGATTATTCAAGGTGTTATATAAGTGTAATGATGTCTTACTGGTTTTCTGTAAACTTATGTGTTTGGTCTGGTGAAGATTTATTTTTCAAAATAAAATATTCTCTTATGAAGTTTGCACATTATATGTCTTTACACCTAGCTTATGAGAAAAATTATCTGCATTGCGTGCTGTAGTTTTGCAGTCAACTGAAAATAGTGTTCTGAACTTAGTTGCTTTTCTTTCAGTAGACATTCCATGACAACCAGATTTCTCAAGAAATAGTTGAAGATGTGAGTATTGGACTATGAAAATGAAATTTCAAAGGAGTCACAGTAGACACGAGGTGAGGATAGATTAGATAGTGTTGCCAAATTTGTAGAGAAGTGTTAGACTGGAGAATCAGTATATCATGTGAATATAGAGAAGTCCATTTTTTAAATGTAGATTTCTTAGCAAGAGTTTTGGAGACAATTTTGCAGCTGTGTATCAAGAGAAAGAGAAAGGGGAAAGTAGAGTTGGTGGGAGAATGAAGAAAAAGGGGATGGAAAGGAATGCGTTTGAATTCACCCTGCAAGCACTTAAAATGACTAGTGGACTCCATAATGGCACATTTCCACAAGCAGCTCAGTTTGGAGGCAAGTTAACATGGACCACATTTGACTACCTGGGGGAACTGCTATCAGCAGAAAAGAGACAAAGTTTAATATAAAAAGGACAAGATCACTGATCTGAGGGGGAAGTAACTTGCAAGTTCATAGAATATCCTATGTAAGAAACAGTTGCCAAAGCAGATATATTGCAGTGAAAGGTAAGGGCAATAGACTTAATGTGACCTTATATTATTAACTGATAAGGAAAACAAGTTTTCAAAGTACATAAACACACATGCACACAACACGCAACACCCACACACATACACACACACACAGAGACAAACTTTTTTTAAAGGGGAAAGAGAAGCTGTATTTTGATGTTGCTTTAGATAAAAACTGTTTAATCATGCTGCACCATGATTCTCAAATATGACTTTAAATGAAGACTTTTACAGAACCTATCATTTCTTTCAGGAATATTTTTTCCAGTGCACTGAGGAAATTAAAACAACAGCAACACTGTATAAAGGTCCATTCTGGGCACTTTTTCATGAATTAAAACCTGGGGGAACATTCATGTAAATTTTATATCTTTTCTACATCTTGTGTGGAATGTTGCATAACAATAATAGTGATATCATCCTATGTTTTGTTGCCCTTACAATTTTCACATCTTGTTCATGATCTCAGTTGATCCTCAGAACACTGTGAAGCAGGTAGATGGTTTCCTCATTCTTTAGATGAGGAAGGTGAGGCCAGATTGGTTACATGATTTGCCCAGAGATGTGGGTCTACAATCCAGGCTTTCGGAGCTTGAATGCAGAACTATCACGTAAGGATTAGAACATAAGCACAAGGAAACCCAGGAGCAGCTTTGGTTTAGGAAAAGAAGTATTTAAATACTGATCAGTAGTTGATGGTGGAACAAATGACTCAGACTAAGCTTTATCAGGAAAACCATGCAGAAGAGGCAGCCTTCGTGAACTAGTGAAAGCAGGCACTTAGATCTGAATTGAAGTGAAGTTTCCAGACTTAGAGAAATTAGTTTGTGTGTACTAATTGGCCTGATTTCGTCAAAATTACTTTCCAATAAAATATTGTCTCTGGAGAAGTTTTGAGTTGGAAAGAAGAGCAACTTTTGGATGAGACAGGAAGATTTTAAATCTTGTGAAATCTCTTCAAAATCTAAAATCAGTGCGTCAGAGCCCAGCTTCTGGTTTGTGACCAGACTTTTCCTGTGTATATTACATTGGTTAGAGGGCATGATTTGATTATGTGGTCAGGAAACAGTCTGGGCAAAATCGTTAAATCATCAGTCTTTGTCTTACTGGCCCAAGCATCGCTTTCTTGTGGTTATTTTTCAGTTTTATGAAACAGTTTACTCCCAAACACTTTCTCAATGACTCAATGTCCTAATCTTTTACTTCAGAATTTGTTATCAAAAGAGATACCCTCACTCCCTGATAACTATTTAAATTGAGACCCAAACCTTTTTTTTTTTTTTACTTTTTTGGCCGTGCCACGCAGCATGTGGGATCTTAGTTCCCCGACCAGGGATTGAACCCGGACTCCCTGCATTGGAGGCACAGAGTCTTTAACTACTGGACCGCCAGGGAAGTCCCCCTGGATTCTTTTAGGAGGAAAAGACTACTAAAAATTTTCAAAGCAGACATTGTAACCCACTTGAATTTATCCCTGTGAAGAAAATAGGTGACACTTAGCTAGAAAATAAAAAGTGTTACAGTAGTTTTTGTTTTCTTTAAAAAGCCTTTTAAGGTCATGTATTTAATCACAAGAAATGAAACTTGAGTTTTTAGCATTGTACTTATAACACGTGAAGTTCGAGATCTGGGGCTCGAGATATTTCCTCCCAAGCTGCACAAGGACTTTGAGATGCCGTAACCTGCTGGAGTCCAGCATCTGGCAACTTGTTATACTGAACAGCTAATTTTTCATTGTGGCTCCTCTGGGGGCTCAGTGCAAAGTCATACGACACAACGAACATAGCGGAGTAGCAGCCTGAATTCAGATCAGCAGCCAAGTGTATTCACAGCTCTATAACCTTCAAGCCTAATAAGGAAGTTGTTTTAGCATTTGGCCTATTAGTACATTTAGTGGTTGGATGTGTAATCTGGGTATTTGACATCTGTAGCTAACCAAGACATATGCTGAATGTTATTTTCTCCATAAAAGCATTTACTTATCTGAATAATTGGAATTCAGATGTCTTCATCCCTACTTCAGATACTATAATCATATTCAACAGTTTAAAATGTTGGAATCAGGCAAGTTGGGCTTGAATTTTGGCAGAAACACTGTGTCATTTGGACATCTTCTCTATGCCTTAGTTTCCACATCTGTAAAATGAGGATGCTAAAAATAGCAACTTCATAGGGCTCCTGTGAGGATTAAATAAAAATTATAGTTATACTATTAATGCACATTATAAAGTGCCTAGTAAGTGCCATTTATTTCATTTGATAGAATTCATTTGTGAATATGAAGCTTTTTTGATCATAACAAATATATAATATATAACATGAATAATTCACTCTTCGTAAGTTTTACTGGCTCTGAAGTAATCTGGAGCATGGATTGAATTTCTCCACTTATGATAATGACGCCACTTGGAAACCTCATTACTTGGGATTGGTGCTCTTTCCACTATGACAGGAACCTTAGCTACTCAAAGAGACTCAGTTGGACTGTCCAGTAGAAAAATGTATATTTGTACTCCAGGTAGGATCTCATTTGAATAACTAGAGCGATGTCCAATTCAATATAATAAAGCACATTTATATTTATTCAATGTAAAGAATACCTTTGAACAATAAATTTTATAGACTATACTTAAAATTCTCTATTTTTCTTTATTTGTACATTATATGTAATAGGTATACTTGAATATCTTTATAATTCAAGTGTTTTTTTTTAAATAAACAGCATTGGTAATCATAATTGTAGGCTGGAGCTTATGAATTGGAGATGTACAGTTTTGGAAGTGCCATTGTTATCAAGGAAATCACCTTCTTTTCACTAAATCAGTGGGGCTTCTTCAAGTTCCACATCTCCAAGCTAACTGGAGTCTTGGTCTTGACCTCTTCTCCTTTGTTGGCAGCTGCCTGGTTCTTGGCATGTTCATTTTGGGTATACCACTGTCAGCCTGGTACCACCCTGGGTGCTAACACCAAGATGGTAATTTTATCAGGAAGAAATAAAAGTGCCTATTTACCCCCTGTAGTCCCCACCCAAACTCCATCTCAAGTGAGCATCACACCCTGATTTATTGTCTTTTTTTATTTTTTTAAGCTGTTGGAAAATAAATTCCTGTGATTTCATGTCACATTTCTCTCTTGGGTCAGAACATCTCGTCAATATTAATGCTCCAACTCAAATGAGAATGCTGTACTAGTGTGTAATTCATACTCTGCACAGGTGGTGACATGATCTTAAGAAGGTGAAGGCCCTAAATCCCTTAGGTTATTAAGTAGAAACCCTCCCATTCCCTAATTATTTAGCCATTTGTTGCCTGCATAGTGAAAAAGATTGCTCTTTAATTCAGTCTGGTCCCTTACATTTGATGAAAAGCTCATTACCCAGTTTTGTCATGGATGAAGCTGTATGTTTGACTTTTTTCTCATTTGTACTAAATTGGTAAGGGCAGCATAGTAACTTGGCTGTCACCTCCCACTCTCCAATTTCATTTTCTGGTAACCTCTCAGGCTTTGTCATCTCTTGAATTGCTTGTCCTTTTTTACATGCCATATCAGTGGTTGGTTCCCATGTGAACTGGGGTCAGCCAGGCTCATGGCCACTGACTTCCCTGGAGTAAACCTTTGTTACAAATTATAGATCTTGTGATAACCACACATAATCAGAGGGAGAGATGGCCATTATTTCTCTTTTCTTCACAGCACAGTCCCAGTAATGAGTTCATTAGATGTAGGACTTCGGTATGTATCAATTTCCATTTGTACGTCTGGCTAGAGAAAATTCTCATTCACAAATGCCCTTGACTTACAAAATAAATTAAGGATGTAATTATTTGTGATACAGGAGGATGCACCATAGTGTTCCTTTAAATCAGAAACCTTACTGAAACTTAGATGTTTCAATCAATGAAGGGAAGGGAAAGGAAGGGGAGAAAAGGAAAGGGTAAAGGAAAGGGAAGTGTGAGCAGATCTACCCTACAGTATGGTATGACTGGGATCATCCCAGAGCTGCAAACTTGAAATTTGGTTAAAAAGCGATGCAGGAAGATGGCGCCGAAGGCGAAGAAGGAAGTCCCTGCCCCTCCCAAAGCCGAAGCCAAAGCAAAGCCTTTGAAGGCCAAGAAAGCAGCGTTGAAAGGCGTCCACAGCCACACAAAAAAGAAGATCCAGACGTCACCCACCTTCCAGTGGCCCAAAACACCGCGGCTCAGGAGGCAGCCCAAATATCCTCGGAAGGGCGCCCCTAGGAGAAACAAGCTTGACCACTATGCCATCATCAAGTTCCCCCTCACCACCGAGTCAGCCATGAAGAAAATAGAAGACAGCAACACACTGGTGTTCATTGTGGATGTCAGGGCCAACAAGCACCAAATTAAACAGGCCGTGAAGAAGCTCTATGACACTGACGTGGCTAAGGTCAACACCCTAATCAGGCCTGATGGAGAGAAGAAGGCATATGTTCGACTGGCTCCTGACTGTGACGCTTTGGATGTCGCCAACAAAATTGGGATCATCTAAACTGAGTCCAGCTGACTAATTCTAAATATAAAAGTTTTCGCAAGATATTTTTCTTTGCAGTCAAGATACATGCTGTAGGCTTAGTGGAAGCAAAAGACCCTACGTTCCTGGATCCATATTACATTAAAACTTGGCTCATAAACCAGACCTAAGTTCTGCCCTTTGGACTAACGGATCACCTTGATCCAGCATTCAAGGCCTCGAGCAGTTCCTACCACATGACATCACTCTCCTTCCTGTGCAGCCACAGCCATTTCCCCAAGATAGTATGTTAATTAAGAGACTTGGTATTGAGTGTAACAGAAACCAACTCTGGCTAGCTTAGGTCAAAGGGGAATTAGTTGACAGAACCTTGGATTATTTCATGAGATCAAACAAATTCCTTGGTAGCTAAGTCAGAACTCGTGGACCTGCACATCCTCTGGAATGCTCCGTTAGATGCGACCACTCCAGCAGTGTCCTGTCTCTGAGTGTCTCTGTTTCAAACCTTTGTACCCTAGAATGGGAATCTGTTTGGACTGGTTTCGGTTAGGCATCAGTCAGCAGGGCCATATAGCTCAGAAATGAGCGTTTGGTAAATGTTTCTAAAAAAGGGGAGATTGTTAAACTAAATTATCTCATGACATGACTGCTCCGTAGTCCAGCTTCTGTCCAATCTTCATCTCTGTATTTATGATGTTCTTTCTACTTGTCCCCTCTGCCAGGCAAAATCTTCTCAATGCAGTTCACGGTCTACCTCCTTTGTGATGCCTTTCCTGACCATCTAGTCAGAATTACAGCATTCTCCTACTTTCCCACAGCATATTACTAATGTCTTTGATTAGGCACACAGCATTATTTTGTTCTTCTGATAAACTCAGATGTTGACTGCTACCAGACAATGATTTCACTTTCTTTCCAGCTGCTAGGAAAGCCAGGGCTAAGGTTTACATTCAATTACTATGGCCTTCTTTAGTCCAAAAAAATTTTTAATATGATCTTTCTCTTCTCTTCCCATTTACCACCTGGCTTTTGTCTTTGTCCTTGTGGTGGGATCCTTGATCTTAATGGTACCTGTGGTTTTATTTCACAAGAAACATGAATAGTAACAGAAAAGACTGCCTTTGTCACACAAGTTCTTTTTTGGTGCCCTTGCAGTACCTGGAATGACTCTGACCACAGCTCTGCTCTCACCTTGGTCTGTCACAAACTATGCCCGTTGTCCAAGGCTTTACCCAGCAGTCACCTCCTTTATTAAGCCTTTCCTTATCATCCCGATCCCACACCAAGATGGCAGAGATATAGACTTATTTTTCCCCTGAAGATACTTTTATTCACACTTTACATAAAACTTAACACATATATTTGTCATTATTATTGTTGATGTTGTTGTTAACATTTTTATTAGGGGTGGCTTAGGAAGGCTGATGGAAATTTGGAGAGGCGGGCTAAAATTTCCCAAGCCTTGGCAACCCCAGTACTGACTGGATTTCAGTTTTGATTCTGCCACTTGCTTCCTGGCTGATCTGGTCAGGGTCAAGTCATTCCCCTTCTCTGGGCTTCAAATAATTTCATTTTTCAAAATGTCTTTATTGAGTGTTACAACTGCAAAGGTGATTATTAAAAGCCCCTGTAAAGCTTTAAATATCTGTAGAACTAGAAGAAGAAGTGAGAGCAGCTCTGTAGCCTCCTAGACTTTTTTTCACATGAATATATGTAAACATCAAAGCATTTTAACCTAGATTATGTCATGCCGTCCATCCATATGGCAACTTTATTTTATTCCCTTAAAAATATTGATTTCAGCAATACATTAGTATTATCATTTGTTTTATCTGCTGCATCATGAAGAAGAACTATAGTCTAACAATCCCCTATTGATGAAAGTGCCCTTTAAATTTTAAGCTTTTCTTAAAACTAGGAAAGTAATATATGCACATAGTTTTTTTAAGTATAAAATGAAAATGTTCCTCCAACATTACTCTCTCTGAAAAAAAAACAAACACTTCTAAAATGTATTATTTTTGTTCTTCTGATGCCTACCATCATAGTTTTAAATAATATGTTCCTACATTTCTTGATTTTTCTTATAGTATTATTTTACATTGCCATAAACTATTAAATTCTTTTCCATAACTAGAACTCAGTCCTCTGTACTTTCTCATTAGTTTAGTTTAGGAGGCTAAAAAACCAATAGACAGCATTTACAATATTCTAATTATATAAATATTATTAAGCATAGAACTAAGTATGGTGGCAAGGTGAACAGACCCACAGAAGAGGAAATGCCATTAATCCTGTCTTCTTTAAAGGAGAATATTCCAAGAATCAAGGTCAAGTGGATTCAATCTGCTGCTGTTGTTTCTGACATCTCAAGTTATCTTTTTTCTTAGATTCTTTGTCATTTCATTTAAGTAACTCTCCAAATATTTATTTTTCATATAGGAATTGTGGATAGTATTAAATGGCTTATATCCATGCATATTTGAATATTTTTTATTGTTGCCTTAATTAATAGATAGTTTTGACAACAAAAGATTTTTGGCTAAAGTTTTTTTCCCTGAGAACTTTGAAAATATTGCTCCATTATCTTCTAGAATCCAGTGTGGCTTGTGAGAAATGTAATTTTAGTGTAGTTCTTGTATCTTTTTCAGCTTACAGTTTTCTTTCTAGAAGTATGTAGGGATACACACACACACACACACACGCACACACACATTTTTTAATACATGGAATTATAACTGAGAATAGTAATATCTGACTATTAGATTATTTTTTTAATCTGACCCAACACATAGTGAGTTTTTTCAGTCTGAATACTGGTATAGCTTTTATCGGCTTTGTGTAGAATTCTTCTATGATTTCATTTATTATTTTCTCCCCTCTGTTTTGACTATTATCTGCTTCTGAAAATCCTAATAAAAAGATCTTGATCTTCCTAGATGTTAACCTCAAAGTCTTATTTCCGAAATTATCCATTACTTAGACTTTTTTCATACATATTTGGGGAGTTTTTCTGAACTTTACTTTCAAAGTCAGTCTTTGGCTATATTTATTCTATTAGTTTGTCCATATATTGAATTTTTTCTTTTTTAAATCATGGGGCAATTCTTAGGAAAAAGTGTAACTATTTCAATATTGTTTTGATTCCTACCTTGAAAAGTTGGTGCAGAAAGAATTCTTAGTTCATGGACAGAGAACACAACAGATTGAGCGTTAAGTCAGAAAGAAACATTTTAAAGGTTTTAAAATATTTTTTTCCCTCTTATTTGGAGGTAAAAGGTGATTATTTCAAGGGTAAAAGCCAACTCACCTCTCAATCTAATGTGAAATACAACCTGAAATGTAGCCTATCGTCAATAAAAACTTTATACTCTGTCCATGCATACTTTTGGGTCGTATGCGTAATTTGGGTCAAATTTAAAACATATGTCCAGGCAACCGCAGATTCAATCGACCACTGTTACAGATTTTGCCTAGCCTAGTGGTTTAGGAGAAGGATAATAATAGATAAAAAGGAAAATATACATTAAGAGAATCTCTGCTAAATTAGTTTCCATGTAAAAAAATATTTTATTATCATCTCTTATACACAGGAAACATTAACACAAAACACTTCCCTCCTTTGTTTTATTGAACTCTAAAAATATGCTATAAAAGGGGTTAGCTACAGTTCACGTATCAGCTACTCATCACTCAGCTCCCACACCTGAAAGAGTCCAAGGAACTTAAATGCAATTGCATTGCACTTTTCACTTTCTTGAGTGACCCCATTTAAAATGCACCTTGAGACTAGCTGCAGAGTAGAATTTTTAATTCTGAAGTGCTGACTCACTTCATTGGAGAGAATGAGGTTTCCAATTTGTGAATGTGAAAGAAGTCCTGATTTTCTGGATCATTTTCCTCCATTCACTTTCAATAATGCTACCCTATAAATAGGATTTAATTCACGCAAATCAGCAAACTGAAAGTACCAGTGGTATATACTGTAATAATTTATTTTCATATTTTTAAATGCCTTATTATTAATGGAAAATAGCTTTAAAGGCATCCATGATATGCTCCACAGCTAACTCAATTTGACAGTGAAAGATGCTATGTTGGTCTGTAATGGCAGATATAAAATTTACACCATAAGAGCTGATCTTCTGCATATATAATCACATTCTTTGTGCTTCATATTTTTCCGTACTATAAAAAGGGACAGGAAGCACTACTAACACTGCTTTTACTGAATTTTTCCACAGTGTTTTCTGTTGCCTACTATAAATATTTAAACATCTGTTTTTACTGTCTAGTTACGTTTTCTATACAGAAAAAATATTTCAGTTCTAATATGAATTGGGTTTATATGAACTCCATCTAAACATTATTCGTGACATATTCTGAACGCATACAATAATGATAGCTTAATGATCTTCAAAATGCTGAGGTTTCAAATTTCTATAATTCTCCTATCAGACCAGGCAATGTGTTCATCTCTGTGTGGCAGCCTGCCTTTCAGGCATCGTTAATGTTTTAGATTTTCATAAATTCTGCTATGGCCAAACAGACCAAGAACCTGGAATCTATAAAGTAGCTGAAGGAATTAAACAGCTACTAGCTTTTATTTTTTCCTTATGGTTTCATCTCCAAATAAAGTGAAACTTAAAAATTAGAATAAAGATTGGGAACAAAAATACTTTGGAACAGGCTAAAGTATATACTTTCTACTATATTAAGAAAAGAGCAGACACTCAACACCCTCGGGATAATCCCCAGCCCCCAAAGGGAGAGAGAAGTGAAACATTTTATAAATGAAACATCTCAACAAAATAATAGCAACTTGTATCTAAGAGGTAAAAACTTGAGATTTAAAGTAGAAAATGTTTGAAAAATGTTGTGGCTCTGAGTAAGCCTTATGACATTTCTACACCACCCTTGAGTGGTGGTACTCATCCCCACTGAGGACCTTATTTCTCAGTATTGCAAAGGTGATTCTTTCATGGTCAGACTTTACTCTGAATACTGTATGAAAAGTTACAGCTACAGTTTTTCCAACTCTGTAAGTGCAAGTTCAACCATGTAATCCTAGATAACATAGAAGGCCAAGGTCTCAGTCAATTGCTAATTTAACCATGTTTTCCTGCCCAGATATTCATTTGTTTTTGGTGATGGTAATAACGAAATTTTTTAAATGTACTCATTTATTTGTTTTTCATTTGGTTGTTTAATCATATTTGTGCTCCAGTTTGTTCCATAGAGGGTTTGAGAAAGCCTACAGTAAAAGTACATATGGCACATTAAAAATATCCAGGACAGGAAAACAAAATTTAAATAGGAAACCAAGACCAGAACAAACCCCAAGACACAAAGACTCAGGACCTTAAGTTCAGCAAATATTTTGTTCTTCTGATAAACTTCGATGTTGACTACAACCAAACAGTGATTTCACTTCCTTCCTTGGTGGGGAGCTCTGATAGGATGTGGCACTGCCATGAAACTGATGAGTGGAGATGGCTCCCTCTATATGTATATTTCCCCCAGAGCCTTGCTGTTGCCCATCTGAGGACCACAATTGTATTTAATTTACCTACATAGCCATGTATGGTTATGTATCCCTAAGCAGACTATAAGTAATTTGAGAGCAGGGATTATATTTTATAATTCTGCATCTTCCTCAGTTGAATAACACATTAGTAAGTATATAGGTAGGGCATTGTAATCTGGCTTGAAGACAATGTGTTATTCATATTCCAGCAGAAATTGATAATGATTCTTCAATTTCGGTGAACTGGAAGGTGTTAAATATAGGATGATTAGGACAGAAACTAGTGTATGGCTTATGACACTTTCTTTTTTTTTTCCTAAAAAAATTTTTTTTGTAGCAGTTTATCTTATTTCATTATTTTATACAGCAGTTTCTTATTAGTTATCTATTTTATACATATTAGTGTATATATGTCAATCCCAATCTCCCAATTCACACCCCCCCTTGCTTTCCCACCTTGGTGTCCATATGTTTGTTCTCTACATCTGTGTCTCTGTTTCTGCCTTGCAAACCGGTTCATCTATACTGTTTTTCTAGATTCCACATATATGTGTTAATATATGATATTTATTTTTCTCTTTCTGACTTAGTTCAGTCTGTATGACAGACCCTAGGTCCACCCATGTCTCTACAAATGACCTAGTTTTGTTGCTTTTTATGGCTGAGTAATATTCCATTGCAAATATGTACCACATCTTCTTTATCCATTTGTCTGTTGATGGGCATATAGGTTGCTTCCATGACCTGGTTATTGTAAATAGTGCTGCAATGAACATTGGGGTGCATGTTTTCTTTTTGAATTATGGTTTCCTCTGGGTATATGCCTAGTAGTGGGATTGCTGGGTCATATGGTAGTTCTATTTTTACTTTTTAAGGAACCTCCATACTGTTCTCCATAGTGGCTGTATCAATTTACATTCCCACCAACAGTGCAAGAGGGTTCCCTTTTCTCCACACCCTCTTCAGCATTTGTTGTTTGTAGATTTTCTGTTGATGCCTATTCTAACCAGTGTGAAGTGATACCTCATTGTAGTTTTGATTTGCATCTCTCTAATAATTAGTGATGTTGAGCATCTTTTCATGTGTTTGTTGGCCATCTGTATGTCTTCTTTGGTGAAATGCCTATTTAGGACTTCTGCCCATTTTTCGATTGGGTTGTTTGTTTTTTTAATATTCAGCTGCATGGGCTGTTTATATATTTTGGAGATTAATCCTTTGTCCATTGATTCATTTGCAAATACTCTCTCCCGTTCTGAGGGTTGTCTTTTCGTCTTGTTTATAGTTTCCTTTGCTGTGCAGAAGCTTTTAAATTTCATTAGGTCCCAGTTGCTTATTTTTGTTTTTATTTCCATTACTCTAGGAGGTGGATCAAAAAAGATCTGGCTGTGATTTATGTCAAAGAGTGTTTGTCCTATGTTTTCCTCTAAGAGTTTTATAGTGTCTTGTCTTACATTTAGGTCTTTCATCCATTTTGAGTTTATTTTTGTGTATGGTGTTAGGGAGTGTTCTAATTTCATTCTTTTACATGTAGTTGTCCAGTTTTCCCAGCACCACTTATTGAAGAGACTGTCTTTTCTCCATTGTATATCCTTGCCTCCTTTGTCATAGAGTAGTTGACCATAGGTGCGTGGGTTTATCTCTGGGCTATCTATCCTGTCCATTGATCTATATTTCTGTTTTTGTGCCAGTCCTATATTGTCTGGATGACTGTAGCTTTGTAGTATAGTCTGAAGTCAAGAAGTCTGATTCATTCAGCTCCGTTTTTTTCCCCTCAAGATTGCTTTGGCTATTCGGGGTCTTTTGTGTCTCCATACAAATTTTAAGATTTTTTGTTCTAGTTCTGTAAAAAATGCCATTGGTAGTTTGATAGGGATTGCACTGAATCTGTAGATTGCTTTGGGTAATATAGTCATTTGCACAATATTGATTCTTTGAATCCAAGAACATGGTATATCTCTCCATCCGTTTGTGTCATCTTTAATTTCTTTCAAAAATGTCTTATAGTTTCCCGAGTACAGGTCTTTTACTTCCTTATGTAGGTTTATTCCTAGGTATTTTATTCTTTTGTTGCAATGGTGAATGGGATTGTTTCCTTGATTTCTCTTTCTGACCTTTCATTGTTAGTGTATAGGAATGCAAGAGATTTCTGTGCATTAATTTTGTATCCTGCAACTTTACCAAATTCATTGATTAGCTCTAGTAGTTTTCTAGTGGCATCTTTAGGATTTTCCATACATAGTATCATGTCATCTGCAAAGAGTGACAGTTTTACTTCTTCTTTTCCAATGTGTATTCCTTTTATTTCCTTTTCTTCTCTGATTGCCATGGCTATGACTTCCAAAACTATGTTGAATAATGGTGGTGAGAGTGGACATCCTTGTCTTGTTCCTGATCTTAGAGGAACTGCTTTCAGTTTTTCACCATTGAGAACAATGTTGTCTGTGAGTTTGTTGTATATGGCCTTTATTATGTTGAGGTAGGTTCCCTCTATGCCCACTTTCTGGAGCGTTTTCGGCATAAATGGATGTTGAATTGTGTCAAAAGCTTTTTCTGCATCTATGGAGATGAGCATATAGCTTTTATTCTTCAATTTGCTAATATGGTGTATCACACTGAATGATTTGCATATATTGAAAAATCCTTGCATCCCTGGGATAAATCCCACTTGATCATTGTGTATGATCCTTTTAATGTGTTGTTGGATTCTCTTTGCTAGTATTTTGTTCAGGATTTTTGAATCTATATTCATCAGTGATATTGGTCTATAATTTTCTTTTTGTAGTATCTTTGGTTTCGTTGTCAGGGTGATGGTGGCCTTGTTAGAAGGAGTTGGGAGTGTTCCTTCTTCTGTTATTTTTTGGAAGAGTTTGAGAAGGATGGGTGATAGCTCTTCTCTAAATGTTTGATAGAATTCACCTCTGAAACCATATGGTCCTGGACTTTTGTTTGTTGGAATATTTTAAATCACAGTTTCAATTTCATTACTTCTGATTGATCTGTCCATATTTTCTGTTTCTTCCTGGTTCAGTCTCGGAAGGTTATACCTTTCTAAGCATTTCTCCATTTCTTCCAGGTTGTCCATTTTATTGGCATAGAGTTGCTTGTAGTAGTCTTTTATGATGCTTTGTATTTCTGTGGTGTCCATTGTAACTTCTCCCTTTTCATTTCTGATTTATTGAGTCCTCTCCCTCTTTTTCTTAATGAGTCTGGCTAATGGTTTATCAATTTTGTTTATCTTCTCAAAGAACCAGCTTTTAGTTTTATTGATCTTTGCTCTTGTTTTCTTTGTTTCTATTTCATTTATTTCTGCTCTGATCTTTATGATTTCTTTCCTTCTACTAACTTTGGGTTTTGTTTGTTCTTCTTTCTCTAGTTTCTTTAGGTGTAATGTTAGGTTGTGTATTTAAGAATTTTCTTGTTTCTTGAGGTAAGATTGTATTGCTATAAATTCCCCTCTTAGAACTGCTTTTGCTGCATACCACAGGTTTTGGATTGTTGTGTTCTCGTTGTCATTTGTCTCTAGGTATTTTTTGCTTTCCTCTTTGATTTCTTCAGTGATCTCTAAATTATTTAGTAACGTATTGTTTAGCCTCCATGTGTTTGTGTTTTTTACGCTTTTTTCTCTGTAATTTATTTCTAATCTCATAGCATTGTGGTCAGAAAAGATGCTTGATATGATTTCAGTTTTCTTAAATTTACTGAGGTTTGATTTGTGACCCAAGATGTGATCTATCCTGGAAAATGTTCTCCGTGCACTTGAGAAGAAAGTGTAATCTGCTGTTTTTGGATAGAATGTCCTATAAATATCAATTAAGTGTATCTGGTCTGTCGTGTCATTTAAAGCTTGTGTTTCCTTATTCATTTTCTGTCTGGATAATCTGTCCATTGGTGTAAGTGAGGTGTTAAATTCCCCCACTATTATTGTGTTAACTGTTGATTTCCTCTTTTATAGCTCTTAGCATTTGCCTTATATACTGAGGTGCTCCTATGTTGGGTGTGTATATATATAATTATTATATCTTCTTCTTGGATCGATCCCCTGAGCATTATGTAGTGTCCTTCCTTGTCTCCTGTAAACATTCTTTATTTTAAAGTCTATTTTATCTGATATGAGTATTGCTGCTCCACCTTTCTTCTGACTTCCATTTACATGGAATATCTTTTTCCATCCCATCACTTTCAGTCTGTATGTGTCCCTAGGTCTGAAGTGGGTCTCTTATAGACAGCATATATATGGGTCTTGTTTTTGTATCCATTCAGCGAGCCTGTGTCTTTTGGTTGGATCATTTAGTCCATTCACATTTAAGGTAGTTATCGATATGTATGTTCCTATTACCAGTTTCTTAATTTTCGGGGGTATGTTTTTGTAGGTCCTTTTCTTCTCTTTTGTTTCCCACTTAGAGAAGTTCCTTTAGCATTTGTTGTAGAGTTGGTTTGGTGGCACTGAATTGGGTTAGCTTTTGCTTGTCTGTAAAGCTTTTGATATCTCCATCAAATCTGAATGAGACCCTTGCCAGGTAGAGTAATCTTGGTTGTAGGTTCTTCCCTTTCATCATTTTAAATATATCATGCCACTCCCTTCTGGCTTGTAGAGTTTCTGCTGAGAAATCAGCTGTTAACCTTATGGGAGTTCCTTTTATGTTATTTGTCATGTTTCCCTTGTTGCCTTTAATAATTTTTCTTTGTCTTTAATTTTTGTCAATTTGATTAGTATGTGTGTGGCGTGTTTCTCCTTGGGTTTATCCTGCCTGGGACTCTCTGCACTTCCTGGACTTGATGGCTATTTCCTTTCCCATGTTAGGGATGTTGTCGACTATAATCTCTTCAAATATTTTCTTGGGTCCTTTGTCTTTCTCTTCTCCTTCTGGGATCCCCATAATGCAAATGTTATTGTGTTTAATGTTGTCCCAGAGGTCTCTTAGGTTGTCCTCATTTCTTTTCATTCTTTTTTCTTTATTCTGTTCCGTACTGGTGATTTCTACCATTCTGTCTTCTAGGTCACTTAACTGTTCTTCTGCCTCAGTTATTCTGCTATTGATTCCTTCTAGTGTATTTTTCATTTCAGTTATTGTATTGTTCATCTCTGTTTGTTTGTTCTTTACTTCTTTTAGGTCTGTGTTAAACATTTCTTGTATCTTCTCAATCTTTGCCTCCACTCTTTTTCCGAGGTCCTGGATCATCTTCACTATTATTATTCTGAATTCTTTTTGTGGAAGGTTGCCCATCTCCACTTCATTTAGTTGTTTTTCTGGGGTTTTATCTTGTTCCTTCATCTGGTACGTAGTCCTCTGCCTTTTCAATTTGTCTGTCTTTCTGTGAATGTGGTTTTCGTTCCACAGGCTGCAAGATTGTAGTTTTCTTGCTTCTGCTGTCAGCCCTCTGGTGGATAAGGCTATCTAAGAGGCTCATGCAAGCTTCCTTATGGGAGGGACTGGTGGTGGGTAGAGCTGCATGTTGCTCTGGTAGGTAGAGCTCAGTAAAACTTTAATCCACTTGTCTGCTGATGGGTGGGACTGAGTTCCTTCCCTGTAGGTTGTTTGGCCTGAGGTGACCCAGTACTGGAGGCTACAGGCTCTTTGGTGGTGCTAATGGCAGACTCTGGGAGGGCTCATTCCAAGGAGTACTTCCCAGAACTTCTGCTGCCAGTGTCCTTGTCCCTGCAGTGAGCCACAGCCACCCCCTGTCTCTGCAGGAGACCCTCCAGCCCTAGCAGGTTGTTCTGGTTCAGTTTCCTATTCAGTTTCCAGGGGCCACTGCTCTTTCCTCCTGGGTCCTGATGTGCACACTACTTTGTGTGTGCCCTCCAAGAGTGGAGTCTCTGTTTCCCCCAGTCCTGTCGAAGTCCTGCAATCAAATCCTGCTAGCCTTCAAAGTCTGATTCTTTGGGAATTCCTCCGCCTATTGCTGGACCTCCAATTTGGGAAGCCTGATATGGGGCTCAGAACCTTCACTCCAGTGGGTGGACTTCTGTGGTATAATTGTTCTCCAGTTTGTGAGTCATCCACAGACTGGGTTTGTGGGTGACTCACAAACTGGGAGTGTGGTTATGGGATCCACACTTTCTAATTACAGTGTATGAAAGTGTTAACTCTTGTTTTTTTTCTTCTGTGATCTTCCTGTCTGAGCCTTAACACTTAAGAGCAGATCTGTTAATGAGAGATTTGACCTTTAATTTTTTTCCAAGTTAGTAGTTCAAAAGTAGTCCTATTTGTAGGACTGGGAGACTAGAAACCTAGGCAGGGTAAAATATAAATCTGTTCTGTAAAATCTGATTTAGTGTCACGTTTCACTTTTCAGTAGTTAGTGCATCTCTGCACCCCCTACCTTTCTCCTTTTGAACTGAAATGGTCTCACAGGTAAGATAACCTGATTTTTTTCCTTTGTATGAGTTTCAGTCACTCTTTACATTACTTTTGCATCAGCTTAAGTAGACACATAATTTAAACATAATTCTAATTCCAAATTGTGCACAAGTTTTAACTGGTATATAGAATTCTATAGTCTTAAGTTAAAATGTACATTGCAGCATGGTTCACTATGTTAGCTATTTAGCATTTATCATCTTGCAGGATAAATGCAATATTCCCTCACATGAGATAATTTAAGGTGTTAAAATGTGAGACACATATGGCAAGAGAGGCCAGTAACCATCGCAGCGTGTCTTGAAGGAGTGCTTTCCCTCTGTACAGTGCCTGTTCTTTGAAGGCAGCAGCCATTGCTTTCTACCTCATTGTAATTCACCCTGCATCCAGCGCTACTGGAAAACTAATGAAAATGCTGGGACTACAAGGCTTTATTTTACTGTTGAGAATTCTCAGTGGTTACAGTATTATGTACTGTCTAATTCTCTTGGTGTCGCATTTTTTTTAATAGTGATTTTTATTTTTAATCCAGTGATCCATTTCATTCATTAACCCCCTAACCACTGAGTAAGTTTCGTGTCACAAAAAGGGCTTCCAAAGGAAGATGCATGAATTACATTTATTGTAAGTTTTCTAATCATCCTAAATGTCTCTTTCTCTCTCTCTCTTCCTATATTTTTCTCATTGGTGTTAAAATCTATGGCTTTTAAGTCAAACTATGAAAGCTCAAAGTGCTAGAATAAGAGAGTAAATACTGTGTTTCTCCCGGACTATGATCTCATATGATACAACTGTTGCCATAGCAAAATTAGGTTAAATTTAATAAAATCTGTTCATTGCTCCCATGGCAAAACTAAACTAGGGCATAAGGATTTTAATGTCACTTGTTCCCCTTTCATTTAATTTCCCATCCTTAACAGAAAATAAACATTGAGTGTACCCTTTATTTTGAAAAAATTGATTTGCTTTGGGAAGTTGACTGGTATTGGATCCTGTGTGTGATCTGTACAGATTTGTACCCAAAACAGTAATTGTCATTCATGCCATGCCTTTATGTGTCAAGTGCTGTATCTGATGAACAACTGGTGCCCTAGATGACTAAGGCAGTTTTGAAATGTCGGGGATATTATCTCCGGGATATTTATGAAATATGCTAAGATTTTATTTTGATTTTTTCCCTTGCCATTTAAAGCGTGCTTTGTTTTTTCTGTATATCAATGTGTGTGGATGTGCATTTTAGTAAAACTCCCCAAAATCAGTTTTTAATGTGGAGTTTAGAATTATTACGTTGATGCTTGTCTGAGCACTGTAAAAATACTACAGCTGCATTTTGTATGCTATATTGTTCCCTGTAGTAGGGATATGTATTTGCTTTATAAAATAAGTCCATGTATTGCTGCTGCTGTCAACTGCCCAGTGACCACAGAAGCTGCTTTCTGGACAGCATCTTTATTACACTCTGCAAGTGTCCACAAGCCATATCAAAAAAGCAAGAAACAGGAGAGAAAGCACACCTCTTTGAAAGTGGAATGTCAGCTGGAGTGAGAGAAGGGTATGAATGATTGATAGTTTAAGAGAATGAAAGACTGCTTTCAGGAATGAATGAGGACCAGAATCTGAGTGCTTCAAAATCGTGCTAAGCACTAACCCAGGGAACTCATGAGGCAAGAGAATACTGAGTTCATAATCTGAAAAACTCTCTTGAATAAAATGCATTAGTTAGAAAAGTAATTAAAGTATTTAGGTGAAAATATACCTCATATGAAAAATACTTCTGAGTTAGGAAGCTACGTAACTGAGAAAGACACTACCAGGACAAAGAAATTTATACACATGCATATATGCGTTAGAACTAAACTGTCAAATACAACAGCCACTAGCTACATTTGGCTACTTAAGTTTAAATTAATTAAAATAAAATCAGATTTAAAATCAGGTTTTTCAGTTGCACTACCCATATTTCAAGTGTTAAACAGCCACATGTGGCTACTGGCTACCATATTTAATGGCGCAGGCATAGAACATTTCTATTATTGCAGAAAGTTATCTAGGATAATGCTGCTCTAGAAGAATTTCTTCTTAATCAAGAAAGGTACAAGGATCATGATACTGTTGTTTAATGATAAAAATAAGCCAAACGGTATACGGGTGAGGATATATTTTGCAGCTGACTTTGCCTGGGGACGTAATGGCAACCTGAGAATCATAAACAATGAAGCTATCCCCAACTCTGCTCTAAAACTTCTCTGTGGTATCTTGGACCTATTATTGTATCTTTCCAAACTTGAACCTGCCTTGCATGTGTTTTGTATTCCAGCCTAACTCCTGCTTTGCTGTTCCCTCTCTCATTTTCTTTAGCTTATGATTTCTCTTTTTTTCTCTTTCTTTTTTTAAGTTGAAGTATAGTTGACATGCAATATTATATTAGTTTCAGGTGTACCATGTAGTAATTCAACATTTATATACATTACAAATTGATCACCACAATGAGTCTAGTAACCATCTGTGACCGTGCAAAGTTATTGCAGTATTATTGACTGTATTCCCTGTGCTGGGCATTATATCCCCATGACTTATTTATTTTATAACTGGAAGCTATACCTCATAATTCCTTCAGGCTATTTCAGCCAACTCCTTACTTGCCTATCTTCTGACAACCACCAGTTGTTCTTTCTATGAGTCTGTGTTTCTGTTTCATTTTGTTTGTTCTTGTGTTTTGTTTTTTAGGTTCCACATAGAAGTGAAATCATACAATATTTGTCTTTCTCTGTCTGACTTACTTCCCTTAGCATAATATCCTCTAGGTGCATCATGTTGTCTCAAATGGCAAGATTTCATTCTTTTATATGGCTGAGTAATATTCCATTATATATATATATATATATATAATTTGCATAATTTTTATCCATTCATCTATCAGTGGACACTTAAGTTGCTTCCATATCTTCACTATTGTGAATGATGCTGCAGTGAACATAAGGGTGCAGATATCTTTCCAAATTAGTGTTTTGGTTTCTTTGGATAAATACCTGGAAGTGGAATGACTGGATCATATGGTAGTTCCATTTTTAATTTTTAAAAACTTCCATATTGTTTTCTGTAGTGGCTGCACCAATTTACGTTCCCACCAACAGTGCAGAAGGGTCCCCTATTTTTCCACATCCTTTCCATCGCTTGTTATTTCTTGCTTTTTTGGGGGGGAATAGCCATTCTGACAGGTGTGAGGTAATAAATTTTGATTTGCATTTCCCTAATGATTTGTGGTGTTGAATATCTTTTCATGTTTATGTTGGCCATCTGTATGTCTTCCTTGGAAAAATGTCTGTTCAGGTTCTCTGCCCATTTTTAAATTAGATGGTTTTTTTGGTATGAGTTGTAAGAATTCTTTATATTTTTTGATATTAACCCCTTATTGCATATATGATTTTAAAATATCTTTTCTAATTCAATAGGTTGCCTTTTCTTTTTGTTGATGATTTCCTTCCCTCAGCAAAAGCTTTTTAGTTTGATGTAGTTCCATTTATTTATTTTTGCTTTTGTTGCCCTTGCTTGAGGAGATAGATCCAAAAAATATAGCCAAGACTGATGTCAAAGAGACCAGTCTGAGGCTTAGACCCCTCACTTCCCAGGGGGGACCTCTGTGGTTGTGGTATCCCTCCTGCTTTTGGGTTGCCACACCAGGGTTGTGGGTTCTGACTAGACTGTCATATTGTAGGCGGGAGACTCCTCCCATCTGTCTCAATGTGGCCTTTTCTTTATATCCTTAGTTGTAGAGAATCTTCTGCTAGTCTTCAGGTTGTTCTCAGAGACAGTTGTCCCATATGTCGTAGCTTTGGCATGTCTGTGGGAATAGGTGAGCTCAGGATCTTCTTACTCACCATGTTGATCTGGACCTCCCTCCAGGTTATGATTTCTTTGTGTACCTTTAAAAAAATTGTCAACCTATTGTATTAATTGTGTTTATGCAAAGCACTTTAAATCTTTCTAGGGGGGTACGAATTAGAAATAAATGACCCTTTCTTTCTCTTTCAAGCTTGGTTTTCCTACTTGTTAAAAAAGAATTGATATTACTAACCCACAGATCATAATAGTGTGAGAATTAATGAATTGATCATTGGGAACAATTGGAAAAATGCAAAACATTATATGCAGAGTGGCATGGATATTTGGAAAACACCATGTAGGAAAAGCAATGGTTCTTAAAGGTGTGGTGCATTTTCAAACTGAAAAATCCTCAGAAATTTCTCAAATTAGTGTTTAAATTCTATGATATTGCAATTATTTTATGTGTCTAGACAGTGACTTTGATGTGAATGCCTCATTTTGGGGGGTTCATCTGTTTGAACACCTGGAAAAACCCAGACCCAGATTTTTAGGACTAAAAATATATATGTTTGTTGTAGGTGTTCATAGACATTGAGATAGTTTCAATATTGTGTAAATTTCTCAGAAGCTCACAATAATTGAAAGGTGTGTTATGTAACTTTGCAACGTCTCTATGAAATGGATAAGGGGCAATTTTAATCATTTTTCTATAGATTTAACATTAAGAAATTTTTTAGGATTAAATACATTATTGGTATTATTTTGTTCTGTGGCAGGTAGACTGAAGCAATGTAACACCTATTATTAACCTAAGCTAATTACTCAGCAGGTTATTGCTAGTTATTTCATTTAAATTGACACTTATCCCTTTTATTTTTAATTAGTGAGAGAAATTGATTGGAAAGAATTTTAGCAGGATGATAAGATGAACAAAAACCAGATGTAGAGTTTCTCAGTAAAAAGATAGTGTAGAATTTTGGGGTATAAGCAAAGATAATTTATTAGGAGATGTTCTAACATTATTCCTATAATGACTTTTAAATTTATGAACTACTAATTGCAGACTTAGAATAATTGTCTTTATTAATGAATATAAAAAAGAATATTGGTGCTTTACTTGTGGAAATTATTTCAGGCCACAAAATTGTTCTTCTCAATCTAAATGATGTTAATATAGTTTCTAAATTTATCTAAAAAATTTAAATCTGGCTCAAAAATCCCACTTCATTCATTTTTGGTTTTATTATGGATATTTCCAAGGATAACAGGAACTTCTAAAAGCAATGGAGCAATCTGAAATAATATCCGTAGTTAAAAAGAGGCCTTACTTCTTTTTGAAGAAATATTGTATCTGGATGGTAGAGTTTTAATTGTTTTCATAAAATCAGATAAGTGACTGCTGTCAGACAACGCACATCTTGTTTTTCTCTCTCTGAGAAACTCATATATAAAGGAATATCAGTAGAATAGAGGTTTTTGAACTTCTTAACCATTGAAACCTAAATTGCCACTTCAGCTGCTGTAAAAGATGTGATCTAGATATTAAGACTTATGAGCATTTGGGATTTTTTACTGCCATTCAGCCGGAAATACAGGGAGGCCCTGACATGGGAATGAGGGCAGGTCGAGAATCACCAGCTAGTACTGAAAATGCAAGAAAGGATGTGTGGGACTCAGAACAACATATTTGATTTTCTTCTGCCTCAAAATATTCGAAATTAGGATAGAAACAGTACCACCCAGTTCAATATTTTATGAACTTTGCCTTCCTTTAAAAATGATATAAACTTGGGCTTCCCTGGTGGCACAGTGGTTAAGAGTCCCCCTGCCGATACAGGGGACACGGGTTCGTGCCGCGGAGAGGCTGGGCCCGTGAGCCATGGCCGCTGAGCCTGCGCGTCCAGAGCCTGTGCTCCGCAACGGGAGAGGCCACAACAGTGAGAGGCCCACGTACCACAAAAGAAAAAAAGATATAAACTTAAGAGTCCTATAAGAGAAACTATTTCGTTCTTGTTAAACATGGAAGCCAATTGAATTTCCCTGCTTTAGGGTCTTCTGAAGTAAACTTTGAAATAAGGGAAATATTTTTATGTAAGTGTAAATAACAGCATGTGATGTCAAATCTAGATTATAAATACTTTTGTCATAGATTTTTGGAGGTAGGTGGGACCTTGGAAAGTTACTTGAATGATTATGTATAAACTAGTATTATTTTCGTTTTATGTATAAAGCTAAAGGGGGCGGAGAGGTCATCTGCTTAAGTTCAAAATGTTAATAAAGTGCCAAAGGAACACAGTTCTCCAGCCCAGTTTTCCATCTTAGGATGGAGTTGCTTTATTTAGTCCTTCTGAGGGCTCTTGCATACATTAGATGGTAAGGAAACATAGAAGGGTAGAATATATAATCAACATTTCTTAAAATAGAAACATTGTTCTCCAATAGTAGAAAAAGTGGAAAGTGCATCTAATCATGTACTGTGATGTGTTCCAATGAAAGTATTACCCCATTTCTCCTCAGGGTCTAACGTTTTACCATGAGATATATATATGGGAAATTGGGTTTGATTAATGTTCTCCAAGATTTATTGCTGAGGTATAAAATTTAATGTGTCAGTAATTATCCTATGTGGTTATTAAGTGTTAATTATTAGTATTAAAGAAAATTAGGGAGAACAAATAACTTCACCTAATAATCAGATGCTAAACAAACCAAGAATATATTTTGAAACCAAGGGAGATGAACCTACATGATTTATAAGATCTTCCTGAGCTTTAAAATTCAATGATCATGATTACTAGATACTATTTGCTTTGCTGTTTTTCACATTAAAAAAAATATATATATATATTTGCCTTTTTGGAATATTTGCATGCCTCCAGTTTATTCAAAGGTTAGTTTGATAATCTTATAACAGAGTTTCTTTTCTTTATTCCAAGTATGGATTAAAAAAATCAGAACAATAAAGTTATAGAAGGACTAGAAATCACTGTGCTTCCCAGTTCCACTCTAAATAAGTCATAGTTGAAAGAAATTGGTTGCATCAAAGATTTGTACTGTGCAGGTATAAATGGTAGCACAAATGGTGATGGTGCTACAAGTCACTCCATGACTTGAGTGGAAACCTTTTATCAGTTAGTGATATGTATAATCAGCATTCAAAGATGGACTCTAAGCAAACTATACTACTTATGGAATGTTGGATTTTTATATAATTTTTGTATACTTTTAATATAATTTTTATGCAATTTGTCATTATCATTGCAGTAGTCATTGACGAAAATATACCATACATCCCATGTAGACTAAACAAATCTGCAGTATGTGGCATCATCATTAACTGGTCTTTATGTAAATTAAAATTTTTCTCTTAACTTATGCAGTGTGCCTAGTAGAAAAGATCCTCCTCCAAGTTAATGGAAAGGCTATGAAATTGTATTTGCAATACACTTAGGAGTTCACTATCCACAAAAGGCAAGTACCAGGGCTTTCATAGTTATTAGTCCCTTAGTACTTGCTCTGTGAGGACAGAGTCCAAACTGTTTATGGAGATCAAAATGCTACACTTTCAGTTCAATTTAGTAGAGCAGATGGATAGAAGTTTATATTAGGTAAGGGGAAACTCCCCAGAACAAAATGGGGGCCAGAGAGTGTAAAAAAGAGCAAATAAATATGTTATGGAGACTTATCTTGTGAAAGGTGACTGGAACATAGATTGGCTTTCATTATTGGAAATGGTAGAAAATCAGATTCAAACTTTCTTTAGAGAGTTTTCCCATTTCCAGGTAGAAGAGAATCTTAAAACTTTTTTCGTGTGTCCTATGAGGTACGTCTATCCTTGCAATCTTTTAATACTTACAAAATGCTGCTGATTTGCACATGTTTATAACAATGAAGACTGTAGTGGATCCTAATCCATCCTCAGAACTCCTGATTAGATTTGGAAGAAAAATATGGATAGAGAGGTTGAATGAAAGAGGTATATGAGTTGTGGGTCTACATCATTTATTCAGTAAGAGGTTCTTTACAGTTAGACTTCAGCAGGTTGATTTGAATGGGAATCCGAGGAAGGGGATTTTAAATATGTTCCATTTCTTACAACGACTTTTGTTGTTACCTATTTGGAGTGCGTGTGCACATTCACATACACACACTTCTTCTGACTTAACATTCTTTGCAGTTACTGCTATGTTTCTAAGCACAGGGAAACTTTTTTTCCTGATATGGTTACAATTTACAGGGTGGTCTGCATTGGCCTCTCTTTTCTAGGACCTGCTACTGGTTCTTTTGGTTCTCCAGGCACATCTCTATACCTGGGTGGCTTTAGACACAGTGAGGAAACATATCCCAAGCAAAAATAAATAATTCAAACTATTTAATTTTTGAAAAGGGACTAAAATTTTATTGTGGTTGGAATTCTCTGCTTTGGCCCTATTTTTGGCCAGTGTTTTCAGTGGAGAGTGTCCGCATTCTTAAACATCACAAGGTAGCAAAGAACTGTGTATATGAAGATGAGAGCAGCCTTCCCATCCCAAAGAAAGATATGTTTTTCTGCAACAGATCTTGCTTTTGCAAAGAGACACACATGCCTTTATTTTATCATTTCTGATTCTTTCCTGGCTTTCAGATCATCTGCCTCTCTTCTTTCTCTGCCTTCCTTTGTCAAAAGCATGAAGTGTAGATACGTGGAGCCCTAGAACCTTTTGTTTTTAGGTAACTCTTTTGGATAAAGTTTGGGTGAATAAATTCAGATAACTCAACAACTTACTCAAAGGGAATATGAATGTTTGGGCCAATGTAGTGAAACTTTTTAAAAGGTCTGAATGTAGTCAGGCTCCCCCCGATCCCCAGCCCATTTTCCTCACCTTCCATGCTCTTATCAGCTCATTCTAAGGGGACTTTCATTCCTCATACTTCATTGAAACTCTACTAATAGTAAGGTTACCAAAGGCTTTATTTAACCTTGCCAAATCTAGTGTCTTATCTCTGCCCTCCTGACTTTTCAGCAGCCTTCCACATAACTGACCACTCCCTTTTCTTTAATAGACTCTCACATCTTGGCTTCCAGCATCCCACGCTCTACTCATTTTCTGTCACTGGATAGCCATTTCTTTTCAACAACTTTTGATGGTTTTTCTGCTGTTATCAACCTTTAAATATTGGAATTTCCAAAGGCTAGGTTCTGGGCATTCTTCTCCCTTTCTTTCTAACTAAACTGTCTCCTTTAAGGGTTCTCATTTAGTTTCATGGCTTTAAATGCCCTCTTTTAGTGAATATACTCCAAAATTTTATCTCCAGCCCTGACCTCTACACTGAACTTTGGATTTGTGTATCCAGCTTCCTACTGGAAAGCTCCGCTTGCATATCTGAAAGTCATCTCAGAACCAGAGCAGAACTCTTTACTCCCCCACCTCCTCTCCCGCCTATCTCTCTTTGTCTCTTTCTCACCTCAGTAATTAATACTACCCTCCATTCAGTTGCTCAGGACAGAAGTGTAGTCATCACTTTTGATTAATTCTTTCTATCACTATCCACCCCCGGTCTCATCCATCAGTGAGTCCTGTTAGCACTTCCTTCAGAATACAACTAAAATCTGTTTTCTTCCAGATTTCACTGCTCTTCTTTCTTCCTTTCCTGCTCCTTTATAACCTTTCCACACAGCAACCAGAGTGATCTTTTAAAAAGTAAATTAGGCTGTACTTGCTCCTTCCTCCCCAAACCTTTCATTTAATCCTCATTACACTTAGAATACAATTTGAATTCCTCGTGCCAGTCAGTACTAACATATATAACCCCGGCTTACCTCTCTGACATACTGCTCCGCACCCTTCCTAAATCACTGACCTCAGCCACACTGGCCTTCTGTCTGTCCTTCTAACATACCAATCTATTTTTGTAGCCCTTGTAACTGCTAGTTCTCTGGTTGGGATGGTTTTAAGTCTATGGGTCTCAGTATAGATGTCACCCCCTCAGAAAGGCCTCCTTGACCACTCCATCTAAAGGAGCTCCCCATTAAATCTACTGTATTTTATTCTCTTTGGAGCAATAGCATTGTCTAAAATGTTGTCCACTTATTTATTTGTTTATTGTCTTTCTGCTGCATGAGGACAGAGCCCTTGCTGGTCTGGTTCACTCTAGCTACTAGTACTCTAGTAGCAGTGCACAGAAAGAAACCCTGTGTATTCAATGAAAGATGCTTGAATAAACACTCTAGAAGGATTAAAATCCTCTTACAAATGAGAGGTCTTTACAACTAAAAGAATTTTTCAGTTCTTTTCAGGTTATAATCAAAAGTGATTTTGGAAACAAGTCAAACTGAATGCTGTGATTTGATTAAGTTCATCTAATGAAATTATAGAATTTAGCAATTCCAGCATATTATAATTACTGAAGTTTTCCATATACTAAAGCACCAATCAGAATGCACAGTTCCAATCGAGTGTGCCTATCAGGTAAGAGGAAACGGTATGCTGCACGGAGGAGAAGGGGAACATAGATGGGGCAGGCCTGCTAAAGTGACATCAAGGTTAGGTGAGATCTTTGAGTGCCTTCAGTAGCTCCAGCATAGGGTTAGGTCAATAAGAGAAGCAAGAGGGTGCTGGACATCGTCTCTAATAACTGTGACTCCCTTTTCAGTATTTCTTCAAAATGTCAGAATGAGCAAATAAATAAGTGTGGTATGTCACCCTCAAGCAGGAAAATATAGGGACAAGAAATTAAAATCTTGGAAGGTTTCTGAGATATTTACAGGAAACTCAGGCTGCGTAGTTGATCTGAGAACACCCCCAGTCTCACTCCCTGGCTACACTTCTTTCTTCTTTGCCTGGTGAGACATTTGTGGGTGGATATGCATCTGTAGACTCTTGCTTCCCTGTGCCTACCTGTCTTCTCCTCCCTGGCTACAGGGGACTCTCTTTTCTGAACCCTTGCTGCCTGCCATCCCCTGCTGGGAACCAGAGGAGTTGGGCAGAGGGGTGTTTGCTTGCAGCTCAGGGAGGATTCTACAAATTACAAATCCCCAATATCAGAAACAGGGAGTCTATGAATGAATGTCAAGGGCTGTCTGTATGTGATATGGAATATACTATTTAACTGTATAGAAAAGATATGCATATATTAATGTCAAATAACAATATTAGAGCATGTATGATTTATTTTTTTTAATTTTTTGCTGTACGCGGGCCTCTCACTGTTGTGGCCTCTCCCGTTGCGGAGCACAGGCTCCGGACGCGCAGGCTCAGAGGCCATGGCTCACGGGCCCAGCCGCTCCGCGGCATGTTGGGATCCTCCTGGACTGGGGCACGAACCCATGTCCCCTGCATCAGCAGGCGGACTCTCAACCACTGCGCCACCAGGGGAGCCCAGCATGTATGATTTAGTGTCAGACGAATCATGATTATTACTAATAGGGCAATTGTGTCCCTTGGAAACTACTTAATGACCCACTTATTAGGTTCTGTCTACTCCTTCAGGATGTCTGTGAGAAGCCACTGAAGTGTGATTATAGAAAGTTTAGAGTTCCTTGCAACCTTCAGTTTATATTGATGTTTTAGGTGTAAACTTTGTCTTGTCCTAAATCTCAGGTACCTCAGACTTCTTTTGAAGGGAGTAAAGGTGAAAATCTGGACTTTTTCTTGTCAACTGGGACTTCATTATTAAATGGAAAGATATATTTATTAAGAACCTACTCAATGACAGGTACTCTTGTTTGGAACTTTTATAAATTTATGTAATTCTCACAGGAACCTTGTGAAATAGCTATTATTGCACCTGTTTTAGAAACAAGGAGACGGAGGCTCTGAGAAATTAAGTTCTTACTCAAAGTTATGCAGCTAATGAGGCACAGATGAGCTCAAATCCCAGGTCTAATTTCTGAAGTCAGCCCATTTTCTGTGATAACATGGGTGTCTCCCTATGCTTTTTTCCTTGTCTATATAAAGTCAGGCTAATAATACCTCCATATCTATTTTGTAAAACCATGAGAACCTGATGAATATGAATGTGATACCCATACAAATTCCAAGGTCTATTATGACTATTAGTAGCATTAATTTAACAACAATACCAAAGTGGTCTTTTAATTAACTGTCATTTTATACCACCATTTCTGAATACACATCGTGATTCTGTGAAGACTTCTATCTGCAACAGTGGATATTATAATTATTTGTTAGACTCCTCATGGTTATGTTTGGGTTTCTTTGAGAATGAGTTTTACACCCTTCCAATTGTTGGCAAATATTCATACTGGGGAAAAACTATCCATCTGTTCAGCTGCTAGCCAAAACATCACAGTCAAAATAGCAGATTCAGCTCTAACATGAATTATGATGAGACAGTGTCACACAGAATATAAGTCATATCCTCATCAACAGATGTGGAAAAGGGTAGTGTCCGCCTAGGAAATTTTAAGATTTTCATCATATAAGATGAAAGATGGTATTTTAGGATACCCATCGTATGAGGGTAAGGCTAGGTTTAGAAGAACATAGCAAATGCCAAAAATTACACCTACAGATAGCATTAGAGTTGAAACTGAATGAACAAAATAGAGGGGAAAACAAAAGACTAAATTAGTTAGCTTAAGCCAGCCTCTATTACAGATAGACTTGACATCTCCTAGGCACTCAAGGAAGGCTGTTGGCGCTCCATAGGATGGAGGTCTACTTGAGTAGGTTGGTCATTTACTCACCACAGTATCCAATATATTCTTGAAGCACACAGATGTTTGCCATGATCAACTTGAAGAATGTTATTATTTTCCTTTTTTCTAAGGCATGTTTCTCGCATGCAGTACTAGTATAACTTTGTGCTTTGGCCAGGATGCCCATGCATATTATTGCTTTTTTTGTTTGGTTAAGCAATTTTTATTACTAAACACATAGCAAAAATGTTTATAACATAAGTATAAGGCACAAATAGTAGTAAACAAAAACTTGTATAACAATCAATCAGCCTAAGAAATAGAATGTTCCCACTACCTTTGAAGTTCCCTGTACTTCCTTTATCTTAACGCCCTCTCTGTCCTATGATGTAACCACTACCTCAGATCTTATATATCATTCACTGGCTTCTCTTTATAGTTTTTCGCATATGTATTACAATTGATATTTTAGTTTCGTTTTATATGTTTTTAACCTTACTTACTTTTTTTTCTACTTTCTTTTTTGGCCCGGTATTCTGAGATTTATCCATGATGATGAATGTAGCTGTAGCTCGTTCAGTTTCACTACTGTATAGTTTTCTATTATGTGAGTTTATCATAGTTTATTTGCTTTCTGTTTTTAACAATTACACACTCCATTGCCATGAACATTTATAAACTTATCTCCTGTTGAACATATACAGGAGTTTTTCTAGGGTATATAACTTGTAATGGAATTGTTGGGCCATGAGTATGCTTATCTCAGCTTCACTAGATACTGTCAAATGATTTTCCAAGGGGACTGTATACATTTATACTTAACCATCTGTGTATCAGAGTTCGTGTTGTTTCAAATCTTTGCTGACATTAGACGTTGTAGGATTTAAGGATTGCTGCCAATTTTTAATTATTTTAATTATAATTTGCAGTTCTAGACATTTTTTGGTTTAGACATTAAAGAATGTTTTTACCTTTCCTCATATTTGTAATCTTTTTTAAAATTTAAATTTAAAATTTTTTTGTAATCTTTTATTTTTAAAACATGTTAAACGTTTCCTTAAAATTCTGACAACCCCAATTATGAGATCTTGGTGAGTTTAATTCAGCTATATGATATTTCTGCCGAGTCTTCCTCACTAGTTTTTGTTTCTTTGTTTTGTGATTTTTTTTTTTTTTTTTTTAAACTGTAAGCTCATGTGCTTTCGAAATTCTTTGAGGTCTGTGTTGAAGGTGTTTTCATCCAGAGTGAATTTGCTTTTTTTCTGGTGGCTCACTAGGGCAATAACAGCCCCGATCCCTCTAAGGTTAATTCCTGTGTTTGAGGCTTCTTGGGCCAGAAGTATAATGTTAATTTAGGCTTCAGACTTGGCCAGTTGTCAAGTTATGGCTATGAGTTCTCCGGAAAAAAATTATCCCACTCTATCCAGTGCTAACATCTAGATTGGCAACTTCCTTGCTGTCCCTTCTGTGGGGTAGGCTTATTCGAATTCACTCTAAGGGTATGACCCTTGGGAACCCAGGTCTATTCAGGAGTTTGGCCCAAGCACAGTTCCTAGTGCTTTGTAACCCTGGCTACTGTCAAAATGGAAGTTCAGGGTCCCTGTGTTAGCCAAATGTCCCCAGTGAGAGAGCCAGCCTCAGAGTTTACTTACCTCTCTGGTTTGCTGCTTTTGCTTCACTGCAGTCATCTAATGATATTTTTCTTTCTTGTCATCTGAATGATTAATTTTATTTTTCAGTTTTCTCTTTTTTAATGGAACTTCTTACGTGCCTTAATTTTTCTTTATTTTTTTAATTATAAAAACTTGTAATCATGCAGAAAAGATGAAGGGATAAGGTAGGAAGTGTATTACCTAGATTCATTAATTGTTAGTATTTTGTCATATTTGCTGTGTGTGTGTGTGTGTGTGTGTGTGTGTGTGTGTGTGTATGATGAACCATTTGGAAGTCGGTTGCAGATATCATGACACTTGACCCTGGATGATTTGCTATGCATCTTCTGAAAATAAGGACGTTCTCCTTTATAGTCCCAGTACCATATCACACCTTAGAAAATGAATAAGAAGTCTCTAATATTTTATCTAATACCTAGTCCATGTTCAAATTCCCCAGTTGTCCCTAAATATGTTTAATATATTTTTTTCCTCTAAAATGAGAATACAAATAATGTAGTGATGCATTTATTTTTCGGTAGGGCTCTTTGGGTTATTTGGTTCACTGTGCTTTCAGATGTGGAAATACATTTTATTGTTTGCCCTTTTCTGAAGTTTGCTCTTGACTTTTGTTTTTCAAGTAGCCAGAAGTGCTACATCTTTTGCTCTCTGTTCACTTTCCTTTGAGTTGCTGATTATTTGGATATGCAGTTAAAGAACTATAACTTAGTTGAAAAAAATAATTTTATGTTCTTTTTAAAGAGCTTCGCCTTTCAAGTCAAAGATATAGAGGTGGTTAGCTCACTGACTTTCATGCAAATAGTTATAAGGTTTAAGTTTTGTCAGGTAAGTGGACTGACCTCACCCAGGATTTCATCCCTGAGTGTGCTTTAAAAAAAGACATTTGGCTTTATATAACAAAACCAGTTTGTCATTGGACTTTTCTTTGGGCAACTGAATTCTGCTGAACCCTATTGTGTCCTGCTGCTGGTCAACCCAACTGCATGAAGATGGCCAGAGAATGATGAAGACGAAGAGTGATCCAAGTTACTTTATGGGGAGAAGACAGATGGATAAAGATTTCTTCTTAAATATAAATCTAACCTAATGTTGCTGCTCATTACTGGTAGCTTTCTTTAGGGCTTAAGACTTGATGAATTTAGTGTTGCCTGGAATATTTTTTAAATGGCTCAGGATTAAAAAAAATATGTATCTCTGTTGAATAATAATAAGCACCAAGTAAGAAATATGGCTGTGCTGCTTCTTTTTGATGATTTCATAGTTATTTATGTATTTAGCTACATACATGAAGCCCCCATGTTTTTATTTTTCTTTGCCACTGACTTCACAGCAGCTCAGTAGGATTTTAAATATTTATATTTTATATTTTCCAACACCTGCCCTATGACAATATTCATAGACCATGCAAACAAAGATGTATTTAGTGAAGAGATTGTGAAACTGTTTTATTACTGTCCTGATCTCAATTGGAAATGAAGCCGCTTTTTCAAACACTGTTTAGGCATGCTGTCTAGCAGTCAGTAATTGTGCTGATTATAATCATGAGCTTTTCTTCAACATGTGTATGGCTATTCTTGTAATAACTGGTGAATCATTGCATTTTAATTTGAATGAATAAAAAATAGAAAGCTCAGCAGAAGTGTTCGTTAGAGAGGTAAAAAAATCTTTAAAAAAAAGAGAGAGAAAAAGAAAATAAGGTATATCCATGAATTTTAACCTACTAGATAGTGGAAAAATGACTTAGATAATATATATGCTTTTATAATACTGCTAACATAAACATGAGCATATAATTTTGGGGATTCAGTTAGTTTAGCTGCAAAATGACTTTTCTTCATCCTTCTTTGTTTGTGTTTTTAAATTAGCACTCCTCAGTAATCAGAAGGTTCTGTTTCTTAATTTTTTTTTTTTTTTTTTTTTTTTTTTTTTTTTTTTTTGCGGTACGCGGGCCTCTCACTGTTGTGGCCTCTCTCCGGACGCGCAGGCTCAGCGGCCATGGCTCACAGGCCCAGCCACTCCGCGGCATGTGGGATCTTCCCGGACCGGGGCACGAACCCGTGTCGTCTGCATCAGCAGGCGGACTCTCAACCACTGCGCCACCAGGGAAGCCCTGTTTCTTAATTTTTAGACCTAAATATCCCATTAGTTGTCTTTGGAAGGTTTTAAACGTATTTTCAGTGACCACAATGGAGAATGTTGGATAGAACAGAACCATCTCTTTACATGCCAGAACCCAGTGTTCTAAAACAGTTTCTCTCTTAGCCCTACTTCTTGGGGGCATGTTTATTGTATGGTTATTTATTTACTACAGCATGCTAATTTTTTAATTTCTTGGTTTTTATCTTAACTCCTTAATGTATTTCATTAATCTTAAAATAAATAAGCTGTTATTATTAACTTTAATCCGTTGGTTTCAAACCTCAACTCTTTGTCTTTTCCCTTTGTTTTACCCCAGATATGGTTAATTGATAGTTGTGTTTGTTCTTCCTTTGAGATTTCTTGCCATGCTTGGTTTAATGTTGAAGCACAGACTGGACGCTTCCTAGCTAGATTGCTATGACATTTGATACTTGTCTCTTTCCTTTTCAGTCCATCTTGCATGCTTCTATCTAATAAATCTTTTAAAAATATATCACCTCCCTACTGATTAGTGATCTAGGATGTGAAATCTATTCTCTGGCTAGATTTGAAGACCCCTTCCTTGTCTTTTTCAACATCATTATTCACAGCTTGGCTTTATGAAGATCATGTTCCATTTAGGTGAACACCATCACTTCTTCAGAGAAAAAAACAGTCTGGCTGCTTCTAGAAGGTGGGGAGGAGAGTACGTATTTAATTTAGTACCTAGATTAAACCATGACCAATTTACTGCAACTTCTGTCTCTGATGTTAAGAGGTAGAGTTTGGTGTTACAGGAGAGCCACCAAACTGGGCAGGTTATGGGAGCCAGTTCTGCAGAGCTCTTGACAGCGGGAGTTCAGAAGATGTTATAAGCTAGGATACCCAAGGTACCACCAAAGGCATTTCTTGAAGGAAGAGGAGCTGTATTGAGGAAGAGAAAGCAGCAGGACAGGAGGAAAAGTTCTTTAGTCATATGCAGATTTAAAACTGGGGTTTACTCAAAGCCAATGGCCATTACAATTGTTTTTGGGATCATGGGAAGTCAATAAGCTGGATGGGTGCATCAGGGTAGGACTGATCGTGATATTTGAACAGGGCCACTGTCCTGGCCTGGAAATGCAGTAGATGATAGGGCCAGTCTGACAGGAACCAGGAAGCTGAGTGTTCCATTGTCCTGTTGTAGCAGAATTGGGTGTGGAGCAGGGGGCAGTGTGGGCCTGAGAATATCTTGCTCTCTGTTTCTCCCATGCTGTTCTTTTGAAATACATACCTTTCTCCTATTCATTTACCCAAATGTCACATGTGCTATGATGGAAGGAGCACAGACTTAGGAAGTAAGCTGACCTAGACTTGAGTTTTGTCTTCTTGCTGGTTAGCTGGGTGACCCTGACCAAGTTACTTCACCATTCAAAACTCCAGTTTCTTCCTTTGATAATGGATATATTGATATATTCTCTGCTGGTGTAAGGAATGAAAAGTCTGCCTCTCAGTTTTTGGACTCAGAAAATTACTTTTGTCGGCACCCATAGTCACCGAGAAAAAGAATATATGAAATCTTCCATATCTGTATATACATATAAAATATGAACTCTAGAGGAAGATTTAAAGAAATACTAATTTCCATTGACAAGGTTCTCTTAATTTTATTTGTTTCTCTGCATCCTTGACCCTTCAGTCTCTCTGATGGCAGGGGATTAAGGGGGTTAGCAGTTGTAAGTAGCATAATCACCTGCCCCAGATGGTACTAAAAACTCCTTTTGTGAAAAGTCAGTACATTCTGGTACAAGAGAAATGCTTGCCTGAAGCCCCTGTATCTTCTGGAAGGTTACTGAAATATATCCCTAACATCTCAAGAGAATCCTGTCCATATTTGTATGCCCTGTGCTTGGTGCATGTTTGTTGAATTGTTAAATAAAGGATGCTTTTCTTTAGATTAAATTAAATTATATGCTTTTATTATAACTGTTCTCTGTGATAATATTGACTAAATTTATCTATATTTATGGAAAAGAAAATTGTTGATCTAAAAATACTTTTTGAAATTTAAGTACTTCAGCTTGTCAGTACTTAGGAGACTAGTGAGGGTTGAAGTTCTGAGTTGAAATGTAAAGATCTCTTAATCGTTCAAATAAAATTCTGATGTATTTTATTTATTAGCACATTTTTCTGATTACAAAATATGTAATTGTCAGTATGAAAAAACTAGGAAGGCATAGGAAAAGAAAGGGAAAAAAATCACCCCTAATTACTAATATTTTGATATGTTTTCCTCCACTATGTTTTCTATACATTTATGTATTGGTTATTTTGTTTCATTGTTTTTCTTCTCATTATAAGAATTATTTCTTTTCATAAAATATTCCTCAAAAATACTTTAATAGTGCTTGTCATATAACTATATCATTACTCATTTAATCATTCTTCTAATATTGGGCATTTAAGTATTTACAATTTTAAATGTACCTGAAAGAAATGTCTTTTGTTGACATCTTTAGTTATTTCCTTAAAATATTTTCTTAGATAAACAATTACTCTATCAAAATTTTAAATATGTTTATATATATATATATATAAACTACTGAGCAGGCTCAGTAGTTGTGGTGCACGGGCTTAGTTGCTCTGTGGCATGTGGGATCTTCCTGGACCAGAGCTCGAACCCGTGTCCCCTGCATTGGCAGGCAGATTCTTAACCTCTGAGCCACCAGGGAAGCTCCTGCATTACTTACTGATGTGACTGTTTCTACCACGAGATTGTACAGGAATCAGATTTTACTCATCTTTATGCTGCCCATAAAGATGTGAGCGTATATTAGGTGCTCAATACACATGGAAAATAATTATCACATAATACCCACCTCGATGGATTCCACCACCTACTAACATATCTGTGCATATGCTTTAAGCAAATATCAACTCTTTTTATTGGAAAGCATCACATAAAGTTCCTGGGTGTCATTCTTGTTTCTGTATGAAGAATCCATTCATTGGTAGCCTACAATGATATGTTTAAAATAAGAATTCTTATCGCCTCCTCCCAAAGTCAGTGTTTGTATTGAGTATTTGTAATTTAGCTTGTAAATTGCATCGTAAGCGCCAAGTAATTTAGCTTGTAAGCAGTGCCCATCTGAAAGAATCTTATGTTGTACTGTCAGTGGAGAGACACTGGAAAGTGTAGCTAGTGGTTAGTAAGAATGTAACCAAGATGTGGACTTTAACAGAGATGTGAGATGTGTATTAAACCAGTTTCTGGAAATCATTTGCTTTTTGTATTTTATGGCAGTACCTTGTCGATCTGCATTTACAATGATAATTCATGCTAATGTCTTTCATCTCCCATGAGGTAGCAGAAATCAATTCTAAAATGGCAGAATGAAAGGATATAGCAAATAAAGTCAATGAGCTGTCAAAGAATTTTTCTTCATCAAACAAGCCCCAAAGCACAGTGTGTTATACTGACCTTCCTTCACTCTTCTTTCTTGGATCCTTATGTTGATTTGATTCATGACTTTTTCTTTCTTTTCATAATAGAAAAATTAACAAACATGTTTGGTCAGTGAAACAGAAGGTATTTGAAAATAATACCTTGGAGCACTGTCTCAATCTTCAGGAAAATTGTGAAGGGGAAATACAGCATTGATTGCTGTTGCTAAGCAACAGCTTTCACTGCAGATGTGCTGGGGACAGTGGTGGTGTCTGCCAGCACACTACGCAGGCTCGAAAGCAGTGCAGCACTGTGACGTTTCTGAGGAATCAGAATCAGGGCCCTGCATTTCCTCTTTCTGCACAATTTTCTGTGATCAGTATTTGAGACATTAAGATCATATTGTCAAATATATAGACTGAAAAATTTGGAACACTTTGGGAATGTTTAGAGAGCTAGCTGTGAATAGATTTGTTAGAGCCAACTCTAAAGGAATCAGAATTCCTATTTTATTTCAGAGATACTATCAGTTTTCCCATTCATGCATTTATCCATTCATCCATGCATATGTTCACACATTCATTTAGCTTGATATTCAAGGCACTATCCTGCTGTTAAGAGTCTGGTATGTCTTGTATTGCTGACAGGTACACAGTAGGTATGATGGTAGGAAATTAGAGGTGGCATTGCAGCAGCGCAGATGTGGTATAATGAAGAGCCTCTTGGGCCTTCTTCATAGGACTGTACCACTCAAGCTTTAGGGCACATGAAAATCTCCTGGGCAGCTTGTTCCTGGTGATCCTATTGCCAGAGGTCTGGAAGGTAATTTAGGAAGATGCATTTTATTTATTTATTTATTTTTGAATTTTATTTTATTTTTTTTATACAGCAAGTTCTTATTAGTTATCCATTTTATACATATTAGTGTATATATGTCAATCCCAATCTCCCAATTCATCCCACCACCACCACCCGCCCACTATCGCTTTCCCCACTTGGTGTTCATACGTTTTTTCTCTACATCTGTGTCTCTATTTCTGCCCTGCAAACGGGTTCATCTGTACCATTTTTCTAGGTTCCACATATATGCGTTAATATACGATATTTGTTTTTCTCTTCCTGACTTAATTCAATCTGTATGACAGCCTCTTGATCCATCCACATCTCGACAAATGACCCAGTTTCATTCCTTTTTATGGCTGAGTAATATTCCATTGTATATATGTACCACATCTTCTTTATCCATTCGTCTGTCGATGGACATTTAGGTTGCTTCCATGACCTGGCTATTGTAAATAGTGCTGCAGTGAACATTGGGGTGCATGTGTCTTTTTGAATTATGGTTGAATTATGTCTTGTAGACAGCATATATATGGGTCTTGTTTTTGTATCCATTCAGCGAGCCTGTGTCTTTTGGTTGGAGCATTTAATCCATTCATGTTTGAGGTAATTATCGACATGTATGTTCCTATTACCATTTTCTTAATTGTTATGGGTTTGTTTTTTTAAGTCCTTTTCTTCTCTTTTGTTTCCCACTTAGAGAAGTTCCTTTAACATTTGTTGTAGAGCTGGTTTGGTGGTGCTGAATTCTCTTAGCTTTTGCTTGTTGGTAAAGCTTTTGATTTCTCCATCGAATCTGAATGAGATCCTTGCCATGTAGAGTAATCTTGGTTGTAGGTTCTTCCCTTTCATCACTTTAAATATGTGCCACTCCCTTCTGGGTTTTAGAGTTTCTGCTGAGAAATTAGGTGTTAACCTTATGGGAGTTCCCTTGTATGTTATTTGTCATTTTTCCCTTGTTGCTTTCAATGATTTTTCTTTGTCTTTAATTTTTGTCAATTTGATTACCATGTGTCTCGGCGTATTTCTCCTTGGGTTTATCCTGCCTGGGACTGTCTGCGCTTTCTGGACTTGGGTGGCTATTTCCTTTCCCATGTTAGGGAAGTTTTCGACTATAATCTCTTCAGATATTTTCTTGGGTCCTTTCTCTCTGTCTTCTCCTTCTGGGACCCCTATAATGCGAATGTTGTTGCGTTTAATGTTGTCCAGAGGTCTCTTAGGCTGTCTTCATTTCTTTTCATTCTTTTTTCTTTTTTCTGTTCCATGGCAGTGAATTCCATCATTCTGTCTTCCAGGTCACTTATCTGTTCTTCTGCCACAGTTATTCTGCTACTGATTCCTTCTAGTGTATTTTTCATTTCAGTTATTGTATTGTTCATCTCTTTTCGTTTGTTCTTTAATTCTTCTAGGTGTTTGTTCTTTAATTCTTCTAGGTCTTTGTTAAACATTTCTTGTATCTTCTCGATCTTTGCCTCCATTCTTTTTCCGAGGTCCTGGATCATCTTCACTATCATTATTCTGAATTCTTTTTCTGGAAGGTTGCCTATCTCTACTTCATTTAGTTGTTTTTCTGGGGTTTTATCTTGTTCCTTCATCTGGTACATAGCTCTCTGCCTTTTCATCTTGTCTGTCTTTCTGTGAATGTGGTTTTTATTCCACAGGCTGCAGGATTGTAGTTCTTCTTGCTTCCGCTAGGAATATGCATTTTAAATGAGCTCTGTGAGTGATTCCAATACTGGTGCTAGGAGTCCCACTCTTAAGAAATACCGAACTAGATGGATTAGTGAAGATTTTATCACTGTTACGGGGCAAGATGTCATCTGTCAGTTTTAATTCAATAATGGAAACTACCTGTTGTGGTTTTACTTGTTCAATCTGTGCCTCTTCCAACTCGGTTCTTATGTCTCTCCATATTAGAACTGCTTTTGATTCAGTAGAGTTATACTGCTTGTGACTCACACCTGAGCAAGAAATGGGAGTATATATATAAAGTACACAAGCAGTGCTTTGTATAAATCTGCAATACAGACCCCAAAGACTAAATTTTAAAACTGCCTTTCATTGAAAGCAAAAAACAAATGAACAAGCAAATACCTGAACTGACTGGTTACCTTTTTTTTTTTTTTAACCCCAAAGCTGATAACATTACAGGGTCTGTCAATTGTGAATCTGGCCAGTCCTTTAATAAAATCTTGTGTGCTTATATTTCCATAAACTAATGAGTAATTATTGTTTATACAGTCTTTTAATAGGATAATTCTTTTTTTTCTTTCTTCAGTTATGTATGCTCCGGAACACAGTTTTGGTCTTAATTAGACCATGTTTGCGATCTTGGTTTCATGCCACGTAGTAGTATAGACTAGTAACACGTGGTTCTTATTAGTTTATGTAGTTTGTTAACCATTCATCTATCAAGGTAAATGATTTACAGATGACTTGAACATTTAAATCTGTTCAAAAGTTATTAAGGTCTGTAATTTATCATCACTAACATTTCTGACCTTATTCTTGATCCCTTAACCAAAATGATGTTCAATGAATGTATACAACACAATAGGAAGAAAATTAAGTTGCACTAAAGGCATCACCAACATGTGTGGGGAAGTTTAAAACGTTGGTAGTAATCAAATAGATTACTGTATACTTTGTAATAGAGACATTTTTCATTACACTTGTATTTTCTGAATTGCTTCCATTTTAAAATTAGTTGCCTTCATCTTGGACCATACTCAACAGTGAAATAATATATTTTCTGCATTTAAACCATTGTATATGGTTTGACCTTTAGCTGAATCAAGGAGTAAAGATCAAAATGAATTATGCTTGAGTGGAAAGGGATTTTAATGTTGCTCTGCAATGCATTTTCCCTCATCCCACATGCTGTTTAATATTATTAATTCAGCTTGAATGATGATGGGACAAATAGATGACTCTAGTTGTTTTTGGCTAATGCATTCTTGGATGTTATAGAAGTGCCTGTAACACCTGAATGGTTCCACATGAATAGCGATGCCTTTTCATTTTGTCCACAAGAGAAAATGCAGCGCAATTGCCTCTAAGCAGCAGAGAACAGGTTTCTAGGTGTATGTTCTTTCCTAGGTACAAATATATAACTTCTATTATCACTAATAGGACCTGTGTGTTTGCATCCAGAAATTCCGTTTTTAGAATATGACAAGCAATGAATATTTGAGGAGTTATTCCTTAACCTTCCAAGTAAGTTGAAAGATATAAATGACTTTGAGTACTGGGGAAGTGTGGTAATCCCTTAGAAATGAACTATTCAGAATATTTAACTCTATTGTCAGTGAAGTGTTAGGAGAAGGGAACTATCCACATCTTTAGATATATTTTGGCCTAATAGTATATATGTACATTTTGCAGTCATATCAGCTCCCTGGTAATGCCCTTCACCACATGGAGTCAGTGGAATAGTCTCAGCCTTGTTCACAAAGCCGTGGTCTCTCAACTCCCCTTGTTGAATCTGCAGCCATTATAATGGCTCTTGCAGCAGCTCTGTTGCAGAAACAAAAGGTGCACACAGAGTAATAGCTGTGCTTTCAATTAACCTATGAGGTAAGGATGACTGTCATTCTAGAATTATTTTATGTCATATAGGCACAAAGCAAAAATGTATAATCTTACTTTATAGAATCGATGCATCTAAAAAGTTCCCTGTCACCTGAATTTTTGTATAAATATTTTTCTATAAATATTTTGTATAAATATTTTTCTATAAATATTCCTTTATATTTTCTTTATATAGGTAGATATTCATCTAGGCAAAAAGACATTGCATCAAGACATAGGCAATTTAAGAAGGTTTCAAATCTCTTGAGACTTTGGGAATCACAGATTTCTAGGGAAATAATAATTTTTCTAATAAAATATGACAGCTCCCAAATAGCTGTGCTTATTTTTACATTTGGTGTCCTGAAGGAAAAATGAGTCCGTGAGCTGTTTTGGAGAGGTACCTGGGAAGTCTCATACAGAGTTGAGAGCCCGTGTCATGCAGCAATGTACAGGTTTAACTGGTTTACGTGAGACAGTGGTTTAAAACGTAGCATTGACTCAACAAATAGGTACAGGGCAATTATTGATCACTCACGTCAGAAAACTTGAAAGTTATGTGTTTCTTGCTCTGTAAATTATTCAAGTTCAATTTTCTGTCTAATTCAGTGCTTATAAAAATCTCACAATTTTCCTAAATGTACAAGTATAATTAATAGCACTCAAAAATTTGAACTTGAATAGAGTTCATATGAAAGGTAAGAACTGCATGGACATAGAGAACAGATATATAAGGTGGCTGCCACAGGTAGGGGTTGGGGTGGCTGAAATGGGTGAAGGGTCAAAGGTATAAACTTCCAGTTACTAAAAAAATAAGTCCTGGGAATGTTATGTATAGCATGGTGATTATAGTTATTAATATTATATTGCATATTTGAAAGTTGCTAACAGAATAGATCTTAAAAGTCCTCATCACAAGAAAAAAAAATGTTGCTAACTATGTACGATGATGGATGTTAACTAGACTTCTGGTGGTAATCGTTTCATGGTACAGTTGAAGGTTGAACCCTGGTGCAATGGAAAATCCACGGGGGATTTGTTCCAGGACCTTCCAAGGATACCAAAACCTATTTTTAAATGTTACCCATGTTTTAACCTGTAGAGGTAACTGCAGTTGTTTTTCTGTGTTTATGTGTTTTTTCTTTTTGTTATTACACAGTTGGTATCACGTTGTATATGAAATTTTATATGCTGCATTTTTGTTTATTATATTAAAGACGTTGCATTTCATTAAATTCTTTGTAGGTATGGTTTTTAGAAAGCAAAAGAAATCCTAGTGAAAAGATACGCTATATTGTATATTAACGCAAATATGTGGAATCTAGAAAAATGGTACAGATGAACCTACTTGCGGGGCAGGAACAGAGAATGCAGACGTAAGAGAATGGATGTGTGGACATGGGTTGGGGGGGAAGGAGGGGGTGGGATGAACTGGGAGATTGGGATTTACATATATACACTACCATGTGTAGAACAGATAACTAGTGGGGACCTGTTGTATAGCACAGGGAGTTCAGCTTGGTGCTCTGTGGTGACCTAGGTGGGATGGGGGTGAGGGAGGTCCAAGAGGGAGGGAGTATATATATACAGATAGCTGATTCACTGCGTTGTACAGCAGAAACTAACACAACATTGTAAAGCAATTATACCCCAATAAAAAAAAGAAAAAAAAGAAAAGATATGCTACAATTAATATAGTTCTCTATTGTTTAGGTTATATCTAAATTTTTGCCAATAGGAGTACCATTGCAATAAAGTTATGATTTTTTTTTTTTTTTTTTTTTTTTGCTGCCTGGTCCATTATTTACTGTACATTTTCTTTTTTCTTTACTCAAGATTTCCTTGGGACTTCCCTGGTGGTCCAGTGGCTAATACTCCACGCTGCCAATGCAGGGGGCACCAGTTCAAGCCCTGGTCAGGGAACAAAGATCCCACATGCTACACAGCCAAAAGAACAAAAAGATTTCCTTAAGGCCCCCTCTTCTTGCTAACTTGAATGTTTTTGGTATATTTGCTTTTCCTTTCTTTTTCTTTATTATTTATTTTTGGCTGCTTTGGGTCTTCCCTGCTGTGTGTGGGCTTTTTCTCTAGTTGTGGTGAGCAGGGGCTACTCTTCGTTGCAGTGCGCGGGCTTCTCATTGCGGTGGCTTCCCTTGTTGCAGAGCGTGGGCTCCAGGCATGCGGGCTTCAGTAGTTGTGGCTCGCGGTCTCTAGAGTGCAGGCTCAGTAGTTGTGACGCACGGGCTTAGTTGCTCCGCCGCATGTGGGATCTTCCTGGACCAGGGCTCAAGCCTGTGTCCCCTGCATTGGCAGGAGGATTCTTAACCACTGTGCCACCAGGGAAGCCCCTCTTTTCTTTTTAAATTAATAATGAAAGTCTTTAAGGGTATGAATTTAAATATAAGCACAGTGTTGGCTGCAACCTATACCGTGAGTTCTTTTTTGTTACTTTCTATTTTTTTTCTGAATTTAATTAATTTTTTTATACAGCAGGCTCTTATTAGTTTTCTATTTTATATGTATTAGTGTATATATGTCAATCCCAATCTCCCTATTCATACCACCACCACCACCCCACGCCGCTTTCCCCCCTTGGTGTCCATACGTTTGCTCTCCACATCTGTGTCTCAATTTCTGCCCTGCAAACCGGTTCATCTGTACCATTTTTCTAAGTTCCACATACATGCGTTAATATACGATATTTGTTTCTCTCTTCCTGACTTACTTCACTCTGTATGACAGTCTCTAGATCCATCCACATCTCTACAAATGACCCAATTTCGTTCCTTTTTATGGCTGAGTAATATTCCATTGTATATATGTACCACATCTTCTTTATCCATTCGTCTGTCGATGGGCATTTAGGTTGCTTCCATGACCTGGCTATTGTAAATAGTGCTGCAGTGAACATTGGGGTGCATGTGTCTTTTTGAATTGTGTTTTTTTCTGGGTATATGCCCAGTAGTGGGATTGCTGGGTCATATGATAATTCTATTTTTAGTTTTTTAAGGAGCCTCCATGCTGTTCTCCACAGTGGCTGTATCAATTTACATTCCCATCAACAGTGCAAGAGGGTTCCCTTTTCTCCACACTTTCTTTTTTTACTTTCTAAGAAATATGTTATTATACATCTACCTTTTGAGTTTTCAGATGAATGGAATTTTGTATTTACATTCAGTAATTTCTAGTTTTCAGAATATGTTCAATGTATTTATTACTGTTTTGTTTTATAGATGATTAGTTGTTCAGACTCTTTCATGGACATTTTTCAAAAAGTACAATATTATTTGGAGATACAGAGTTGGTGTAGTTAATAATCCAGTCTTGTAGGTAAAATCTTCCACAACAGTATTTGTGGATTGGTCATTGTGTTTCAGTCTTCCCCTATAATTTTGTTTTTGTTCTTATTCATTTTTAATGGCTTTTGATTTTCATATATTGATATTACATGACTAAGTGAAAAAAGGTTCACAATTGTTTCATTATAGGATTGGTATCAGTATAAATTGACTTATGGGCTTGGTTTTTGCCCTGAATTTTTTGTAATCTGATTTATTTTATTTTATCTTATTTTATTTCATTGAAATATAGTTGATTTACAGTATTTCAGGTGTATAGCAAAGTGATTCAGTTATACATATATATGCTTTTTTAGATTCATTTCCATTGTAATCTGATTTTAATTCGTTAACTCTGCTTTTGATTATGATTAACATATCTTTGCCTGCTCTCTAATCTTTAATCTTTCCGTTTCATTTTGTTTCTTCACCCTTTTTTAAGTTCTTTGTCCTGGTTAAGGAGAGTTAAAATTATTTGCATATATTTTACCAACTGACAGATGTTGTATGTTTTCTGTACTCCATGCTTCCTTGCTTATTTTGCAACCTGAACTTTGTTTTGTTTGCTTTTATGTTCTATGATTGGAAGTTAAATCTAATTACAAAATCTAAGAACTAAATTTACTTTTTCAACTTATATTTCAAAAACAATGTATTTTCTTATGACTTTTCTGTCCCCAGTTTCTAAAACTAGTCTTCTAAAACTTTTCATTAGTGGATTTTAATTTTTTTAATATATTTTCTCCTTCAATAATTGATTTTTACTTTAACACATTTACAGTTATTATCTAGACTTGACTGTTTAACTGTCATGTTGTCCATCAGTGCTATAATATTTTAAATTCCCAATTTTTCTGGTTCTTAATTTCTTTTCATCTGGTAGTCAGCAGGATAGTAACAGCAGCCAACAACAGCCAAAGTTTATTAAGTATTTACAAAGTGCCACTGCACTGTGCTCAGCCCTTTGTATCAGTGAGCTAACTCATATTTAATCTTCTGCACATTTTTCTGAGGTAGATCCATTAATATCTCCACTGTACAGATGAAGAAGTCGAGACACCGAAAGGTGAAATAATTTGTCCATGGTCACAAATCTTCTGGAGCCAGGACTCCGGATAAATTCCTCTCTCTGTCTCTGTCTCTGTCTTTGTCTCTTTCCAGAGTCCATGCTCTGAAACATTGCACTCCTGCTGCCTCACCTCTGTTGCCTGGAAAAATATACACACGCATACATTTTTAAGAATCTTTGGGGTGGGTGATAAATTTTCTGAACCTTTGCATGTGAGAGTGTGTCTACAACCTTTAGACATAAAACATCAATTTAGTTCAATATGAAATTCTTGAATCACAGCCTTTTTCCTTCAAGACAAAAATACAACTGTCTCCATCATGTCATCATTTTCCTGTTGCAGAGGGAAAGTGTGAGGCCACGCTGATTTTTGTTTCTTCATAGGCAACCTGTACTCTCCTCTCCACCCCAAACCTGCCTGTATGTTCTTAGAATTCTTTTCTTTAACATTAAAATTCCAAAATTCTACTAAGGTTTGTCCAGGGGTGAATCACTTTGAGTTAATTTTGCCTAAAATTCTGAGTTTTGATGTCAGGTTGTGTTATTTCTTTAGATCAGGAAACGTTCTTGAATTATATCGTTGTTTATTACTTTCATTCGCTTTGGTTCTTCTTTGGAGATACACATTATTCATTGGTTGGCTTTCGTGTCCCTGACCCCATAGGCATTATCTTTTTCCCAGCATGTAGATCTCTTTCTCTCTTTCCCCTAAAGCAGAAGTTGGAAAACATTTTCTGTAAACAGCCAGATAGTAAATATTTTACACTTTGTGGAAAAAGAGGCAAAATTGAGGATATTATGTAGCTACTATAACAAGAGAGAAAACAAATTTCTATAAATTTTTTATTGATGAATATAATAATAATTGAGTAGAGTTTATTTCGTTTTGTTTTGTTATAATACAGATATACTAATGAGAAGAATATCATTCTTTTTGGGATAGATAACCTTTCGGTTAATTGGGGTTCAAAGTTCTTATCATTAATTGATTGCAAAGGTTCATGTGTCAAAACAATTGTCAGCTCACAGGACTTAAAAAAGCAGAGTGCAAGCCAGATTTGGCTTTCAGGCTATAGTTTACTGACCTCTGTTCTAATATCTTGGAGAATTTCTCAGACTTGTCTTCTGTTCTTCAGAATTGATTTTCTGTATTGTTAGTTTGGCTTTTTATTGCCTTGGATGCATATTTTAAGTTTCCGTTTGTTCTTCTAAAATCTTAGCCATTTTCCTTACCTTTCCTTTTACATCTCAACCTGTTGACTTTTCACATCATATTTTTAAAAGAAATTTATTTATTTATTTATTATTTTATCTTTGTGTTAGGTCTTCGTTGCTGCACCTGGGCTTTCTCTAGTTGCGGCGAGCGGGGGCTACTCTTCGTTGCGGTGCGTGTGCTTCTCATTGTCGTGGCTTCTCTTGTTGCGGAGCACAGGCTCTAGGCACGCAGGCTTCAGTAGTTGTGGCTCATGGGCTCTAGAGCACAGGCTCAGTAGCTGTGGTGCACAGGCTTAGTTGCTCCGCGGCATGTGGGATCTTCCCGGGCCAGGGCTTGAACTCGTGTCCCCTGCATTGGCAGGCAGATTAACCACTGCACCGCCAGGAAGGCCCTTTCATATCATATTCATCTCTGTTTGTTGTTCTTTTTGAAGCCATGGTTTTTATGTTTCCTTGGGAATACAAAACAGAAGTCATTAAAATAGTCACACTAATTCATTTTCAAGATGATTTCCTATGTACCTCCAAAGGAATGTGAACCTTATCCTAAAGCTTGCAGTTTTCTTAGGCTCATGCTATGCTTCCTACTTTATATATTTTTTTCATAAGGAAATATTTAAGCACAGTCTGTCTCAAAATCTAAACAAACAGATATGTGGCTTGCCCTTTGTTCTCTCACTATTTATGTATCCTTCTCATATTTTAAGCCAAGAGTGTGTTGTTTCACCTAGCTTCTCACTCATTTTCCCGACTCTTTCTCCTAGTGTGACTTTGTTAGGATGAGGAATATTCTTTCCCATCACTCTTCGTTTGACACAATTTTTAGAATGCAAGTTTACATCTGTATCATCAGAGGTAATTTGCATATCTTATTTAACTATACCGCCCAAAGTATGCTGCTTCCCAGGCTCTTCGGAGTCCTATCCTTGCCTCAGTTGTATTAATGTGGTTCCTGTGAAAAACTGAGATTCAATAATAGGTATGGTTAAAAAATGCCTGTCAACCCAAAAAAAGCAAATTCTAAATTAAAACCTTTCGTAAGCAAATCCTCCCCTACCAGGTACATGTCATTTATTTTTCTTTCTTCTAGTTAGAAATGAAAAATATGCTTCATATCCCATAGTTATAAATTTGTAGACTGTAAAGCTTCTTCTTTTTTTTTTTTTCTTACACTCACATGGTAAGTCAGGAGCAGCTGAACTGCTACCTATTTCTTTTTGTTTTTTTATACATCTTTAGTGGAGCATAATTCCTTCACAATGCTGTGTTAGTTTCTGTTGTACAACAAAGTGAATCAGCCGTATGCACACATATATCCCCATATCCCCTCCCTCTTGCGTCTCCCTGCCACCCTCCCTATCCCACTCCTCTAGGTGGTCACGAAGCACCGAGCTGATCTCCCTATGCTATGCAGCTGCTTCCCACTAGCTATCTATTTTACATTTGGTAGTGTATATATGTCGATGCTACTCTAACTTCACCCAGCTTTCCCCTCCCCCGCACCGTGTCCTCAAGTCCATTCTCTATGTCTGCGTCTTTATTCCTGCCCTGCGACTAGGTTCATCAATACCATTGTTTTTTTAGATTCCATATATATACATTAGCATACGGTATTTGTTTTTCTCGTTCTGACTTACTTCACTCTGTATGACAGATTCTAGGTCCATCCACCTCACTGCAAATAACTCAATTTTGTTTCTTTTTATGGCTGAGTAATATTCCATTGTATATATGTGCCACATCTTCTTTATCCATTCATCTGTCGATGGGCATTTAGGTTGCTTCCATGACCTGGCTATTGTAAATAATGCTGCAACGAACATTGTGGTACATGTCTCTTTTTGAATTATGGTTTTCTCACGGTATATGCCCAGTAGTGGGATTGCTGGGTCATGTGGTAGTTCTATTTTCAGTTTTTTAAGGAACCTCCATACTTTTCTCCATAGTGGCTGTATCAATTTACATTCTCACCAACAATGCAGGAGGGCTCCTTTTTCTCCGCACTCCCTGCAGCATTTATTGTTTCTAGATTTTTTGATAATGACCATTCTGACTGTCATGAGGTGATGCCTCATTGTAGTTTTGATTTACATTTCTCTAATAATTAGTGATGTTGAGCATCTTTTCATGTGTTTCTTGGCTGTCTGTATGTCTTCTTTGGTGAAATGTCTAGGTCTTCCATCCATTTTTTTAATTGGGTTGTTTGTTTTTTTGATATTGAGCTCAATTAGCTGTTGGTATATTTTGGAGATTAATCCTTTGTCTGTTGTTTCATTTGCAAATCTTTTCTTCTGTTCTGAGGGTTATCTTATTGTCTTGTTATATTCTTCAAGCTTTCTTTGGATTGCTTTTTCAGCTTTTTACTCTTCATACAAGTGTCCCTGATAAATATTACCATAAATGGCACTTTCCCGTGGGTTACATTCCTTGTGACATGGTTTGTTTTCCCATGATCTTTGCTTAGTAGTACCCAAACCATTGTCTTTTTCTATTCCTTATTCTATATTTTAGATGGAAATAAGAGGACATGATGTTCCATCTTGGAACTCTGGGAGATCTTAAGGCTTACAGAATAAGATTGACATAATAGCATGGGCCAATGGTAAACATGAAAACATGGAAGAAGATGCAATGTAAATAAGTAAGAGAAACATACATCCAGGTAATAGGTATGAGAATATGATGGTGATGAAGAATAATTTAAAAGAGAAGAGTAGATGTAGGAATGATTCATACCCAGGAATTCAGATTTTGTAATGTTTCATGTAAAATATTTATTTCATATAGCTTGGATATGACAATTCCAATCTAATTTTGATGTCCAATATCCATTATCTGTACAGAAATGACCTCTCATGGTGTTCATTTTAGGTAATCTGAAGTCCTCATATCTGCTTTATATGCTGTGGCATAGAATGGCATGCCCTGCTAATGCCCAGCAATGAAATGTTTGGGAAAATCAATTTGGTTTTTTTTTTTTAGAAAGCTTCTGAGTCTTTCAGCACTTTTGGCAAATCACTATTTCTGTTAGTGAATTTAAAAATTAATATAGATTATATACTATGAATTTGGCTTTTTAGAGTTGTTAAATCAGCTGAAATTATATAGTTTCTAAAACTATATTAAAATGTAATATACTTACTCTAGGGCTTCCCTGGTGGCGCAGTGGTTGAGAGTCCGCCTGCCGATGCAGGGGACACGGGTTCGTGCCCCAGTCCGGGAAGATCCCACGTGCCGCGGAGCGGCTGGGACCGTGAGCCATGGCCGCTGAGCCTGCGCGTCCGGGGCCTGTGCTCTGCAACGGGAGAGGCCACAACAGTGAGAGGCCCGCGTACCGCAAAAAAAACAAACCAAAAAAAAAGTAATATACTTATTTTAAAGTAGCCAATGTTTTCAGGTTCCCCCAGCCTTTTCTGAGTTTTATTAAAGCATTAAATACAATACAAAGTGCTCTCTTTGCCACTATATGATTAGTTATGTATTGGTCAGAGTGACAAATTTACTTGTCTGAGAAGATGCTGAGTTAGGAGTTCTGTTCAGGCAGTGCCCAAATTGCCTTTATGCACTACAGTGGATACAAATCTAGGAATAAGATTGGTTATTGATTTTGCTTGTTTTGCATTTGTAGCAAGAGAAAAATAATACTTGCAATTTTTCATTCAAGCGTACCAGTTCTGTGCACAGTTTTTCTCTGTTGGTTTTTTGGTAGCACTGAAACTTTCCATGTGATACTAACTCAGTTTCTCTCTTGTATTTGACATTCAGCATGCTCAAATGCCTGTTTAATATATTCAGCTGCTTCATTTACCCACAGAATTCATATTGCTTTTACTCAAGAGAAGTTCAAAATTCCTTTTATCTTCTTCTTATAAGAAGATTTCATGTTGTTTTATGGTGGAATATTGACTTCAATATAGATTTCACCCCCTATTTTGATCTTTTGGTCTATCATCTAGACCAATTTTTTGTTTTTTAATTTATGATAGTTGTTTTATGGTAGGTTGGGTCCAAAATAGTTTTCTGATTTTTTTGAGAGTATGTAAACATTACAGGACACGTAATTCAGATTTCCAGGAAGGCCTAACATTAAAAAAAAAAAAAAAAAAAGAGAAAGAAATACCAATAAAATTAGGTGTTTTTTTTGTTTGTTTTTTGCTGGGTTTGTTTTTGCCATTTTATAGCGTTTTCTTTTTATTCATTTTACGTTTAAATGGTTTCTAGTGTTTAACAAAACGTATTTTCAGAGTGTTGTATTTTTTTCCTATTACTTCCATATGTGATTGAAATTGTCCTAAGAATAAGGAATATTATTCATGCAAGATTTTCAATAGAAAATCTGACTCTTAACCTGGAAGCCACATCAAGGATAAATGAGGGCTGTTTTCCAAGTCTGATATGAAAACCTCAGCTGAAATGATAATTCTAATATGTGGAGCCTTAGTTCTCCCTTTGAAATTAAAGTGAAGATAGCATGTTATGTATTTAATCACATCACTTAAATTGAATATTTCCTCAACCTTCCTAGGTTTTAACATTAAGATCCCCATTTTGCAGTGGAGGAAGCTAAGATGTAGAAAAGTTAAGTGACTTGGCTTAACATAGTACTGGAGCTGGTATTTTCATCCATTTTTGTCTGATTCCTGTTATGCAGGAATTGAACAAAAGCAGAGCTGTATGAGAGTGTGTAAGGTCACTCACATTCCGCTTTTCCCACAGAGAGATGTGGTTAGGCTGAGCATTAGTGGACTGGATGTCCACCAAAGTCACCACCTTCTTTTAAATAAAAAAACCTCTTTATTGTAATCTTCATAGAGCCCACCCTCCTGGAGTACTTAGACCATTTTTCAGAGAGGCAGACGAGAGGGAGTAAATTCAGTCTAGTCCTGAGTGGGCTCGAAAGACACCTCTACAGAACAGTAAACCAATATCTCAGGAATTAAGTCTGAATTTCAGGCTAATGTAATAGAACATACTTCTGGCCAGATATATTTCCCCTCCAAATAAAGTTATGTTTAAGAATTAAAAGCCATTAGGTTCCAAATGAAGGCCTGAAGCGTTCCCATATGAGTGAAATTAATGAATATTAACCATCTATTCTGACAACTCATAGAATTTCTTCTTATCTCCTGATGCTTGACTATGTTCTAAAATGTTAAGCACATAGATAATTGACCTTGTGAATACATGAGTTAGAATTATATCAGAATTTTCCTCTCAAGAAGCTAAAATTTGCCATTTGGAAGAAAAGTGGGCATGTAAGCTCTCGTGCCATGTAGGAGTAGATACATGACATGATAGGCAGGAATCTTGCTAAAACAATGAAGCGAATAGGTATATAAAATAAATGGTGAGCCTTTACAAAATTATTCAAGGTGGAATTCTTTGATTTACAGTTCCTCCATGCATTTTGGTTGTTCCAAAGGGATAAGCCAGTCCTTTACTCGGTAGTCATTTATTGAGGACTCAGTGTTAAGCATTTGAAATATGGAGATAAAATATACACAGTCTGCCTTCAAGGAGCTCACATTCGAGATAGGGAGGATGACAGGAAAGCTGTGGGGACTTCAGAGTGGAATGTGTGGAAAGGACTTGGTGCAAAGAAACCTGATTTCAGAAATGGAAGAAATGAATGACAGGTAGGAAACGGGGAAGGTAAGAGATTAAAGGAAAAAGTAAGGGAAAAAAGATTTGGGGCCTACTTTATTTGGCCCACCTAGAGTTTTTTGTTTGTTTTTGTCACCAGCATATAAAACTTGGGAAATTCAGCTAAGTAACTTAAACTCTGTGAACTTCAATTTCAACTCTAGTAAAATGAGGCTGATAATACCCACCTTACAAGGTTATTTGGAGAATTGAATTAGATGTGAAAGCAGAATGCCTCCTACAGTTCCTGGAGGTTAGCTGGTTATTCCCATACCTTGCTCCTTCTCTATCACAGGGGACGTCCGAGTTCATGCCCGCCTAGCATCCGTATCTCCCTCTTCTGGGAACAGCATCCCTACATTTGCTTTGGATAACTTCTCCTCCACCTTTGGACAAAGCCTTGATACAACTGTCAGTCAGGATCCCTGGTGAACATACAACCCAAGCCAGCCAATCAGATGTGCTCTTCGGATTCTTGAGCTATGTGGCATGATTCTGCAAATGTGTAGAATAGTGTCCTGAAGGGAGTGACTGGCCAGTAGTTTCTACTGTTTAGAGCCCCGCAACTGCTCTGTTCCCTTAGAGTAAATACTTTTTTTTTTTTTAAACATAAATTACCTGGGTTGTTTTGTTTGTATCGCTTATACCCAAAGTCCCCTGACCGGTACATTTGACTGGGAATAATTTCGCAAGCAGGTACATTCATTTGTGTACTGATTACCTTCCTCTTTATCCATCCAGTGCTAGGTGCTGGAGTGTATTCAGAGATTGGGTTTCTGCTCCCTCGGTGCTTTCAATTCTGTGGCTTCACAGAGGGCATTTGGTTCTAGCACAGTAGCTCATGTGGCGCACAGTCTGAGGCATAATCCCAAATTAAATTTAGTATTAGGTATAGTGACAGTTAATCTAACTCTAAAAAAGTTAATTAAGAAGTTTTAAGTTAAAAAAACTCCTCTAATTCCCATTAATTATAGTCTTTTTACAGGATAGCTATTACTCAGCCTTTTCATTAGTTTCACTTAATTTTATCTTTTTATTTAATCTGATGAAGAAAAAGTGTCTTAATAGTTTTATATTAAAAAGTAGGTGACACTAGAAAATTCTGAGCTTTTGCTGAAAACTGTGACCTTTGATTATTCACACTGGTAGTTAATTTCTGTTTTATGTTGCTATTATAGCCTTCAAAGCAGTAGACTAAGATCTAATAATTTGGAAGCACCAGAGGCATTGTTGGACCAAGAAGACAAGCCTTTAATGACTATCTTAACTGGCAAAAGCCAGTATAATTGCTGCATGAGTATTCATTTGAGAAGCATTCATTTGTAGGAAAGTTGTAAATCTTAAAAACATGTAAACTTTTTTATAAACAGCACTATGAACCCTGGCCATTTTTTATTCAAAGTATCTTCAGGTATTTTCATCAAATTCATTTTGCTCCTTTTTCTTAGAATAAGCGTTGCTTGTGGAAAGAAAATAGGATTTCATTAGCCTCATCTGAATACTAGACGTAATAAGCAGGTAGTGTTCATATCATGTGAAACTGCTGATGGTTCTTAAAATCAGTCCTGCACTTTGCTCAGAGGCATTAATCACTTTGCTGGTTACATCTGTTCTCGGGAAAGAGAACCTGCCTTGACTGTGAATGGGGATGAGGTTGCCATCTGCTTATTCCCAGTGTTATTCAGAGCAACACATTGGCCTGGGTCATTGCTAGACATGGTTACCCCGTGGTAAGAAGGTCATGGCTGACTGGGCTTTACTTATCTTATTTTCTCTCGTGGGAAAGCAGAGATTGTGCTGAATATAACTGAAGTCAGGCTGGGCCCCGTAGTTAGCTATATATATACTGTGTTCAAGGCAAGCACATAGCTAGTAAAAATCAATCTAGACAGTTAAACTGGATTCAAATCCTAGCAGTTTGATACTCTTCACCACAATTGCGATGTCAAATAAATACTGTAAAAACAAACCAAAAATGGTATGTAATATGATTTAGTGTTGAAAAGATAGTATAAATTTCAAAATAAACTTTTAATTTAAAATTTTTTTTTTATTTTAATTTAAAAATTTTTGGTGGGATCTTAATTCCCCGACCAGGGATTGAACCCGGGCCCTCTGCAATGGAAGCATGGAGTCCTAACCACTGGACCGCCAGGGAAGTCCCCAAACTTTTAATTTTAGAGCAGTTTGGATTTACAGCAAAATTGTGAAGATAGTACAGATTCCACTATCTCCTGCACTGTTTTCCCTGTTATTAACACTTTACGTTAGTATGGTACATTTGTTACAGTCAGTGGACCAATACTGATACGCTGTTATTAACAACTTCCATACTTTATGCAGATTTCCTTTGCTTGTACCTAATGTCCCTTTTCTGTACCAGGATCCCACACACATTACCCTTCATCGTCATGTTGCCTTAGGCTCCTCTGCGACGGTTTCTCAGACTTTGTTTTTGATGATCTTGACAGTTTTGAGAAGTACCAGTCAGGTTTTTATAGAATGATGCTTAAATGGAAAGAAAGTAAGATTTGTCTGAAGTTTTCTCATGATTAACGTGGAGTTTGGGGTTTTGGAGAGGAAGACTACAGAGGTAAAGTGCTTTCATCACATCGTATCGGGGTATGTACTTTCAACATGACATTGTGTTTTTGTTTTTTAATTTATTGTGGTAACATTTGATTATAACATTATATAAATTTCATGTGTATGACATTATATTTTGACTTCTGTGTACAGTACAGTGTGCTCACTACTCTTTTCTCTGTATCTGTGTGTGTGTTTTGGTTTGCTTGCCTATCTATCTATCTATCTACCATCTGTCTTCCACCTGTGATTGAAATCATCTAGTATTTGCCGTTTTCCGTCTGACTTATTTTACTTAGCGTAATACCCTCAAGGTCCATCCATGTTGTTGCAAACACCAAGATTTCATCTTTTTTTTTTTTTTTAAGTGGCTGAAGAGTATTCCATTGTATATATGTACAACATCATCTTTATCCCTTCATGTGTTGACGGGCACTTAGGTTGTTCCATATCTTGGCTGTTGTAAATAATGCTGCTGTTAGCTTTAGGGTGTATATATCTCTTTGAATTAGTGTTTTGTACTCTTTGGGTAAATACCCAGAAGTGCAATAGCTGGATTGTATGTAGTTCGATTTCTTAATTCTTTGAAGATTCTCCCTACTCCACAGTGGCTGCACCAATTTATATTCCCATCAAGTGCATCCTAGCCAACACTTGTTATTTCTTGCTTTTTTGATATTAGTCATTCCAGCGGGTATGAGGTGGTATCTCCTTGTGGTTTTGATTTGCATTTCCCTGATAATGAGTGATGTTAAACATCTTTTCATGTGCCTGTTGGCCATCTGTATGTCTTCTTTAGAAAAATGAAATGACTTACTGTTGATTTTGACCTTGATCACTTGGCTGAGTGTAGTGTTTGTGAAGTTTCTCCTCTGCAAATTTACACTTCCCCCTTCCACTTTGTCCTCTTTGACAGGAAGTCACTATGTGCAGTTCACACTTGAGTGGAGAGTTATGGCCCATCTCCTTGAAGGGGGAGTATTGACATAAATTGCTTGGGATTCTTCTGCAAAGGAATGTTGTCTCTTCTCCCTTATTTATTGAATTTATTTATTTATCATACATGGACTCATGGATATTTATTTTACACTTTGGGCCATAATTCAGTACTGCTTCATTTATGCTGTTGTTCAAATTGTTCCATCTTTGGTCACTGGGAGCTCTTTCAGTTGAGTCCTCCTGTGTCCCTTTGCCATATCCCCACCTTTGTGGAGTTTTGTTTGTTTCTTTTTAACATTACCTTACTTTCTGGCATCACAAAATGCTCCACGCTTATCTTGCATATTTCCCACTCTACTCCCTGAATCCACCATTTCTTCAATGAGCCCTGGTTTCTTTTATCGTGGAATGGTATTAGAAGCCAAGAGCTGGATGCTAGTCATGTTTATTGCTACTGGCATGTCTTTGCTGCTAGGGCCTAGAAAAAGTTTTTAACTCTGGCTTTTTGAGCTGCCTGAGCTTCTATACTGAGCAGTACTTTTAAACATTGGTAACCAAAAATGTTAAATGTTTTCATTTGTTGTTCCTTGTAGAGAGAATGTTCTATTATAGCTATGGTCAAAAATTGCCAAAAATAAAATTGAAAAAGAAAACATGCTTTATAAGAACTTGCACTCTTGTCTTAGAATTGTGTAACTGTCTCCTTAAATTTGCCTTTATAGATTTTAAGATATTTTTTTAAAACAATGGTTCCCTGGATAGTGACTGTGAAGAGTACCATCTGTGCTTTTCTTTTACAGTGGAATTTCCATTTATTTAATTTGGATTAGAATTAGAAATGCAAATAGGTCAGCAATTGAATTTAGCACTTGGAAGCTGGAGATTTACTATCTTAGTTACATAATGGAAAAAAAAAAGACAGACTTCAGTATCTGTGCCCCAGAGTAATTTTCAGAGTATTTAATAGCTAGCACTGATTGATCGGTGAGAACAGGATAGCCAGAAACGAGGAGATCACGTCAGGTGTTTTCTGGACAAATATCACCCCTGCCCAAGCCTAAAGAATTGCCAAAGGTCTGAGATCTTGTGGCTTTTAAATGTTACGAAGTAACAATCTTTTAAATTTCAGTGATACTTCTAAAAGTATGTTGTTTTTGTTTTTAGATCCAGAAATGACAGTAAAAGTTATTTTTGCTAGCTTTTAAGACAGTGCTGTCCTCTGTATGGTAATATATTATTCTGAGAAAATCTTCATTCTTTCAAGGTAAAAAGTAGCCTATTATCACAGGCAGCCAACCACTGCAACAACGGATATTGACAAAGTCTCTGAATCCTTTGGTTAAAAATTTAGCAAAATCAGAGTTTTCATAGAGCTTCCCAACCTGCTGCAGAGCTACATGGAAGAACTATCCACCCATTTTAATAATCCAAGCATGTGATGATATATATTCTAGTAACCTGCAAAGTAGTAACTTAGGGAGGGGTGTTCTTTGTCAGAATAGGGAAAGACTGAATCACAAAAGGTAAAATTTAGGAGAAAGTTGAACTATTATAATGCTGTTTCAGTGTGTGCGTGCGTGCGTGTGTGTGTGTGTGTGTGTCATATGGTCTAAGAATTCCTGGATCCTTTTGGGTTTATGAATATACTGTACAACTGACAGAATGATGTATTACTTTGTAGGTCACTGGAATAGAGTCCAGATGCGCTTAAGTGTTTGTGAAAATTTACGTATTGTCACAGAGGCCCAATGTCACATTAGATTATGTGGGCCTGCACTATAGTATTGCTCTAAGACTTTAAAGGAAATCTAACTAAAATTGAGGTCTATTTCAAATATAGCTTTTGTTATTTGAAAGTGACATTATACCCATTAAAAATTTTTTTACATTCATTTAAAAACCCATTAAGTTATATACTGTTATTTACTTCACAGTAGCACAAGTCCTTTCAATCTCCTGGGCTGAAGCAAAGCTTCAGCAGCATAAAGTTGACTTCTGCCACTGCCCTGGGAACATATGTGCAACAATATGTGCCACGATTTCATGTCTTTTTTGGCCCAGACTTTTGCTAGACATTCAGGAGAGGTTAGAATATAGTCAGAATTGGAAGACTCGTGCTCTCTATGGGCCAGGTAGAGTGTAGAAAATTGCAGTGGTGAAAAATGAGGCAGTTCTAAGAGAGCTCATGCAGAAGCCTGCAGGTTCTAGTAAGAGCTTTGGAGTGAGAGAATTCATCTTCATTGTGCCAGAGGGACCAAGTGTAATTCTACAGATATTTTTGTGGAAAATCTTCAGTAAGGAGAAAGGACAACAGTGCTGTCCAATAGAACTTTCTGCGATGATGTAGATGACCTGTATCAGGACAATATGGTGGTCACTAGCAACATGCATCTTTTGTGCACGTGAAATGTGGCGAATGTGCCTGAGGAACTGAATTTTTAATTTAATTTAATTTTTTAAAATTTAAATAGCACAGCTCTAGAGGGTTATGTTTGTCACGTCTTTTCATCAGATAATGTCCAAAAACTGTGGCACAGTAGAGAACACAAAAAATGTTAAATTTCCCTTTAGAAAGTGTGTAGATCGATATGATACTTCTTTTAAATGACATCCTAGGGGAGAATAAATCTCTTATTTTAACTTTCCAAATATAGCACCATTGCACATATATCTCATATATTTCAAGACAGAATCAGGAACCCTTAGAACTTTGGAATTATAGAGAAATATACCTGAATAGAATACACCTCTCTTAATCATGTGTGTCCCAGAATGAAAGAGAACATAGATGATAAATTTGTTTCATTTTGTTCCCCAGCTCAGGACTGGGTGAGCATGATGGAGGATGCTTTGCTAGTTTTGCCATATATTTCCCCTCCTTGAATAAAAGGAGAAGTTTGAAAGGGGGTACAGAGGTAGGAAGGAAAGAAAACGGGCCTAGAATTAAGGAAAGAGAATAAGAAAGGGAAGTATCTGTGGAGCTAAGGGTACCAATAGCCTGATTGTGGAGGCTCTCTTCTGGAGGTGACGAGCGATGTGTCTAGTGTAAATGGAGGTCCTCCATTTACAGTATAGTTCGGTTCTAAGCTCCAAATAGTTGGTAATTTCACCTTTCCGGACAAAGCTTTTCATTAGTTAGTCCTATTTCTTATTGTATTTTAAATGTCAATTTATTCCTCACCCCTCTCCTTCCTTACTTTTCCATCTCATTTACTTCAGAAACGTATATTGTTAGCAATGTGACTGTCAAGTTGTCTCCAATTTGTCGGGGCCTGCAGCCCTGGATTCCCTTAACTAGAAGTAATAAATGGGATATGAAGATGAAAATAAGCTAAGAATATTTCTAATAAGGAATATTTTTGTTTAACATATTAACAATATTTTGTTTTATTGGGCTTAACTAGAATGTAGAATGAAAAAATAATCTTCATACCACCTCTCAGTTTTCTTAGCATATTTTCTTAATTTAGTTCTACTTATTAGAACTCCTCAGACTTCCTATAGTTAGTACATGAAAAGCCTACGTTGTCTTTGAAATGCATCCTTTGCAACCACGTTCTTTTTATTTTGACTTCACATTTTACCTTTTTAAAAAATAATGAATGCATTACTGTTACCAAGCAAATGTAAAGATCTCAGTAAGATTTATTTTTTTCCTTCCCCAAGAGAGATCTGATTTCAAATTCATTCTTTAACTTATTAATAACTGGATTTAAGTCAATTTAGTCCAATGGTTACTCTTTTAAGGAAAATGTGATGATTATTAATTTGATTTCATTTCCCCCAGTCCTTTTAACGTTAGGACTAAATAATATACCTTTTAGCATTGATAGGTGTTTCATAATTTCAGATTTCATTTTATAGTGACATTTACTAAAAAAGCTGTTGGAATGTGAATCTGGGTGTAACACACACACAGCTTATCTATATCCAACTACGTGTAAATGAGAGTCCTTAAAACTTTGAACAAATGTAACATTCTTCATTTTTCCACTGTAACTTTAATGTTTTAAAATTTCATGATTGTTTTCATATATATATTTCTGGTGATTCTCAAACGTTTTAGTGCATTAGAATTGCAGATTGTTGGAGTTTCTGATTTAGTAGGCCTAGGGTAGGGCTCGAGATTTTGCAATTTGAAGAAGTTCCCAGGTTCCTGATGCTGCTGGTAACAGGGACCACGATTCAAGAATGACTGTGTTAGTATATTTGATCCTTACAAGAACCCAGTGTGGTGTTGGGCAGATATAGACGAGGAACCTGAGCCTTGTAGAAATTCATGATTTTCCCTGTGGCACGTAATGAATTAGTGGTTGACTAAAGATGAGAACCCATGAGGACCTTTCAGTTGTCCTCCTGATCAGGACAAAAGTTCAGTTCCCCCCCCAAAATCTCTTGATTTCAGATGTTTGATATTTTTGTTGCATTCTATACAGACCCATTTTTCTATGTAGATATGTCCTCCCCTGGTATTCACATTTAATAAATATGTGTTTAAAGTAGTCTTCCCCTTTAAAGATATAACTGATTTTTGTCCCTCAAGATGTTCGAAAAATGCCAGTCCTTCTGTAGAAACAAAAAGCTTATGTAACTTGTTAAGGCCACCCAAGCTGATATAACTTGTTAAGGCCTTCCCTTAATCATAAGGAAAGATGTTGAATTTTTTACCCACTAGCCTAGTGCTCTGGCATTTTTTCACTCTAATTTGTGGTGATGGTTCTAGGCAGAACCACTATTTGTGGGTGTAGCAAATGAGGATGGATCATGAATGATCCAGAACAAGGAATCTTAAAATCACAACTCTTGTGTGCAGAGCAGTGGCATCCAGAATGAACTATGACATGTGCTTTCTCCCCCTTCCTCACAATTTCTGTCTAAACTGGTTCAGGGTATTCAGCATAGTGTCACCCGGTATTTGGAGCTTGCCTTCTGAATGTTGCCTAGTGATCTTTTCTCATATTATGAGGCAAATGTTGGTGCACTTTTCTTTTTTTTTTTTTTCGGTACGCGGGCCTCTCACCATTGTGGCCTCTCCCGTTGCGGAGCACAGGCTCCGGACGCGCAGGCTCAGCGGTCATGGCTCATGGGCCCAGCCGCTCCGTGGAATGTGGGATCTTCCCGGACCGGGGCACGAACCCGTGTCCCCTGCATTGGCAGGTGGACTCTCAACCACTGTGCCACCAGGGAAGCCCTGGTGCACTTTTCTGATACTGTTTTTTCTAGTTCCTACCTTCTGTGTTCTCTTGCTTTCCTCCTTTTGTTGTACTTTGCCCTTGGACCCTTGTAATCCAAAAAAAAAAGAGTAGAGAAAAATAATGGAAGGAGAACAAATTGAAAATCATGACCCTGACTGTCTTCTATTATTATTATTTTGCTGTTGTCTTTTTTTTTTTTTTTTCCTGTAGGACAGAGGAAGATTTGGTATGTTTTACTTAGTCTTATTGAGTATGAATTTAAATCACTGTGCTTTCAGACCTGAAACTCATTCTGGTCTTCTGCCTCTCTTCCCCTCTTTCCACTCTTCTTAAAACTTATATTAAGCCTTAATGTGTGGCAGGCTCTGTGTGGTGCTTTATATGCACCATTCTATTGATACTTAATCCTCACATCGACCTTATGAGGTATGATTTTGAGGAAATAGAGTCATAGAGGTTATGTAAGTTGGCCAAGATGTCACACTGAGTATGTCATAGAGCTGGGTCTTGAAATCAGGCCTTTTGGACTCCAGAGCTTATGCATTTAAGGACTAGTTTGTATTACTTCCCATTTGAGACCATTACTCAGACGAGATATTTGAATTTAATAATCTAGATTTCTTGAAATAAATTAGGATCCACAAAATACAACATCCTGACTTTAAATTTGTCTCCATGTTTCCTCGTATTTCTCAGTTCTTTTGTTTTTCTAAATTATTGTAAAGAGAAGGAAAGAATTCTCCCTTTTTCAGTGATATTTGCCTCTCCCTTAAGCACACAAAATTGGCAGTATCTTGCCTTTGCTGTTCCTGAGAGTTTTTATTCTAGTCATTTGGTCTTTAAAGCAGTGTGTGATGGAGTTTTCAATTTGTCTTAAAACCACAGAGTGCTACCATGATACAAACAACAGTAAACTGCGAGGGTACATCAGGCTCTTTTTCTTTATTTTGCCCTTGAAATATTTGGCAGCTTTTAGAAAAAGACAGCCACCCTAGGTGATTGAGGTGACCCATTTATAGGGAGGTAGTTGGGAATATCTCCCAAAGCATATCCATTTAAAATCCTTCCTTAGCCTCTCCTGTATCTTTGAAAAAATCATTTTCATCTTTCCTGTTTTTTCTTATGTGTCTCTTCTTGTATGAATATGTATTTTAATAACAGATATAACACAGCATTCAGATTTAGGATCAGGGTTTAGTGAATATTTATTATTAATGGTAACCCTATACCCAAACCAACCAACCATATGTCTTCCCTCCCTCTCTCCTTTTTTCCTCTTTCCATCTCTCCCTCCCTTCTTCCTTCTCTTTCTGCTCCGCTTTGCTTTCTTTCATCATTACTCCAATATAGAATAACTGGTATTGATTCTTGGATTTTTCCCTTACTAGCTGAGTAGCCTTGAGAAAATTTTTTCATTTCTTTGAGCCTCAGCTTCCTTATCTGTGAAAATGTGATAATAATGTCTCTGTAGATATTTGTAAGACTTGGGTAAGATAGTGTACACCAAAACAAGAAAGTGCATCTCTGCAGTGTCTGGGTGGGGAAAACGGCATGGCAATGAGGTGCCTCTCTTCTCAAGAAATTTATGTTTGCTTCTGGAGAATGATTATAAAATCAAAGCACAATGGCTGAAGTATCACATAGGCTAAAGGGACAGATTTTAGGCAGTCCTATAATCTAACTAATAAGATAGATATCTTTAAAAGAAATATGTCAACCAGAAATGTTACTAACCTGTGGCCCTTTAAAAAAGCAGTAATTATTGCAGAGTTTCCATTTGGGGTGATAAAAAAGTCTTGGAGATAGTGGTAATGCCACTGAATTAAACACTTATGAATGGTTAAAATGACACATTTTGTTATTTACAAAAGTCAGTGAGGTGAATATTCACAGTGTTCCTTGGGGTGTAATCCAGTCCAAGGAACGCTGGAACTAGTATCATGCTGCACAGGTCCAGTGCAAAGTAGACCCTCTTCATGCAGTTCAGTCCAGGGATTGTAAGCTCCACAAGGCCAGGAATCTGCTCTCTTGTTCACTGCTAGGCAGGCACCTGCTGAATGAATGAATAGCCTCTTATTCAATGTTTTATGTATGCAACTTACTGCTCTCGCTGCAGTGTCAGACAAAACAATATTCCGATTGTAATTTGGCTTCTAACGCAGGGAGAGAACATGCTGGTCAGAAGATGACTATCTGAACCTTTCACTCATTATCTTTTCATTGTAAATGAATAAGTTATTATTTATTAAACATTCTTAAAAATATTGAAATGCGTTAAAGGTTTACGACTGAACTCTGAGGTCTACTAGATGATTTTTACCATGGCCATCCTTAGTGCATGTGAGGAATGTGTGCCAAAGACTTTTTATTTTTATTTTTTGCGGTACGCGGGCCTCTCACCGTTGCGGCCTCTCCCGTTGCGGAGCACATGGCTCATGGGCCCAGCTGCTCCGCGGCACGTGGGATCCTCCCAGACCGGGGCACGAACCTGCATCCCCTGCATCGGCAGGCGGACTCTCAACCACTGCGCCACCAGGGAAGCCCCAAAGACTTTTTAAGAAGACTTACCAGCAATTTCTATCAATAGGTCTTCAGTGACTTAATACTTAATTGAATATTCTTTCATTTTTTCCCTTTCGTTTTGCACTATTATTATCTCCAGGGAATGGGTTCCATTATGGTGTTTTGTTTGCTTGCTTGCTTGCTTTTTTTTCTTTTAATTCATAGTTTGCTATTCAAACAATGAATGTAAGCATGTTTGTTTCAAGAAAAATGGATAGAAATTTGGTAGTCCCTTTAGAGCATCAGTACTGCTTAAGAATGAACTGAATCCAGAGACATTTTAATTAAGGTATTTAAAGATTTCAAAGCTTGCAATTTTAAGATGTGTTTGTTTTTTTCACAGTGGAGCTATTTTAAAATCTCTTCAGTTACTTATGTTATTGTTGGTCTTCTGAATGTTTTCTGCAGTGATCCTCTTGAGTATTTTGAAAAAAAAATTGTGCCAAATTAAAAAAAGAAATTATCCCTTGATTCGCATTCTCCTCCTGTCCATGTCCTGTGATTCTTTGCCTAGATACAACACACAAGAGCAATACCTATCGTTTCTCATTTTTCCTCACTGCACTTTTGAGTCCTCATGTTATACTTTTTCTACTCTTCGTCCCCATTTATTTCCCCTTTCTTAAATGTAGATTTTCTGACCAGAGCTGTGGAATGGGGGTCACAGTTAAACTTGATCAGCATGTCACTTGTTTATTTATCCTATTATACATTCTTTGTATGTTTGTGTAGCAGATTATTTCTTCTCATGTCTTCTCTCATTTTATATTTTTTTCTGAAGAACAATAAAAATTGTTCTCCTAGACCTCCTTTTCATAGACTTTAAGGGGTTTTGGAGACCTGTGATGTTGTGGAAAGAGAGTGGGACTTGGAAGCAGAAGACCTGAGTTTACATACAGGCCTTACCATTACTTGGGTAAGGAACTTCTGTTCTGAATCTGTTGGCCTCGTGGAATTACTGCCTGTATTAACAGGGATTGTGGGGAGGAGTTCTGAGCGTGGACAATGCTGGGCCAACCTGGTAGAGATGTTGTTGTCTCTAAGTCTTTGTGCTGACGTGAAATGAACGTGGACCTTTTTTTGACTAAACAACTAAACAAGAATTCTGCCTCTTGGCATAACCACCATGCTGTTCTCTAGTTTTATAATATTTATAGATGGTAAGAGACTGTGAGGAAAAATTGTGAAAGACTTTGAAATTATAAAAAATTTAGTGTGTGTTCTGTCTAGCTCACCTAGTTCTCTTTGCCTTTCATTGTCTTTGGGCTGTTTTATAACTCTGCATATTGTAGAATTCAGGTAGTAAAGCAAATGATCTTGTCCATGACAAGCTAATTGTGATCAGTAAATGCAATAGATTATTGCCCTTATGTATAGTGATCAGTTTTTCCTTGCCTTTTTTTCTAGCACTACTGATGCTTATATATTTGTTTGCTCTTTGGATTCTTTTGAACAGGTTATAACATCTTATTGGTTCCCCATTAAAGAATTAAATAAAATCATTCACACTTTTTTTTTGAGATTCATGATTTTAACTTTTAAAAAATTACTCCTTAACAATATAGTAGAAGAACACAGTTCTGGGAATTAAAGGATCTATTTATGTCACCCTGAATAAGGCACTCATGTCACTGAGCTATGGTTTTCTTATTTAAAAAAAAAAAGAAGCTGACCTAAATGATCTCTAGTCTATGACTCTCTGATTTTGTGATTTTATGATTTCATGTTCTGTAAGCCCAAAGTGCACTGTCCTAAGCTTGATAATGTCTAGGTGAATTGGCATAAAAATCAAGGAACTTAAGTATCTTACTTATGTAAAAACTGCAACAGAAATTCTTTATTTTTAGCACACATGTGCATATAAATTAGCATTACAGAAGATACTTTATTTTGCTGTTTATATTTCTTGTCAAGGAATTATAGTACTTGAATTGCTATTGACAGTTTTCAGTAGTGAGTGAATAGAGGGTGAGTGTTCCACAATGTTTTTAATAGGAGAAACGTTTGTTTGCTTGTGAAAATGATATCTTGGCTTATATTACTGTCAGTGCTTATGGAAAATTGTGGGTGTTATTGTAGTCAGTGGCATTTTTAAACCATTATTATATTCAAAAAAACATTTCTGAAGCACTCAGCCTCACAGAGCATTGCATTATGAAGTATAAGAAATAAATTTAAGATTTCATTCCTGCTTTCTAGGAAGTCACTAAGTAACATCGATAGAGTAGGTGTGTCTTAGCTCAGGTTGCTACAACAAAATACCACAGACTGGGTGGCTTAAACAATAGAAATTAATTTTCTCATGTTCTGGAGCCTAGATGTCCAAGGTCAAGGTTCTGGCTGATTTGATTTTTGCTGAGGACTCTCTTTGTGGCTTGCAAATGGCTGCCTTCTTGCTGTGTCCTCACATGGCCTTTCCTTTGTGTGTACTTGTGGTGAGAGAGGGCAGGCTCTTTGCTGTCTCTTCTTAAAAGGACACTAATTTTATTGGATCAGGGCCCTATCCGTATGACCTCGTTTAACCTTAATTACTTCCTTAGAGGCACCTTCTCTAAATATAGCCACATTGGGAGTCAAGGCTTCAACATATGACTTTTGCAAGGCCACAAACATCACAAGGTATGATACTTTTAGAAGCAGAAATCACACATCTAAGGTACAGATTGGGAGATGACAGGAAGTACTGTCCTCAGAGGTGACCAGGTTAGTGTTGAGGATATCAGCCAAGCCTTGATGAGTTTGGTGCTGCCAGTGTGTGTGCTGACTTGGAAACTGTTAGTCATACTGACCTATAACTACTCATCTGTTTTTTCAACCGTTATCTTCCCAGTATTTCCCAATAGAAAAAAAAGGGCAATGCAGTTGCTTTTCTTTCATTTTTAATTTAAAAGCTGGGACCTCTTTGGGTCAAAGTATTTCTTTAGATTCTTTCAGCATTTGTAACAGGATCTGGGAAAGGACAAGTGTTTTATATTCTTCTCATTCTTAGTTTTTCCACCTAACTGCCTTTACTGGTTTGATGCAATGGGAATATTGCCTCTTAGGGAATAATAAAGTATGATCTTTCATGGATCTGGGGGTGACTTACTTGGTTTAAAATAATCTAGTATGTGCGTAGATGGAGTTATTTCAAGTCCTCTGGCTTTACTTCCATGCCTAATGCCTTTTCTCATCATTTATTAAAGCTCGCCTTTTGGACTTTGATATATGTCATGTTTGTATCTTATAAATCCTTGTAGTAATACCTTTCTATTACTAAGGTGTAAATGCTGTTGTTTCTACACCATTTGCTTCTCTCTTTCTGTTTTTATAGGGCTCTTTAACGTGCTAATGTTCCAGGATATTAATTTGAAATGGCCAGCTAAATAATAGAAACTCCTCCCTGCCTATGATGCACTGACCTCTTTTTACCCATTTCCTTTTCAATTCAGTTTGGAAAGCTAAATTTTCATAATCTTTTGAGCTAGTACTTCACTTCCCTGATGCTCGCAATTTAGCAGCCTTATTATTCTCAAGACTTTATACCAAGAGTATACATACTGTTTCATTTTTTTCTGAACACACTCCCCTAGCTCAATCAGGAATTTTATGTATTTATTTGTTTATCTGTTTATTTCCTTGTAGGAAATGGAATTTCTGTTTGCATTTTCCCTAATTTCTTCACCTTGCTGCTTCCTAACTTTGTTCTGTAGCTATTTAAGGGATTAGGGATTAGGACATTTCTGGCTTTCATCTCTTAGGCTAACCTCATATTTAGCTACATGGTTAGAGCTGTCAGATTAAATAATGTCTAATGGACTGACTATATTTGAGTTTGTGCTTGGAAATATTTTTAAGACTCATGTAATGTTTACTCCTTCGTTTCTGGTTGTTCCTTAAGTTCACAACTTAGTCTATCCCAAAAGTGCTGTTGTCTTGAATTCTGCCTCTTTTGCGTGGAGGTGTCATCAATTGCCCTGGACTTATACGAATTTTCTAATACTTTTGTTGATGGCTTTTCTCTTATATTAAGGATGTCCTTGGTCCTTATATTAACCTGTTCTTGGTTCTAGAGTCTAGCTTCCAGAAAGCAACGTATTCAATTTGAAGCGACCTTAGACAAAAGCCAAATATATCACTAAAGGATTGATAAAGTTAAAGGGACTAAGATTATTTAACCTGCTAAAGGTAAGGCTGTGGAGAAGTTTAGCCATTGTTGTTACAAAAGTTCCTTGTATTCTCTCTGTTAATCATGCCCACTTGTACTTTGGGGCTTGCGTCGAGTGCCTTTTCAACCTTTTATGGTGACTGTGCTTCAATGTCACATTTAAGAATCAAGGGCTGTTTCTTTCTTCCTTTTAAAAAAAATTTTTTTTAAATTGAAGTATAGTTGATTTACAATGTTGTGTCAATCTCTGCTGTACAGCAAAATGACTCATTTATACACATATAGACATTCTTTTTTTAATATTCTTTTCCATTATTGTTTATCACCAGATATTGAATATAGTTCGAAGGGCTGTTTCTTCATTCAGGAAGGATTTAGGTTTGACCCGTAGAAGATACCCTTCCAGCCATGTTGAACAGTGGAAAGAACCATTGGGAGAGGGTCACTGTGGAATTGACCCTCAAATCTTACTCCCTGGGTGAGGTGGATTAAGGGTGAAGAAATCTGAACTTTGGAGCATTCTTCTAGATAGAGGATTCTAATCTGATTGATGTGATCAGTTTTATCTTACTTTTCTAATTGTGACTGGAAGCCCTTCTTATGGTAGAAAACAATGGGATGCATCAACTGATTCCTCAAATCCCTTTCTTGGGTAAGAGTCAATAGTGCCAGGTAGTGGCACTGTGGTGCAGTGGAAAGAGCACTTATACCAGGAGGCAGATATCTGGATGAGGACCCAGCTTTGCAAATGATCGGCTCCCTGATGCTGAGCCTGTGCCTACATCACTTCAGGCCTCACCTTTCCATCTTCACTGTGCGTGAGCTTCATTAGAATGTTCAGATCCCTTTCAGCTCACTCTGATGGGTGACAGTGGGAGGGAGGTTATAATTGCTGAGGGGCTAAAATAGGGGAGATGGAAATGATATGGGGTCCCAGAGATAGCAGGAGTACCTGGGGAAAGACTGTGGTGGTAGGAGAAGGAGGAAGGAAGGAGATGCAAAGGCGAGGTGAGGAGGTTTTAATTTCAGTAAGGAATTGATAAGAAGACAGTGTTCATGGCCACCGATAATGGGTTCTTCCTAGTCTTAGAAGTCGATCTCTCCCTCTCTTTAATTGGATTAATAGGGCAGGATTTGAGACTGTTTGTTCAAGGTTTTCTTTCTGTTTCCTTCCTAATTAGGTTAAAGTTGTGCCCTTTCTTTGAAGATTTCAAAAATTTTTTTGTTGTTGTTATTCAAAAATACCCCTGCAAAATAAGCAAACGTATCAATAGTTATCTCCATAAAGTGGAGAAATGAAGGTGTAAGGTGGCTAAGCGATTTATTTGGGAAAAAATATGCTAGTGCTAGAATCCAATATTTCAGCTCTCTCTATGAGGCTTCTCTGCTTTCAGCTGTGTGTGGGTATCTGGAGGATATATTATTTAGACAACGGGTGCTTGGCACACAGGTAGCAGAAGTAATACTATACCTCAAAGATAGGAGCCCTGGGGCTTCCCTGGTGGCACAGTGGTTGAGAGTCTGCCTGCCGATGCAGGGGACATGGGTTCGTGCCCCAGTCCGGGAAGATCCCACATGCCGCGGAGCGGCTGGGCCCGTGAGCCATGGCCGCTGAGCCTGCGCGTCCGGAGCCTGTGCTCCGCAACGGGAGAGGCCACAACAGTGAGAGGCCCATGTACCGCAAAAAAAAAAAAAAAAAAAAAAAAAGATAGGAGCCCTTCATCCTCTTGAACTCATATTTGGGAATGGATCCCAAACCAGACCACCTTAGTCTATGTCCTTGTTTCATAATCCAGTACAGTAAGTCCCCTATATACGAACCTTCAAGTTGCCAACTTTCCAAGATGTGAACGCTCTCCTACCCAGACATCACTGGATCATTTTTTCAAGAGCGTAGATAGAATTGAATCCAGCAAGGAGCCAGAACCTGTGCCATCAATGCCAGGCGTGAGTGAAGTGGCAGCTTGCCCTCCATCTCCTATTGCTGGCCATCCTTCAGCTCTGCCATCTCCCACCTCCCCTCCCTCCTCCAGTCAGTAACTCTTCTTGCCTGTTCACTCGATGCCAGCCCCTGTATGCCAGCTGTTGGACTGTACTACTGCACTTTTCAAGGTACTGTACTGTAAGGTTAAAAATGTTTTCTTTATTTTTTGTGTTTGTTTTTTATATATTATTTGTGTGAAAAGTACTATAAACGTATTACAGTACAGTACTACATAGCCGATTGTGTTAGTTGGGTACCTAGGCTAACTATGTTGGACTTATGAACAAATTGGACTTACAAAGCGCACTCTCAAAATGGAACTCGTTCGTATGTAGGGGACTTACTGTAACTTGAATTCTGTCTCTTATAAATAAAATTATACAGATTAAGAAAATATCTGTACCCCGGGGAACAGAAATACTGAGATTTCCTGTGTTTGTGTGTAGAGAGGATCTTTGGTTGCCATAGTGCCGTTCGTGAATTGATATAATTGAGAACATTTTCTTGAATTTCCTGAGTCCTGTATGTGGCAAATAAGATGTCAGATGTACTGCTGTTCCTGAGCAGTATCAGCTTTGAGGGGTGGAGAGAATGTCAGTTGATAGTCTGAAATGCTTTTCATTAATTTTATAAGTAGAGAGACTGCTTACATCACATCGGCATATAATTTCAAGGACACCTCTCCTTTCCACTGAAGTGGAGACGAGGCTGTCTGTTTGAAGGTGGGATGTAGGAAGAATACAGGAAAAACATTTTCCTCCATTGCAGTCAGCTATATTTTAATTGTTTATAGTGTACTCTAGGTGAACCTCCATCGGCCTTGATCTCTTGAGGCACTGTTTTGCGTAGTTATTCCTCTGTGTGGAATGGAACCTCTAGGAACGAGTTCTCCTCTGTTCACAAGAGCATTTGTTTGCACACCATGTAGGCCCATAGTTCCTACTACTTCTCAAGTGTGGAAATGCATGTGGGGAGAGAGACGATAGTAATTGTCATAGTTTAAGTGATCACTTTATCTCTAGGGAAAAAATAGAACCCATGTGATGTACATACCATAATAGAATATGTTCCTTGCGTGGCATTTGGTTGCTTTTATCACGTCTCTTTATGGCTCCTTACATCACAGACTCTGTTTCTATCACTTCTGAGGAATCTCAGAAAATCTCAGCAAAGCGAGGCATCTCTTGCTGGAAACTAGCTGCAGTCAGCCTTCCCTATCCATGGGTTCCATATCTGCAGATTCCATGTCCACAAATTCAACTGAGGATCAAAAAAAATTTTTTTTTAATTCCAGAAAGTTCCAAAAAGTAAAAATGTAATTTTCCGCATAACAGCAACTATTTACATAGCATTTACATTGTCTTAGGTATTATAAGTAGTCTAGAGATGATTTAAAATATACTGGAGGATGTGTGTAAGTTCTATGCAAATACTACACCGTTTTATATAAGGGACTCTGGAGCGTCCCCGGATTTTAGTATCTATGGGGGTCCCGAAAGCAGTCTCTCGCAGATACCAGGGACAGCTATATATTGATTGTTCCCTATTCTCTTCTGCCCTTTAGGGTTCTATAATCAGGTGGCAAGCGTCTGCATCATGACTTTGAGAGAAAGGTGTTAGATATTTAATATTCTTAAATAAAGGCGCAGAATTTTTTGTTTTGTTTTGTTTTTTGGCGGTTCACGGGCCTCTCACTGCTATGGCCTCTCCCGTTGCGGAGCACAGGTTCCAGACGCGCAGGCTCAGCGGCCATGGCTCACGGGCCCAGCCGCTCCGCGGCACGTGGGATCTTCCTGGACTGGGGCACAAACCCGTGTCCCCTGCATCGGCAGGCGGACTCTCAACCACTGAAGGCGCAGAATTTTTTAACTTTCTTACTTGGAGGTGTTCAAATTAAGAAAAAAGATCTGCTTGCTGTAGAGGACTTAATGAAACAGACCGTTCTAAAGCAGGTTATATCTTTATTTACTCCAACCCCTAGAAATACTTAGGTAATGGACAGTTTTAGATTTCTGAATGTTCCCCTCAAGGAAATTTCAGGGTTAAAAATAAAACCCTTATTGGTTTTTTTTGTAATGATATTAGGGAGTCAGATCCTTATTTTGAAAACTGACAAATAAAAGGAAAGAATCAAGTATGTAACTTGCTTTCCTTAACAAATTGTACCTCGTATTAACTGAACAGTTGATGAGACAGTCTCCTTTTAGAGAGACAGTCCCACTCAACAGAGGAAGGATTCAGAAAGTCAGAATTCATTATTTTGCAAACCCCAGTGAGTTGATGAATCCAAGTGGTCAACACCCTTTGCTATAGACATCACAAAGAAAGGCAACCTGAGATTATATCTCAGCTAATGAAGTACACAGTTTATAGTGTTCTTGCCAGAATTTCAAACTGTAATCTGATCTGACCTCTTTCTCTGACTACCAATTAACAGGAAATACAGAGGGCAGGGGAACAGAGTGAATTAAATAACATGGAAGTACGATTTAAAAAATCTACACTGGGCACCTCTCCAGGACAAATGACTTTGTTTCATTACCAACAACAACAGCAAAAATGCAACAGAATTAAAAAAGAGATGGAGAGGAAGTCTATAGATTAAAAGGATTTACGGGATATGTCAACTAATCCTAATATCTAGATCTTTCTTGGATGCCATTTTATACAAACTGTAAAAGATTATAATACAGTTGGGGAAAAGGTACAATGCCTGACTGATATTAAGGAATTCTTGTTAATATACTTAAGGAATTATTACATTGAAGTTTTAAATTATTACATCAAAGTTTTAAGTTTTAAATTATTACATCGAAGTTATTACATCTATAACTATTTAACAGATGATATGATATTTGGGATTTGCTTCAAAATAATACAGGAAGGCTAATAATACAGGGTGTAAATGAAGAAAGATTGGTCAATATTATTAAAGCTAGAAGATGAGTACATGGGTTATTCTCTCTAATTATGTATACGTTTGAAATAATCTGTCATAGAATATTGTTAAAAAAGAATTTGAGGTGAGAGACTTCCCTGGCGGTCCAGTGGTTAAGACTCTGTTCTTCCACTGCAGGGGGTACGGGTTCGATCCCTGGTCGGGGAACTAAGATTCCGCATGCCCACGCAGCGCAGCACAGCCAAACAAAACAAAACAAAACGACAAAAATCAAACAAACGAAAAAAAAGAATTTTAGGTCAAGATATGTAGTAAAGCTTCGGGTACAATGAAAAGGAAATTGGTAGAGGAGAAAAAGAGATACAAAGTACTTAACATGTTACCTGGTATGTTCTATGTATTGAATTTTTGAATTGAATTATTGGCTATAATTATTTCTAAGCCATGCATGTACCCATTCATTTATCCAATCTCTTACTTATTTCAGTAAATATTTATTGAACATGTGTGATGTGGTAAGCACTAAAATACTTCTGTAAATCAAGTAAAACGAATAGAGCCCATCACACCCCAGTGGTATTTTGGGCCTGTACTCATTCTACAGAGTCTCTGAACTGAATGTGAATAGCTCCCAGACCAGAGGGTTTAAAAAGGCACTGTGTGGGCTTCCCTGGTGGCGCAGTGGTTGAGAGTCCTCCTGCCGATGCAGGGGACACGGGTTCGTGCCCCGGTCCGGGAAGATTCCACATGCCGCGGAGCGGCTGGGACCGTGAGCCATGGCCGCTGAGCCTGCGCGTCCGGAGCCTGTGCTCCACAACGGGAGAGGCCACAACAGTGAGAGGCCCGCATACTGTGCAAAAAAAAAAAAAAGGCACTGTGTGGTATCATGCCTGGACTCATTCAAGTTTAGTCGTTAATATTCTTCACAGGGTAGCTCTAACCATCTGCTGGAGCTTTGCCTTCCTCTTGAATCATCCAGTTCCTAAAGGTTGTGGGTGCCCCCTGCTTGATTCCAGAAGGACCCTCTCTGATTCCTGGCCTGGTTCATCCCGTGACTGCCCATTGAACAGCCAGCTCCAGATTTATAGTTGAGATCCTATGGGAAAGCTCCCTCCCCCTGCCATTTCACCTTTGGAACTGTTGTTACACTCTGGAAGATTTTCCAATTACTACATCTAATTACAAGGAAGAATAAATTACTGAAGCAAGTTAAATTACCTTGTGTGTCATAACAGTAATTAACATTCAAATAGGAAACTGCTACCATTTCTATAAACATCACCAAGTGGAGGCAGCACCCCTTTTGAAAGCAGGAAACAAGAGGGTGCCCCCTCCCTGAAGCCTGGTGTAAGGTCTGGGGGAGTTGCTAGGTTGAATGTTTAGAAAATCTGTCTGGATGAGATTGATGTAATTGGAGAGATTGATTTTTGAATTGCCCCATTTTAATCCAAATCCTTAGAAAAAGCAACTTTCCTCTGCATTTATCATCATCTGCTTTCTCCTCATGGCCCTACATATTTTTCTTATCTCTTTTTTTCCCCTCATATTTCAAGTAGGACTGGACACCAGTCTGGTCACAAGACATTTTGTGTGCTAGGCTTTGCTTGGAATGCAACTCACAGCCTTTTCAGAATCTAATTTTCGGCAATTCCACGTGCATTCCTTACCTATTCATTGTGCTTCTGCCATGAAAATGTTTATTCTCCTGAGTGGCCTCTTGATTTTACGTTGTGCCTTTGAGGTACACTAAAGAGTGAACATACCTTTCTTGCTCAATATAGCGTCTAGACTGGCATTATCATGTCTAGTATTTAGAAATTCTTAATGGCAGTACTGAAGTTGTAAATTCAAAGAGTATAGGAGGAATGCCTTTTAAATTATGTAGTAATGGCGAACAGAGCTAGTACTAGATGGTCTGTAGCTGCTTTCTTTTTTTCACATCTTTATTGGAGTATAAATGCTTTACAGTGGTGTGTTAGTTTCTGCTGTATAACAAAGTGAATCAGCTATACGTATACATATATCCCCGTATCCCCTCCCTCTTGCATCTCCCTCCCACCCTCCCTATCCCACCCCTCTAGGTGGTCACAAAGCACCGAGCTGATCTCCCTGTGCTATGTGGGTGCTTCCCACTAGCTATCATTTTTAGCTGCTTTTAACCTCATTTGGTGAGTAGTGTGTGGGCAGTTAAAACTCAGCAAGGTTTGGGAAGATCATTTTAGTCTGTCGTTAGGATTATGAATTGCTTTTATTTTTTATTTATTTATTTATTTTTTTTTTGTGGTACGCGGGCCTTTCACCGCTGTGGCCTCTCCCATTGCAGAGCACAGGCTCCGGATGCGCAGGCTCAGCGGCCATGGCTCACGGGCCCAGCCGCTCCGCGGCATGTGGGATCTTCCCAGACCGGGGCACGAACCCGTGTCCCCTGCATCGGCAGGCGGACTCTCAACCACTGCGCCACCAGGGAAGCCCTGAATTGCTTTTATTTATTCAATAGACTACTAATAAGTCTAGAATTTATTTAGAAAATTGACACCATGCCTCTGGGCACAACTCTGCCTTTGATAATAATGATAATAATGAATTGTTATCATTTTTGTTCTTGTTCTTCTTTGAAGTTTACAGACTCTTAAATGATATAAGGATTGTAAGCAATGGGATCTAATTTAAGAAAGCAGTGATCTTAATATCTTAATATCATAAATAGGTATATCTGATATTATGAAAGGTTTGACTAAGTCATGGATATAAGCAGAGATCTTTGTACCCTCAGGCCAAATATGAATCGCAGCGGTTCCTGCAATATGCGAAGCATAAGCCTGACAAAAATTTCAAAACTTCTCTTCCTTTTACTTCATATTTAAATAGGAATATTATGTATTTCCACCAATTTTGGTTCAAGTATGTAATTTGGGGATCCATACCTCATGTTCGTCTGTTATGTGTGCTTATTTTTCTGTTTTTAGCTTGAAGTATAGTTAACTTACAAGGTTGTGTTAGTTTCAGGTGTACAGCAAAGTGATTCAGTTGTATATATGTATGCACACACACATGTATATGTACACATACACATTTTTTTCGGATTCTTTTCCATTATAGGTTATTACAAGTTACTGAATATAGTTGTTCCCTGTGCGATATGGCAGGTCCATGTTGTGTGTTCTTTTAGCTCAAGAGTGGCTAACCTCACCACCTAAGGGGAGGAGCCAGCAGTTACCCGCATCATTGACAAAAGCCCAATAGAAGTGTTATTCTCATTGCTTTGAAAATGTTTTCCTGTTGCTGATTTTAGACCATGTATGTAATTTCTGCTTTAAATAACAAAAAATTACTTTTTGGTCACAGTATCAGTTCAGTTTTTTTTTTTGTTTGTTTTATAAATTTATTTATTTTTTGGCTGCGTTGGGTCTTCATTGCTGCGTGCGGGCTTTCTCTAGTTGCGGTGAGCGGGGGCTACTCTTTGTTGTGGTGCGCAGGCTTCTCATTGCGGTGGCTTCTCTTGTTGTGGAGCACGGGCTGTAGGCGTGCGGGTGCAGTAGTTGTGGCATGTGGGCTCCAGAGTGCAGGCTCAGTAGTTGTGGCACATGGGCTTCGTTGCTCCGCAGCATATGGGATCTTCCTGGACCAGGGCTCGAACCCATGTCCCCTGCATTGGCAGGCGGATTCTTAGCCACTGCGCCACCAGGGAAGTCCCCAGTTCAGTTTTTTATTATTATTTATTTATTTATTTATTTATTTAAAATTTTTTTTTTTTTTTGCGGTACGCGGGCTTCTCACTGTTGCGGCCTCTCCCGTTGCGGAGCACAGGCTCCGGACGCGCAGGCTCAGCGGCCACGGCTCACGGGCCCAGCCGCTCCGCGGCATGTGGGATCTTCCCGGACCGGGGCACGAACCCGTGTCTCCTGAATCGGCAGGCGGACTCTCACCCACTGCGCCACCAGGGAAGCCCCCCAGTTCAGTTTTAAATGCTGCTTTTTTTTTTTTTGTAATAATGTTTTCTCTTTCTGCCAAGGGCTCTGAAAAGCCAAATACGGCCCCAAATTTGATTCCGTTTTTGGATCTGGATAGCAGTGGGAAGAATTAGGAATGACTTTTATACACTGGCACTCATCACTGTGGTTGAGGGAGGCTCATTTTGTTTACTGATCTCCAATTTTGCAATTCTGCACTTTGTTTCTGAGACTAAGGGTCATGTAAAAAATAAGGATTATTTTGTGGTTACTGTTAATGGAGGTTGTGCAGGGTCCTGGAGGCGGCAATTGAAAGGAAAGGGTACTGGAGTGGAATAAAAAATGATCTCCTTAGTGTCTTTGCCTAACAGCTTAAACTGGAAGACTTGTTCCCCATTATCATGTTGCTTTTGAATAAATACCTTTTCTAAAAGGATCATGGAAGATATAGTAACTTGGGTCAATGCAAATTGCTTTTCACGGAGAATGTATTTAAGATGGAAACTCCTTTGAATAAATTACATATTTGAAAAAGGTTTCTATTCTGTGTTTTATACAGTATAATACATTTGGAATTTGTGGCTAATTTACATGTTTCATTTGCGATGTATTTAAAAGCCTTCCTCAATGAATAGTTGGTAATTAGGTGATTGACATATTCTCCCACTTGACAATCACACACACCAGTAAATTGCCCTCTATTTTCCAGGAGTATCTCCAACAAATATTTGAAACTTCCCTTAGCAATTGTTATTCAGCAAAATTATAAGGAACTGAAGGCTACTTTATTTCCACAGATTGAATGAATGCTCATGCTGTAATGCCCTGTCTTCCTTATGAAGTACTTCCGGATCTGTGATGGAAAGTGTGGTTCAACTTAAGTAGGTAGATGTAAATATTTATAGCGTTTTAATCTTTAGGTAGTGAAGGGATTTTAGAGTTTAGGGTAAGTCTACAGTGTAAAGGTTACTTAAAAAAAAAAAGTAACCTTTTTTTTTTATACGTGAATAATTGTTCTTTTAAATCTCAAAGACCAAAGCAATTATTTTGCTTGATTCATAAACTTCTCTCAGGGATGCTTTTTGTTTTGTTTGTGATACTGTCATGTATCAGTCGAAAAGTACTAATTTTATTATCATAATTCATCTTGAAACCTAACTTTAAGTTTTGGTGCAACAAAGGGATAGTTATCCTGTCACAAAATACCATGACATAGTATTTTTTACTCAAATATGATTTTATAAATAAAATTGATGTTTATGTCTGTATCACCAGTGTCTCTTCTACACGGGTTATATGACTCCTTGAATCATACTCATATTTTTTCCCATACTCTTTTTAAAATTGCGTTATAATTCACAGACAATAAGGTGTATAGATTTAGATATAATTTGATGAGATTTGAATATTGATGTGTAGGTATTCATATAACTCACACTCCCATCAGTACATAAAGCATTTCCTTGAGCATAGAAAGTATTATAATATTTTAATTTGTAAAATTATAGTATTCCTATTTTAAAATTAGCAGAGAACCCTGGAGTAGTGATCAGAGAAAATCTCATTTCAGTTTATTAGGTACTTACCAGAGAAAAGCATGATGGAAAAAAACATGTATTAAAATTAATAACTTAATAGTTGTTGAGGCTCTGTTATTTGCAGGTGTTCTTTTAGCTCCTAGAATAGATCTGCTATTAATAAAAAAAATACTCTGAAGTTTAAGATATTTACAGGTGACTACACCCCCCCTCAAAAAAAATTTGTGATTAAAGTAAAATAATAGGCAAGGTGAATCAGGTACATTAAACTAAAAGAAAGGGAGTACAGTATCAATGTCATATAAATAGAATTCAAGATAAAAAGAATTAAATGGAATAAACTTTATATCTTTCATAAAGGAAATAAATCTGGGTGGCTGCTAGGAGGGAGGGAGTTGGGGGGTTGGTGAAATCCTTGAAAGGATTTAAGAGGCACACACCTCCAGTTATATAGTAAATAAGCCATGGGGTTATAATATCCAGCATAAGGAATATGGTCAGTAATACAGTAATAACTTTGTATGGGGGCAGATGGCTACTAGACTTATGCAGTGTGAAATTAAGGTATGCAAATGTCAAATCATTACTTAGTATACCTGAAACTAACATATATTCCCCCAAAAAGGAAATATGCTGTTTATTCAGTTATCTTTGAAACATTTATTAAAATTGATTGTTCTTTCAACATAGGCAACATTAAACATTAGTTCAACTGCACTCATTGTTTGGGAACTAAGAAAATGTAACTATTGGACCAAAGTGGAAATCAAAAGTTTTTGGAAAATAAGAATAGAGAATCATAACACTTATAGAAAACAGGCAAAATTGTACTCAGAAATTCATAATTTAAAAATAGTCATTCTCATGTCACAACCATAAAAATTTTCTGGTTTAAAGAAACAAGATTGGAGGGTGATATGGAAAGTACTATATATTTTGCTTACAAAAAAACTCTGAGAAGTCTTTCAATAAGCTCGTTAGAGGCCACAAATACCACAAGGAAAATACAAAGAAATCTGCAAACTTTAAGAAATGATAGAAGGAGATTAATTAGAGAAACATAGTATGTTCATAGATGAAGGACGAAGCATTAAAAGTTGGCAGTCTTTCCAAACTAAATGTTTTTGAGACGTTTTTCCAGATGATTGTTTAGTGTTCATGTGGAAGAATGAATAGACAAGATAGTGTACTGTACAGAGAATCCACAAAAAAAGTAGCCTATGAAGATGTGAAAAAAAATTAATCTTACTAATAGTCAAAGAAAGGCAAACAGCGAGACCATTTGGCAGAAATTAACAAGAAATGTTAATGCTGAAATGTTAGCAAGAGCTTAGTAAGGCAGTCACTTGCATGTTACTACTATTATTCTGTACATTGATTTATAATTGGTACAACGCAAATTTAGAAATATTTATCGAGTCTAAAATTATTAATTCATAATGATCCTACTTGGTGCAACTAGTAATTGTACTTTTTTTTTTTAATGGCAAAACAAGAAAAAGTCCAGCAATGTGGAAGTGGTTAAATGAATTATAAATAAAACTAAAAAGAAGTTACTTAAACCGTTAAGCTTACTTAATAAAACGGTGCAATATTAGTTGAATGACATATATATAACATCATTCTGATATTTTGTTATCAGAGGTATTTCTGAGAGGGAGGAAATCATAGTACATAAATTCTTAATTTAGGATGGCACAAAATAATTAATCATCGCCTTTGATAATTAGGAAATATACCCAAAATATTCCTTTTCTTAAGTTGTAAATACCTAATAAACTGAAATGTGGTTTTCTCTGATTGCTACTCCATGGTTCTCTGCTAATTTTAAAATTAGGCATATTATAGTATTATAAATTAAAATATTGTAACACTTTCTATGGTCATGGAAATACTTTATGTACTGATGGGAGTGTAGGTTACATAAATACCTATCAATATTCAAATCTAGTCAAATTATATCTAAATCTATACATGTTACTGTTTGTGGATTATAACTCAAAAATAGCATTAGAGGGAAAAGATAAAGTATATATACTATATATTATATATACTATATATTATAATATGTAGTATATATAGATTATCTTTTTTCTTCTTTATATTATTCTGTGATTTCTATATCTTCTATAATGGTTAGAAAACAAACAAACAAACAAAATGCAGTACCCAGAATCAAGCTGCAACAAATTCTGGTTGTCATCAAACTTGAAAATCAAACTCATTTCAATAATCTATGAAAAATGAGCTTACTAGGTACATTTTAGACCTTAAGTAACCTGTCATATCTTTAGAGCTGGAGCTCAAACCTGGGATTCCCAGTACTGTGCATTGTACTATTCTGTTCTTCTTTTCTTTGCGGTATGTGGGCCTCTCACCTCTGCGGCCCCTCCCGCTGCGGAGCACAGGCCCCAGACGCGCAGGCTCAGCGGCCATGGCTCACGGGCCCAGCCGCTCCGCGGCACGTGGGATCCTCCCAGACCGGGGCACGAACCCGCGTCCCCTGCATCGGCAGGCGGACTCCCAACCACTGCGCCACCAGGGAAGCCCCTGTTCTTTTTTAACTGTGATCTGGGACAAGCAAGAATATTTTGATGTCTAATCCAGGACTTATTGTTATTTATTTGCTTTTCCAGGAACATAATTTTTTAGAGTAGTTTCACTTATTAAGCTTGCGCATTTCATATGTCATTTTGCTAGAGGTTTTTCAAAGAAAGAAAGTTTTTTTGCAGACTTTCACTAATTTCTCTTCTCTCTATTTGGTAAATTAATTTTGGCATTTTTCCTCTTGAGTTACTAATTTCTGACCACCCCTTCCTTCCTGTTCATTTGTTCTAGTATTGCGAATAAATATGAACTTACCCATGACTCTAATTCCTTGGCATCTGTCCTTTGCAGGGCTCATGGATTGAAATCCAAGTTAATTAGTAGGTCAAGGTTTTAATTTGCTGGTGCAGGGGATGTGGGGAAGGACATACATAAGCTTTTAGAAAACCTGGGCTCCCTAAGGAATTCAGGTGAAGTCAGGACTCCATTCCTTACTAAAGCAATGTAAAACGATAGGAAAAATTACAGGTATGAAATTGTATATTACAAATTGAAATTGGACCGGAGTATGTAGTAGGTGATATTGAGCCCCTATCCTGGAAGAACCGTTATTTATCAAATCTAGGATAGAACTGGAGCATAGAGGCCTTTGCACATTGACTTTGAATTTTTTTTTTTTTTTTTTGACTGTGTTGGGTCTTCGTTGCTGTGCGTGGGCTTTCTCTAATTGCGGCGAGTGGAGGCTACTCTTGGCTGCGGTGTGCGGGCTTCTCATTGTGGTGGCTTCTCTTGTGGAGCACGGGCTCTAGGCACGCGGGCTTCAGTAGTTGTGGCTCGCAGGCTCTAGAGTGCAGGCTCAGTAGTTGGGGCGCACGGGCTTAGTTGCTCCGCGGCATGTGGGATCTTCCCCGACCAGGGCTCGAACCTGTCCCCTGCGTTGGCAGGCAGATTCTTATCCACTGTGCCACCAGGGAAGCCCTGTACATTGACTTTGGATTGGTGTCACATGTTATACTGAATGCTCCTTTCTAAAGAGTGTGCAAAACATAATAGCAGTAACATAGACTTGGCAGAAAGACACATGTGACTTTTGGATGTGAGCAGGTGCATTGCTTGACATGATTCCTCTGGGTGCGATGACGTTTCTCTTTGTATGGAAAGGAGAGAGTCTTGATGCTTCTCAACCGTATATGATGGTTTATTATTCTCGCTCACAGTGATGGATAGACATTTCAAAGAAATCACAGTTGTAAAATACAGCAGCTTGCAAACTTTCTCCATCTTTTCTGTTCTAAGGAATGTATGATGGGACAGAAGGTTTGGTCCTTGTTTACTGTTTGTGTCACTAAACTGTCTTCACAGATGTGGGTTCTGCCTTCCGTGCCACAGCGTAAGAATGCTTTTCCTATGTTGTTAAAAAGGTGTTAAAAACAATATTTTGTCTAACGCTTTTCATTATTTTGAGACTATTTTATACTTCACATGGAGGGAAAATACTGACTTCCTCCCTGGAGTTCATCTTCCCCTCGCATGGCTGAATGTGGAAGAGGTTCATGCATTTCCCCCAACTCTATGGGAATACACATGTAATTACATGGAGGTGCTATCCCTACAAACTACATTGATTATTGACACATTTTATTGTTCTTACTTTGTGTTGGACACTATTGTTAAGCATATTACATCGATTCCATTATTTACTGCTCACCACACATCCATGAAGTTTACTATTACTGTCTCCATTTTACAGATGAGAATCTGTGGCTCAGAGAGGTAGCTTTGTCAAGGTCACATAGGTAGTAAGTTTCAGAGTGAACCCAAGCAATCCGATTTCAGAACATAACCTCTTAACTACTACACTGCTAATGTTTTGTTTTGCATCTTGTCTGCTTAAAGCAGTATGCTTAGAGACAAGTATTGGAGTGCATTACGTAAAAATGACTAAAAGACAAACAATCCAATTAAAAAATGGGCAGGGCTTCCCTGGTGGCACAGTGGATAAGCCGATGCAGGGGACGCGGGTTCGTGCCCCGGTCTGGGAAGATCCCACATGCCGCAGAGCGGCTGGGCCCGTGAGCCATGGCCACTGAGCCTCCGCGTCCAGAGCCTGTGCTCCGCAATGGGAGAGGCCACAACAGTGAGAGGCCCGCGTACCGCAAAAAAAAAAAAAAAAAAAAAAAAAAAAATGGGCAAAGGGCTTGAATAGACATTTCTCCAGGGAAGTTATACAAATGGCCAATGAACACATGAAAAGATGCTCAACATCATTAGTCATTAGGGAAATGCAAATCAAAACCGCGGTGAGGTACCACTTAACATTCACTAGGATGGCTATAATCAAAACAATGGGAAATCACAAGTGTTGGTGAGGATATGGAGAAATTAGAACCCTTGTACATTTCCTGGTAGGAATGCAAAGTGGTGCAGCCACTGTGGAAAACAGTTCCTCTAAAAAAATTAAACATAGAATTATCATGTGACTAAGTGATTCCACTCCTAGGTATATACCCAAAAGAACTGAAAACCAATACTTAACAAATATATTTACACATATGTTCATAGCAGCACTATTCCCAAAAGATAGAAACATCTCAGATGTTCATTAATGGATGAATGGGTAAATCAGTTGTGTTATTTCCATACAATGGAATATTTTTCAGCCATGAAAAGGAAGAAGTGCTGATGCATGCTACAACATGGATGAATCTCAAAATCATGCTAAATAAAAGAAGCCAGACACCAAAGCCCACATATTGTATGATTCCATTTATATGAAATGTTCGAAATAGATAAATCTACAGAGATAGAACTCAGATTGGTGGTTGCCAGGAGTTGTGGGAAGGGGGAATCGGGAGCAACTGCTTAGTGGGTACAGGGTGTCCTTCTGGGGTGATGAAAATGTTTTAGAACTAGGTAGAGGTGGTGCTTGTACAACATTGTGAATGCACTATTTTTTAAATGTTAATTTTTTGTAATGTGGATTTCACCTTAATAAAGAATTAAATGAAAATGACTAAGCTATCCGCCATCACCTGGCCTGCAGTTATTGCTGCTTTTATGCAGCACATGCTCACATGTTCTGTGGCAGAGCAAGGCAGGCAAGCACTGTCACCAGCACACATTATGTTGAGTACTTAACATGTGCAGGGCACAGTGATTGACAATGGTTCCCAGGCTCTAGGATCCTACCATCTCCAAGAATTAACAGAGGGGCGGACAAATATGAAGACTCTGCGTTTATTGAGCTGACACTCGGTAAATAAAGGGCTTACATTTTGGGTAAGCAAAGAACTAACATGCCTTTTCGCACAGTGAGAAGTAAGAAGGGAGTCACAGGGCTTCAAGCATGTTCAGACAGCGTGATGTTATCTTTCTTTTAATTAGGGTAGGTTTCAGTCATGCATACTGGGACAAATGATTCAGGTGAGAGAAATGCTCCTGAAATGACCCTATGCACATCTGTACCTTTATCTTCCTGAGTGTGAAGGGAGCCTACCGGTGTATGGCCCGGGGTAGCTTGTGCCCAGAGATCCTTCCTGTTCAGTGCAGGTCTTTGATGTTCTCAGGTGCTTTGCTAAGTTGCGTAGAAGCTTTAAACATACGCTGCATTCAGCTCCACGGTATCCCTGGAGTTGAAAGAAAATAGATAGCACTTTTCTTAAAAAAAAACAAAAATAGAACGACAACTTGGGACACAGCGAGGGGAAACCACTTGCCTGAGGTTAGGTAACTGGGCTGCGCCTCGCGGTGCATGAACTTGGTCTCGCTGAACTCCTCACCTCTTCAGTTCAGGTGTACGCGTGTGGATGTCCTCTTTGGTTACTGAACTTGTTGATTTGGCAGTATCTACATTTCCAGGTTTTTTACCCCACACTTGGAGTTATAAATGGAAATGTTTTATTTAAAAATAAATCATTGCGAATCAGTGCGAATCATTGTGTTACCCAAGTATTTCTGCCTAGTTGGACAAATTTTATATGTCCCTCTGTTAAGTAAATTTATTAATCAAACTATAACCCACCTTCTCCTCTCTGGAACTTCCCATTCACTGTTACCAGTTGTTAAGTAACCTAACCTAAAGTACATGTCCTGTCTCTGGGGGCCTCTTATATTTGCACTGAATCTTGCCTGAGAATTTACCTGGCCTTAGGCATTAGGTAGGAGATTATTTCAACTTTTAATTGTCTACTTCTGCTCTGCACCCCACCATTGCTCCCATCAGCATCTTTCCTCCTCCTGTCCCTCAATTCCCAGGGGAAAGGATGTCTCCTCCTGCTTTCTAGATTCCACTGTTTTTTATTCTTTCAAGGACCTCACTCCACCAAGTTATTCTCCATTATTTTCTCTTTTCAGCCTTTACATGTGGTTATTTTAGGAAGAGAGGAAGAGAGAGAGGAAGGAAGGGAGGGAAAAAGAAAAACTCTTCTGCCCCACCTCTTTCTCTACGTATCTTTGAATCAGTCTCTTCTTTCACAAAAAACTGAAATTGTCTGCACTCTTAGCCTTCACTTCTCACTGGATCACCTGCCCAGTGCAGTCTGATGTTCAGGTCCGTTAATTCCATTGAAACCACTCTAGTTGATGTCACCAACAGTCTTCATGTTGCTGGGTCCTTTTTATATTTAACTTTGTGACTGTGTGTGTACTATGGATGGCTCCTCGAAATGCTTTTTCCTGGTTTAAGAGACACCATACTCTCCCAGTTTACTTCCTACATCACCACCTTCCACGTTTGTGGGCTCGTTTCCACTCTTCCTTTGTTCTCTACACACTCTTTCTGGGCGACCTCATTAATTCGCATTTACTGTCTAAGTGTGACTGATCCCCAAAGTTCACCTGTGTTTTAATTACCTTTTTTTTTTTTTGAACATCTTTATTGGGGTATAATTGCTTTACAATGGTGTGTTAGTTTCTGCTTTATAACAACGTGAATCAGTTATACATATACATATGTTCCCATATCTCTTCCCTCTTGCATCTCCCTCCCTCCCCACCCTCCCTATCCCACCCCTCCAGGCGATCACAAAGCACGGAGCTGATCTCCCTGTGCCGTTTGTTTGTTTGTTTTTGTTTTTTGTTTTGCGATACGAGGGCCTCTCACTGTTGTGGCCCCTCCCTTGCGGAGCACAGGCTCCGGACGCGCAGGCTTAGCGGCCATGGCTTACGGGCCCAGCCGCTCCGCGGCATGTGGGATTCTCCCAGACGGGGGCACGAACCCGTGTACCCTGCATCAGCAGGCGGACTCTCAGCCACTGGGCCACCAGGGAAGCCCTGAACTCTTTTTTCATCCCGGTCCCATTAGTGCGGCTGCTGCCTATGTTAAGTAGAAAGTCAGAATGTTTTCTAAGAAACTTTCCTTCTCTTTCTCCCGCCCCCCCCCGCCCCGCCCCCCTGACTTTTTTGACATGGAAAGAGGAAAGGATTAAGCATAAAGTGTTTGGCTTACTGGGCCTGGGCATCATGGCACTTGAAAATGTCAGATTGTTACCTGAAAACTGGGTTCCCCTCTTGGTGGGTATCAAGCCAAAAGACACAACCACACCAAAGAGCAGGAGAAGGAGGGATTTACTACTTGCAGCAAGTAAGGAGAGCACCAGAGATCCTTCCAAAGCAACGTCTCCCAGAACAGTAAGATTGGGGAAGCTTTAAGCTAAGGGTATATGCATAGTCTGAAGGGGCTGAGCAGAGGAGAATTCAGCATTGAATTGGGGCAAAGGTTGCCAGAGTCCAAGCTTTACTTGATTAAAGTCATTGAAGGTTAGAAACAGTCTTCATTCCTTGGGTTCTGACCAGTCTGGGGTCTCAGCATGTAGTTATCATCCTCCACCTGGATGGGGGCCTTAGATCCTGCAGAGGTCAAGATATGTATCTGATTGTATATCCCTTGAGGAGGAGCTAGGACTCTGTTTTATCGCTGAACGATTGTTTCTTGGCTGCTTTTCCTTTGTTCCTGCATTCCCTCACTTCCCTTAAGACCATTCATTACTGAGACCTGTTCAAGGGCAAGCATGGTGACCAGGCTTAGATCTCAGAATGGCTTAGGCCAAAAATGGCTTCTCTTCTGTCAAGAGAGCCATGCCTGATTCTCTTTCCCTGGGAACCTCCTACCATATCTGTTCACAAAATCTCTAAAATAGCCCCTCACCTCAAGAGAACAGCCTTATGTTTACACCATCCTCCTTCAAGCCCTTTTCAAAGGGACCTGTTGGGAAAAACGAGCTCAACACTATGTTTACATTTAAACTTTGTGCTCTGAATTGACTCTGCTACGGTGAGAGTAGAAGAGGAGGCCCCCGAAGAGAACATGAACTAAATTAGGGAAAGTACCTTCTCTCCTGAGTATTCCTTTTATTTGGAGGATTTCTTCTTTAGATCTCTGAGTATTTGGTCTTCCATTCTTGGTGATTCTGACTTTCCTAGGACCTTCTGTCAGTACCCTCTACCCTGAGGTCCTGATATGTGGCTGAAGGTGACTTCCCTGAGCCCGTCCTGGCACTGCAGGGGGCACTCTCAGTCGGACACAGCGGGCCTGATAACATCCAGGTCTCATAGGTCTTTTCTTTCCATCTCACTGTCATTTTTTCTTGTTGTTATTGTTGCACTTGTTCCTTTTATAAAGTGACAGCAGCTGAATTTATTTATCAAGATGCTTACGTGTTGCCTTGTAAAGGGTGTCTAAATTAATAAACATTGAGCAAAGGCAGCTAATCTGAATTTGTGTTTTTACTGAGAGCACTCTAATTAAACACAGGCTTATAAAATGTCAGCCAGACCCTTATGCCTCTTGGAAAATCTGATCTTTTTCCCAGTCTAGTAGGCTGAGACCTGATTGCCTTTATTTCCAAGCTCAGAGAGATATAGGTAAACAAAGATTAGAATGGCCTTGTGGTGAATATGCATAAGCCTATAAAATACAAGCATAAATTGGTTAAAGAGCAATAAAATTTTGTTCTATTTCATGAATGCTTAGCAGCATTATAAAAACATGAACATATTGTCATATTTCAGTGAGCTGCAGCCCCACCACTTGATATGCTTAATTATTTTCAAGGTCATTTCTTTTTATAAAATCAGGGCGAGGTGGAAAATGTCAAGCAGCCTGTAAGTATAGAATGAACTCCTATTTTCATTGTCGTTTTATAGTCATATATAGTTGTGGTTTTGAATTTCTAACTTACAACCAGTCACCGAGTATAAAAGTCACAATAATTTATAATACCAGGAACATGGCATCTATTATCTCACCAACCATTAATGTTCCAAGCATCTTTTCAAATGAAAGAATGGCAAAAAAAATAATTGATGTGTTCTGAGAGTATGAATATTTAAAGCATCAGGTTAACAATACAGATGGAGGTGATTAACTGTGCAATAGGTCGCTACAATAAGGTAAATGGAATTGAGGCATCCAGCTGAAAGGATTATGTACTTAGCCCCTAAGCCATTTAGGATATATATAATATTAAGTAAGCTGCTGGCACCCTACCACTTTAGCTGAAAATAATTTTTCCTTGCATAAAGCAAATACTAGTAACATAAAATCTTCAACATGAGTTGCAATTATAACACTTAAATAGGAAGTTGAAGTCGTTCACTATGTAGGTATATGTTATATAGTTCATATCCTTTTAGGGAATCCTGACATACTAGTAATCTCTACATCTGGAAAAATCCTCACATGTTATTGTGCTTGAGCGTTTGAAGTGGTTCATAGCTAGGCATCATAACTAAGAAATCTGATCTCAAGATTCAGATTTTTGCTGCCACCAGCTGTTAGGAAGTGCTGGTTATTTTGTAATTATGCCTGAAAATCATGGACTCCTCAGCCTCGTATAAATTTGAATACAGAGGTAACACAAACAAAATCCCAGATCCTTATAAGTAGCAGATAAGAATTTTAAATGATCCAACAGCATTCACACCATTCTATTAGTTTTAAAAGAATTAATGTGCCTGGAGTGGCAGTAGCATTCCGATCAGCTGGCTGCAGTCTTCAGAAATACTTCTGTCTATATAGGGCTTTAGCCCACGCTGTGTCTGAGGCAACTTGAGCCGTTACTTGTGCCAGGGTCTGACAGACTCCTTTTCCCAGAAACACCCCCAACCCCATATACTTATTCTCATTAGCTTAACCTAGTTCTGGAGGGTTCTCTTGGAGTAATTGGGGTAAGACTCTCCCTTCATTTAGGCAATTTGGAGATGCTGCCTCTTCAATTGATGATCTTTTCAGTCTGGCGTTACTTCACTATTATGCTTGTTTTTCACTTTAGATACATTGCTCCTACAGATGTAGCCTGAACAGTTAGTCTTTCTCTGACAGATTCACCAAGGAAAAGCTAATTTAGCTTAGCCAGCTGGATACGCTGCAGCTTGGTTCAACCTCACTCTTATACCGGGAGCTCACGGCTCCAGCCACACTGTCCTTTTCTCCATTCCCGAAACTTTCTAAGCTCCTCCAGGCTGCACACAGGCTTTTACCTCTGTAATAACCATCTTTTCACAGATGCACACACACACGCGCGCGTACACACACACACACTGTTGATGGCAAACTCCTACTTCGAAAGGAAGCCTACCCTAATCCATATAACCGGCAAACCTCTCACCTCTTGACGCAGACTAGATTAGGTTCCCCTACTAAGCTGTTAATACTCTTCATAATAACCTTGTTATTTTTATCATAAAGCATTTATCACAATTGTAATATTGTAGACATTTATTCATTGCTTTAATTCCATTGAGGAGGGATTAATGTCGGTTTTGTTCGCTAGTGTATTCCCGGAGCTTCCTGTGTGAAGCACGTGATACACACTTGTTGAATGAAAGAATATTACCATTTCATAAATAGCATTCATACTTTTGGTTTGAAGGCTGCTATTGGTTTAACTAGGGAACAGTAATACGAGGGTCTGGAGAGAGGCCAGAAGAGTCATAGCTATGTGCTGAAGGAAAACTCAGGATTTGGGAAGACGTATTCCTGCCTGACAGCCATTTGAAGTGTACTCTTCTAGGGCAGATCTGTAGCTGATTATCTTTTTAGGCTTTGGAATGAAAGCTTTTAGGTCATACATTTATCATCAAGAATTTATTGAACAATTGCTATGTGGTAGGCACAGTACTAGGCTCTGGGTACCGCTATTGGGGAGGCATGGAAGTAAATTAATGACTTCAGGAGAGCGTGATGCGCTGGGATAGAGTAACCTAAGGGTGATGGGGGGCATTGGGGAGGGGAGGTGAAGGAGGCCACCTGAGTCAGATGTGGAGGCTGGGGGAGGCTTGCTGGAGGCAGTGATGCCTGAATTGGGTTTTGACGTGCCCATTAGAAGATAGTTTTATGAAAGCAGGTGCAGCGTGGAAGAGCGGGAACAGCCTGTGTGTGTAAGGGTGGGAGAGCATGTAACCTGGCACAGAGGAGACAGAAGGAGCTCAGTCTTCCTGGTGATCAGGGGCGGGTGGGGAGTAGCACAAGGTGAGGCCGGAGCATAGGCAGGGCCGCTCAGAAGCATTTTAATACACAGTTACATGAATTTGAGGTTTACAATGAAAGCCATTGGGCCCAGAGAAGAAGAGGTCTCTGGAGGAAAACAGAGCTTTTTAAGCACTGCAGTGAAAACAGTCTGTCACTCTTGGCCGCCAGGGTTCAACTACACCGAGTGCCCTGCCAGATGCATTTGCAGAAGACTGTGCTTGGAGGCGCTGGGTGGAGGTGCGGTGCCCGGGGGGGAAGGAATGAGGTTCACCTAAAGCGATTGCTAGAACACGGTCTCAGCGTGCAGGGCAGTAACATTCTGGGCGAGAGGTGTACGCAAACAGCGCCCCCTTCCGTGTGTCTCTGCCCTGGAGAAACCAGAGGAGCTCTGCCAGCCTCGTGCCCTTCTTTAAGACTCACCATCTCCTTTTAATCTTCCCAATTTTTAAATAATGGCTTGTCCTAGGTGTGATGTGATCTCTATGCATTTGCCCAGTGCCTGCCCACAGGATTCACCTGCAGAATCCTCACTTTCTACTGCCACTTCCCTCCTGTGGAACCTCGGGTCGTGCTGGAATCCTGCAAGGTGTAATGTGAGGTTGGACAACACGTGCCTCCCTAGCTCCCTGCTCTCTCCATTTTCCCAGAACTCTTCATTCTCCAGTTCCTCGGGAAACTCAGTTACCTTTATTTCATTATGCAGAGCAATGTAACTCTCAAACATCCTGAGGCTCTGGGCCCACCTTTGCAAATCTAGAAGCTCATTAATGTTTCACAGCACTGAAGAGCTGGCAGGAGCTTTGAAATTTCACTCTTTTCTTTTTGCCTCCCTGTGTATCTCAGAGTGAAAAGGAGCAGTATAGAGATTTACTTTCCCACTAATATGTGTTTCATACCCCTAAAACTCAATGTCAGAAAGAGATCCAATCAGTTTCGATTTTTAAGAATTTTTTTTCTTCCCATACATATTAGATAGGTAAAGAATCACATGGAAATCTATCTAGAATTCCAAATAAATGAAAATATTAGAACAAATAAAAAAGCAGTTCTCATAAATGTGAGTGAATAGAACAGTGGTAATAACCAGCATGGATTTGGAAGCATGAATTCTGTCAGTTCAGTGTATTCAGAGGCGTAGTTAAAGCAGGGAAATGAAGGCGGAGGAAGAGGACAGGATTATAAACATGAATTTAGGAGTTACAGTTGTGTCTCCTCTCCTTCGTAACTTTGTGAATTGAAGTGAGTCACTTAACCTAAGAGTTTGCTTCCTTATCTGTAAAATAAAGGTGATACCCATCCCATGGGGTTGTGGGGAGACTTAAATGAGATGGTGTATGAAAAACACTTCTCTAGTTCACCACATCTAAGACCTGAGGGCCCTCAGTACCAGTGGCTGTCATCTTACTAACCGTGTTCCTGGGCTGCGCTCTGGTGTTCCCTACACTCCTACACACTGGTCTTCTGTGTCACAATCCAAGCCTGTTGTCGTATCAGGGGCTTTGCACCTGCCGCTGCCCTGTCTAGCAAGGCACAGCAGACACAGCTCCTCACAGGCCAACACCCATTCATGCTTTCTTCTTACTAACAAAGTTCTAGGTTTGGGAGCTGCAAAAGGCCCAGGCCAGTTAAAGGCATGCAGCTTTCCAAGCTGCTTTGCAGTAGCTGTGGTACAGTGTTCAGAGCAGATGTAAGTTGAGGCTTACGGGCGGGGCTTCTGAGAAAGCTATTATTTTCCCATATGAAGGGACTGACTAGGCTGGCTGGGCCTTTCACCCTTCACCCTTCTCCATTCTTCCCCAGCAGGGTGCTGATTTCCTGCGAAGTGGTAGAATGGCCCTCTGGGTGAGCATAAGGCGGAAAGATACACACCAGGGGTGGCAAAGGACACATTAAAGGGAGCTTGGGTCTCCAATGGCAGGCCCAAGCTATGAGAAAAAGAACTGATTGTTTGGGTGAACTATTTTATTTGTTTTACTGTTGTAAACAGCTGAATTTAATTGACTGTTATATGTGTTCTTCCCCTACCACTTTTTTTTTTTTTAATTTGTATGGCCAGCTCCTACCCATCGTTTGGGATTCAGTTAAAAACGACCTCCACAAAGAGGCCTTCCCAGGTCCTCCCATCAATAGCTTTTCCTTTCACATTCCTGTTCCATCACTGTTTTCGTATCATCACATTGTTAACATTACGTGGAATTATCTTGTTTCTTTACTTCTTGGTACTGTACACCTCACTCTGTGTAGAATTAAGCTGAATTAGAATAAAGACCTAGTGTATCTTATCCGCTGCTCTGTCTGCATGAAGAACTGTGTCTGATACAAAGTAGATGCTAGTAAATATTTCTTAAGTGAATATAAAATGTATTATGTGGATTAAAGAGCAACTTTTTTGATTTAGTTTGTTGGGAAGAGGAAAAATAAATTGAAGTAGAATGAATGGTATTGGGCTGATTATATATCTATATATTTGTATAGTCTGTGCTTGTGCGTATCTTTATGTAATTCAGAGCAATAAATTGGGCACTTATTATGTGATTGGGAATCTAAAGCGCCTTCTAGCTTTTCATATTTTTCAATAAATAGTTTGTATAAAAAAAAGAAAATATAAAAATGTACACCTTACTCTACCTTGCCTGGGTATTTCTAAAAAGCAAAAGTAAAGCCAGTTTCCTCTTTTCACCACTGTATATTTGTTTATTATAAAGTGTTTGCTTAAAGTGAAGTTTGAGATGTGTGGTGAACTTTGAAATAGAACTGCATTTCTGTCCCAGTAGAAAATGCTCTTTCACATATATCTCAATGGCTTTGTGTCAAAAACGTGCTATTTTGCACGTCAAGACACTCTTCTTCCCTTACTGTGCATTTCAAAGGATGGCAGTACAGAGAATGAAATTTTAGTGTCAGACGCATCAATTACAAACCAACGGAGCTATTTCATTTTTCACCAATGACAGAGAGAGAGAGAGCGAAGGGAACTGAGCCTACTTTTACCTTAAAGTCGCAGCATTCAGGGGAAGATGTCCTCACTTAGAAATCAGTCATACCCTTGACTGTGAACCAGTGCAAGTATTTTTATTTTATTTATTTATTTTTTATGTATTTATTTTTTTTGCGGTACGCGGGCCTTTCACTGTTGTGGCCTCTCCCGTTGCAGAGCAAAGGCTCCAGACGTGCAGGCTCAGCAGCCATGGCTCACGGACCCAGCCGCTCCGTGGCATGTGGGATCTTCCCAGACCGGGGCACGAACCCGTGTCCCCTGCATCGGCAGGCGGACTCTCAACCACTGTGCCACTAGGGAAGCCCCAGTGCAAGTATTAATAATTCATTCTGAAACCTGCGCTTCCTAGGCCAGTGCTCCCTGGCTCTTTACTTATTTAGAAGTCTGTTTACCTCTCGGTTTGCACCTGCAACTGTCCGTTCAGTCTACAGTGCATGACCAGTGGAGAATGAGCCCATTAACCAGGATAATTTACGCATCTCAGTTTCCTGCAGTCTTCAACTACTGGGATCTCACTGGCAACATGTCTCTTTTATAAAGCTCATCTTTTATATGAACCGTGGGTCCAGATCCTTAATGCAGTGATTGGAAGCATGTGGTTCTGTGGCAACCGAGAAGTTAGAAGCCCTGTAACAGATGGCCTGATTTGCAGATTCTCAAAGCAGTTTCCGTAGGGATTGATATAGTTGCTGATCTCTTGTGTGATTAAGCACGACAGCAGATCGTAGCGGAACACAAAGGAAGCAAGACCTGTGGAGAGAAGACAAGCTTATTGCTGTGGCACTAGAGACCGCAGCCCTTTGGGATGGGCTGCCCAGATGACGCTGTAAGGCTAAAGAGGAGTCCTAGTATTCACGCAGGCCTTTCACACAGCAGCAAAGGACGAGATCAGAAGGAACCATTTGAAAGGGAATGCCTCTTAGCATCTCTTTCCTTGATGACGACACATGGTGTCTTAGTGGCTGAGAGCCCATCTTTGGAAAACATGAGTTCGTAAGAGAAGGAATTGCTGCTATTTCTTAAACCAGGCAGTATAGTGTCCTAGGGAGGAGCTCGGGCCCTGAGGCTAGAGGGCCACATGCCTGCTCTTGAGCGAGTTATTGACTATCTCTGTGCCTCAGTTTTCTCATCTGTGCACTGTGGCTAGCCAGAGCTTCCTGAGGCCTGCTTTACTGCCAAGGCCGAAGTACAAATCGCAAACAGGCAAAAAAAAGTGGAGTCCAGGGCTTCCCTGGTGGCGCAGTGGTTGAGAGTCCACCTGCCGATGTCGGGGACACGGGTTCGTGCCCCGGTCCGGGAAGATCCCACATGCCACGGAGCGGCTGGGTCCATGAGCCATGGCTGCTGAGCCTGTGCGTCCGGAGCCTGTGCTCCGCAACAGGAGAGACCACAACAGTGAGAGGCCCGCGTACCGCAAAAATAAAAATAAATAAATAAATAAAAGTGGAGTCCATAATGCCACGTGGGGGGAGAGGGCAGGTAACACCTGTGCACTGTCACTGCAGGGGTGCCTGGGGCAGCTCTTGTCCTTTGCCTCATACCAGGTGACTCCTCAGCTTCGCTGATATAAGCCCTAAATAGAAATTCCCTGCTGTTCCAAACAGATGTAAGGCAGAGGTTTAAACTTTGCATGGTCTGCATGTGAACTTTTCATCCTTGCCCTCATCTTTCCTGTGACTCCTTTCTCCATGAAGTGTGCCCACCATGAATCAGTTACCCAAACCAGACACCTGGGTCATTCCAGACTCCTTTGTGTCATCCACCTCCATCATGCAATCAGCCACGAGTCTGGTGTGTTCTCTGTCTTTACCTACTAGCCAATTCCTTTTCAACCTTCAAATTCAGCTCAAACATGACCTCTGATAGGGAAGTGTTCTGGGGCTCTCCCTCTTCAGTCTGATTTCGGTGGCCCTTTTCTTCAAAACGGCTTGTGAATATTCTAGAAAACACTTCGAGTATTCTTCTGCAAGCATTATTTCCTCCGCCGGACTCTGAGCTCATTGGGGCAGAGATTGGGCCTTATTTGACTTTATAGTCCTAATTCTTGACACAGTACCTCATAGGCATTTAATGTTTATTTAAGGAATCAGAGAAATAGGTCTTTGTGAGTTAACCTGGGATCCTAACCATGATGTAGAGCTTACCTTCATGGGAAAATAAAATAACTTAGGGTTACAAGCTTTAGAGTATTAGCGGATGGCATTCTAAAAGTTCCTTTGTTAAGTTTAGTATCTAAGCTGTTTAAAAATTTTGATTCTGTGTGCTGGTGAATTGCCAGTTGCCCTCACCAACGACATCCCAGTGGCAGGATTTTCACAGTCCTTTTCATGTTGTTGTTTTATTTCCTTTCACTTTTTTGTCACCAATTCTTGGATTTCTGGGACCAAGGGTAAGGACTGTCTGAGGAAAGGGTCGTAGTTAAATTTACTTGAAATGATGAGCACACCTAAGGAAGTCTTTTTGCACATAGTAAACACATAATAGTCAAATTAAGTATTTGAAGTTAAGAGCCAAGGCAAACCTCCCAGAACTTAATATTAATTAAAAAAAATTCTGGGACTTCCCTGGTGGCACAGTGGTTGAGAGTCCACCTGCCGATGCAGGGGACACGGGTTCGTGCCCCGGTCCGGGAAGATCCCACATGCCGCGTAGCGGCTGGGCCCATGAGCCATGGCCGCTGAGCCTGCGCGTCCGGAGCCTGTGCTCCACAACGGGAGAGGCCACAACAGTGAGAGGCCTGCGTGACGCTAAAAAAAAAAAAATTCTGTCCTCAGAACTGTCATAGCTGAGGACAGGTAAGATTCTTGCCATGTTGTAGTTTGGGTTCTACCTCTCCCACTGACTCTTGACAATCTTGAGGGCAGGAAGTGGATCTTATTCACTATATTGCCAGCATCTAGCGTAATGGATGTTTGGTGAGAGATGAATCAGTAAATGAATGATTATATTTCCTTCTCAGCTTTGATGAGAGATTATTTGATCAAGCTATTTGGTTTGATAACTTTTTTCTTTATAGTGAAGATAGGTTTTGATTACTGTAGAGAAGAGCTGGTTGATGGGCTCAAAGCTTTATATTTTTATTTAATCAAAACATAACATATAGAAACAGTGGATTATTCCCACTGGGTTACTGTTTTGAATCAAGAAAATTATAGAATGAAAGGGATGAAGATTATCTGCTTTATGTTTTTTTATTATCTTCAAAGAACTGGAATTTGCCATGGAGAAGAAGCTGAATATTAAGCAATAATCTTTTCCTTTTTAAAGTAATGCCAGACTATTTGCAATAATAATAATAAGATAAATTTCTTAGTTCCTTTCACTCTCTTCATCAGTTGCATGGTTTGTTTAGTGTAAAGGAGTTTGGGAATGAAGAATACTAATTCATTAATTCATTTCGCTGGTTGGTGTAATGTTCATTTTGTAGTAACTTCATTTCTTTAATACACTGTCATTGTCATAAATTAAGTAGGATGCCAGAGGTTGGAGGGATTGAGGAGAGATAAATGGAGAAAGCACAAAGGGTTTTTAGGGCAGTGAAAATACTCTGTATGATACTGTCATGATGGATACATGTCACTGTACATTTATCCAAACCCACAGAATGTACCACACCAAGAGTAATGGAAACTACAGACTTCGGGTGATTATGATGCCAATGTGGGTTCATCAATTGTAACAAATGTACCACTCTGATGAGGGATGTTGATAATGGTGGAGGCTGTGCCTGTGTGTGTGTGTGGGGGGGGTATACGGGAAATCTCTGTACCTTCTCCTCAATTTTGCTGTTAACCTACAACTGCTCTAAAAATATAAAGTCTAAAAACGTTAAAAAAAATAAAGGAAGAGCTCTTTCTGTGTTGTAGTGCTTCTTGCAAAATTTTGTTAGGTACCATCCTATTGTTTTTAAAAGAAAGGAGAGGAGAAAACATTAGGTCTGGGACTGTATTAAAAGAAAGATTAAGTAGGAGGGGTACTGGCTTCAGCTTCCAAGATCATTGTAACACTACTGATAAAGCTATATGGCCTTGAAATTTGTATTGGGCATCCTTCTGTGCGGTGAGCCAGGGTAAGGCTTTGAAGACTTAAGCCCTGGCTCACTCACTATACCAGTGAACATGTTTCCCACCAGGAAAAAACCAAGAGCTGAATAGAGCGGCATCAGGCAGAACCTTGGTTCCTTGATATCTCACTTTGCCGACAAAGTCAATTACTGAATCACTTTTTAAGTTTTTACTGGAGATGGAATCAGCAGAGATAGCACACTAAAGGCTTTGGAGCCACCAAGACTCTGAGATTATTTTCACTGATTCATTCAGTACTGTCTGGGTACCATATTATATGCTTGGATATAGAGACAAAACCATGCCGTTGTTTTGCCATTGTTCACTTTGCCAAGTGAACTTACAGTGTAGTGAAGCCACCAAAATATACAAGAATGATTCAAGGGTGGGAGAGTAAGCAAAAAGTACAAACTTTAAAATCCTCTGACTTTGCATATAGGAGGTCATTGGAAACCAAACCAAGATTAGAGCGAGGGCTTAATGATGTCATGGTACATATTATAAAATATTGAAAATTTGGGTAATGGAGATAACAAGTGTAGAGGGTTTTTCTAGCAACTTGGCTATAAAGGGAGAAATAAAGTGTAGCTAGAGGTGAATGGAGTTGAGGAGGGCTTTGTTTTACTTTGTTTTAGGATGGAAGGCTCTGAGTAGGTTTGTAGGCTTAGGAGAAGTAGTCAGTGGAGAGAGAAAGAAAGTAAAGGGTAGGAAGTAGAAGTTATAACTGCTGGAGCAGGAAGGAGGCAGGAAGGATGAAGTGTAGAACATGGGAGAATGGGTTGTCTGAGTAGGAAGAGGACTGTTTCTCTCAAAAGGGGAGAATTTAAAGGATGGGCACACATGCTGTTCACGGGGGCTGGGTAGGAAGTTGATAGTAGGCTGTAAAATTGGGAGCACGACTGTCATTTGAGGAAGAGCAGACACAGAGGATTGGGGCTTGAGCAGAGGGTTGAAGATCTGAGAGAACTGAGGGAATGAATCTGGACCCTGTGATAGGATTCCGGGGTCACGTGCAAGTTATAAGGGTCAACCAGGCACCATCCATGTGTCGAAGCACCAATCCACAGAGTTGCACGAGTCTCTCCATCACAGCTTAGCAGCCAGGTGTTATAGCAAATAAAAATAGCAAACATTTATTGAGTGCCTGCTTTGTGCCAGGCACCTTATTGTAGTAACTCAGTCCTCACAACGATACTATAAAATAAGCTCCTGTTTTTACCATCTGTATCTTGCAGATGGGACTGGAAAGTTAAATACATTGCTCAATGTTCTACAGATAATAAGTAGCAGGGATGATGTCCAAGTGCAGGCAGTGCTGTTTCAGAGCCTGCACTCGCTTGTGCTTTCCTGGCTTAGAGCAGAAAAGTGCACAGTGGACTACAGCGTGTTGCATTCTGCTGGGTAGATGAGACACAAATACAAAAAGCAAAGGAGTTGATGATGCTGGTGATAGAAGGGTTGAAGTTATGTGGAATTAAATGATGCCCCTTGGGGTCTGGGAAGGTGGGAAAGGGGGTAGAGCTGGAGTGGGTTTAGGAGTTTAGTGTCTTTGGAGAACAGAGTACCCAAGGGACCAGAATGCAAGGGGAGTGGTTACATAATAGGAGGGGAGTCACAGTGGGTCTGGAGGGTGGGGTAAGGTTTTCATCCAAAATATACATTTGGAAGTCTACTTTTCCTGAGGTATTCGGTTTTCCTTAAAAAGTTCTGGCCATGTTAGGTGTTCTTGTGGGCACTATTTTTGCCTGATCAGCCGCTGCACAATTTGCTACCGTAGAAGTAGAGCTTAGTGCTCGAGATATTTCAAGTTCCATCCGAAAGCCTTGGAGCTGAGTATCAGCATTAATAGGGAGGAAATGTACTGGCTCTAACTAGTACCACTCTGTTGGGAAATACAAACTGTAAGCAATAACACTGCTTCATGTGGTCTGTTGCACAGTGGACTGTGTGATGAGTTTATTAAAACTTTTTGGCCTTTAGATCCCCCAGAGTGAAATGCACTGGCTGACTTCTTCACTCACCCGTTTTAGACAGGAATCCCTACTGGGGACAGTGTATGAACACTGAACGGTGACTTACATGGGTTGTAAGGGCATATCAATACCAAACAATACAGGCCAACATTTTTAAAAAGTCTTTTTACACATGAAGAGACTTGGCAGCCCTCAGACTCACTCCAGAGCAACTGAGGGAATAGGAGAGAACTTTAAAACTGTTTCTCTGTGAGATTCAAGAGTACATTGCATCTCTAGAGAAGGAGAAAACAGCTTTGAGTAAGGAACAATTAGGAGTTCATTTGTTCTTTTACATGATCATAAAACTAATTACAAAATTTGATTATGCATTAGGCCAAAGAAAATCTCAATGACTACAGCACAAAAACCCCAGAAATTCATAGCAAAAATATAGACCCCTTAAAATCTAACAGCTTGTTCATTTAAAAAATGCTTCCTGCATAACTCAGAAAGAAATACAGCTTAGTTGGGAAGAGCAGAAGAAAGGACATGTGTTCCTTGTTCTTTGTAGAAAATTGGATTTCAGATCATCCCAGGCAAGGTCAGCATGATTTGAGGTAGAATCATCCACTTCTTGATTTCCTGTAGTTAGGATAGGGCGGAGAAAGATGAACTATGATATACACTAGTGATTGTCAAACTTGATGACTAAATAAGAACCTGCAGTATAAACAAACAAGCAAACAAACAAAAAACAACTAATACTAAACTTTCTTTGGGTTATTTATATGGAAATGTGTTAATATAAATGTTTTAGACATTACATGAAATTTCTAAAAATCTTACATGTTCTGGTATAATGTTATAAGTCATAATTCTAGTTATTACTTTAAAATGTATATCTCAGAAATAACTAAATTTCCTTGTCAATTGCATTATTATGAACTTTCATCAAATCTTTAACCATGGTCATTTTTAAGTCTTTTGTCATTTACAGACAGTTCTGGGTGTACTCTGATGCTTTCGCAAAAATGTTCCTATAAGAGGGTTTCACCTTCAAGGAATTCATGGGAAAGACTCTGACAAGTACAGGTTTCTGGTAACTGACTACACTGCTGAACTGAATGACTAAGCATTTTCAGAACTCTAATGGAAAACTGATGAATTCATAAAAGTGCTAACAAAAGATCAAGACGAAAAAAAATTAATTACATGGGACTGAGTGAACTGATGAGGATGATTATAATTTTTGTGACTTTCTGTTTGAATAAAAAAAAAAAAATCCCACAGGGACTCAGAGGCAAAAAATATACAAATCAATTTTCACTGCAAAGTAAAGGAGCTGTTACAGTGGAGGATTCCTGGAGTGAATGTCAATATTATGACATAGAAAAAAATATATATATATATGTGTCATCTTGGGCATGTTACTTAACTTCTTGTCTCATATGTAAAATGGGATAGTAGTAGTATTCTTGGGAAATTATGTGAGATAGTATATATAATGTAGAGCACTTAGAATGGTATATGGTTCAACCAAAGACTATATATGTGTTTGCTTTCCTCATGGTATTTTATTGTGTATATGCAATATAATTAATTTAGCTAGTTTCCCATTGATCAATGTGTAGCATTTTCAGTTCCTCTGCTATTCCAATGTTGTTGTCAATATCCTTACATATCCATTACCATTGGCAAAAAAAAAAAAAAAAGATGAACTATGATATACACTAGTGATTGTCAAACTTTCTATCTCAGGATCCCTTTATACTCTTCAAAATTATTGATGACCCCTAAGATACTTTTTTTATATGGGTTATATCTATCAATTTTTACCATGTTAGAATTTAAAACTGAGAAATTTAAAGTATTTATTAATTCATTTAAAATAATCAATCCATTAAATGTTAATAAAAATATTTTTATGGAAAATAACTTTTCAAAAACAAAAAATGAGTAAGAAAATTGACATTGTTTTATGGTTTTGCAAATCTCTTTAATGTCTGGCTTAATAGACAACAGTTGAGTTCTTACATCTACTTGCACATTCAGTCCCTTGTGATCTCCCATAACATGTGCCCTCTGGAAAACTCCTCTGTCCACTCACGAGATGATAAGTGTGAAGAAGGCAAATAGTATCTTAGTATTATTATGAAAATAGTTCTGACCTCTCGGATCCTCTGAAAGGGTCTTTGAGAGCTGCTTTGAGAACCACTGGTGTGCATAGTAGGTATGTTTTCCAAATAAATCAATAAAAATCCTTGATGTGAGTTCCAGGGTAAGTCATCTTTTTGGTAATAGCATTCAAAGAATATAGCCTGAGCATCAAAATTAAACCTGCTTTCTCTCAAAAGCCCTTATGGTAGAAGTATATCTAAGCAAATAAAATTGACATTCAGTTCTTTAGAATGAAATTACATGGAATTAAATGAGAAAAAGCCTCACGCTGCTTAAACATAGTAAGTGCATAGAAAATATTGGTTCCCTTCCTCTGCTCCCTACTCCGCTCTTAATAGGCACCTAGTTTGAGATGACATTAAAGGCATGTAACTCTGGGTTTACCAGGTTATACGAGTTAAGAATGAAAATAGCAACAAAATGCGATGTTCTGTCTCCACATACCCAAATGCAGGTTCCTCCCTCCACGTCAGTTCTGCAAGCCCTGTGGCTGTCAAGTGCACCGTGCCTGCGGGATGTGCTCATAGACACTCTCTTCCCTCCACTTCTCTAGCTTCATCATCCTTGCTTCTAGGTGCAAGGCATCCTCAGCTGTCTTTTCTCTAGTCAAGATGTGGGCCACCTGCTGGGAGCCTCTTCTCTCCATCACCCACGCTCTCTTATCTTCATGTCCTGCTCCAGCAGCCATTAGGCTTCACCCTTCACCTCAGGTGATTATATTCTGCTTTGTAGGCTCAAAAGGAAGTCATGCTGTATTGCGCGCCCAGAAACAGCCCCTTCAGTAAAGCAATTCTTCATTTATTGTTGTTTCCCCCCAACATCTGAGGACATTGACCTCAGACCTGGAGGTCTGAGAATTTCCTTCTTCTTCCTCTCTTTACTCCTCCGCTCTTCTCTGACCATATTTGTAGGCATCTGCTTTTCCCCTTAGGATGACTACTTTTTTCAGAAGATTCTAGGTTCTTCTCACTGGCAGATTGTTGGAGAGGAAGTCTACTAGAATGTGAAACCTGCCTAGATGTATCTCAATCCTTGGGTATACACGGTGTAGGCTCTTAAAATACCTTTGTATAGTATTGAATATACTTCCAGGGCTAAAATGGACCTTAAAGATAAATTTTCTTAACTAGCCACATATTTGCTTATCTAATCAAGTGATGTTTGAACCTACCTCTTCGTAGAATGGAGATTGTGGAAAAAAGATGAATAAATAATTATTTATTGAGTGTCTGTTGAACGTAGGCCTTAGGCTAGGTCCTTTTCATTTTACTTTTTCATTCTTTCAGTAGTCTTTCAAAGCAGGTTTATTATCTCCATTTCACAAATTGGGAAACTGAAGATCAGAGATTAAAGTTACTTGTTCGTTGCACTGTATTTAGTAAGTAGCAGAGCCAGGATTTTAAACAGCTTGGCCTCAAACCCTGTGCTTTTCCTGCTGTCTCAGAAAGACTCACCAGCAAATAGAAATTCCATCCTGCGTGGAGAAGGACATAATGACATATGGAAAATAGGGAGCTATACGGCTATTATTTTCCCTTAAACAATATTTTAAGTTGTAACTTCTGTGGAATTTCATTTTAGCCTGAGCCAAGCTTCTAAACCAGCCTTTTTTCTCCAATATCCTTCAGGTTGGTAAACTGGGGACATTATTTTCCAAATATTTAGGGTTTTTTGGCAGGGTTCTAGATAGGAAAATAAGCCATTGAGGTATAACCATGGTAACATGGACAGGATTTTATTGGTTCTGTCTCCCTGTGGCCTCTTCCCTGTGTCCCCACCTCTGCTGTCTTTCATGGTTGGGTCAGGCCTTTCCTTTCTTGGACAAGCAGTCTCAGTCTGTCCCCTCCATGGCTGCAGAGGAGAAATCCTTGGTTTGGGTCCCAGTCTGTCCACATGGGTTATTCTTATGCTTTATGCAGATAGAAACATTAGTATGTCTAGAATTAGCAATATAGTATTACATTATTTTAACCAATAGATGTAAAACATGTTTCATCAGACCTTCTTACTAGCCCTACTTAGAGGCTACTTAGAGGGTGGGGATAGTCTGTTTCCCTTATTCCTGTGGAAACTCAGACCAACAGCTTTAGCAGACTATAGGCAGTTAAGATGTTAATGGGCGATTCTAGGAAATGATAAACCAGGTAGTTGACCCCTAATTACAAAATCTGAATTACAAATTCACGCATTCATTTAATATTTATATTAATTTTGAAGTTTATATTATATTCTGTTACAAATTTGGGGTATAGAGAATTTTGCCTGATTGATGCGCTGTATTCTAGATTGGATTTTTAGTGAGGTTTTGGGGGTTGTTGAACATGGCATAATCATTTTATGATAGCTGGGACAGAATTTTGGAATAATTTGCAATAAGTGGTTTTAATCACAAATCTGTAGGAAGATGAATTGAACTCTTCTTCCAAGTTTAATTATAACTACTGCTGTGCTCTTGTTGAAATCAAAGCTGAACCTGAGATTAGTGACTCACTTTTTTTGTTGAACTGATATGTCCAGCATGAGTGAGCTATAGTAAAAAATACAAAACCTCAAAATAAGTGAAATGCAATTAACTTTGCTTCATCAAAGTCATTTTTGCCCCAGTTACCTGAGTACTAATATCTAAGCTCAGTGTGTCAAGATTGTAGCAGAACCTAATAGCCAAGAAATGTGATGTATTTTGAGAAAGAAGGGAGTATTATTATAGTTATCCTATATGTTATACTTTCTTTGGATAACATTTCTTTGGGCATTCAAGTTGTTTGGGAAAGAAAAGATTTTGATGTTTTCTTCTGTGACTTAAAAGATTAAAACATTTGTGTAGCAAATTTATGTTTATGCTAAAAGTTACTGTGGTGTTTTCTTCTTTAGAATCAATCCCAGTGATAATGTGAGTCAGAAAACTGAATTTCTTTTTCGATAGCTGCGGATGCAAAAGAACAGAGAGGTTAAATGGGCTCCCTTATACACAGAAGTAAATGGTTGATTCAGATTTAAAAAATGTATAGAACAATACATTTCTCAGGACATGAGTTAAATGGTAGACAGAAATCTTTGGGTTAAACTGTGGACAATAGGACCATCTTGGAATATCAAGGAGCTTCATGTCTTCTATGTGGTACTTTCAAAGATGGCCCTTAGAATACTGATCTCTGTTTTGAAGGCACTCAGGATCTAAAGTTAATTCTGATATTCTGTCTACTTGACATTTTGGATTTTGTCTGATGTAGCAGAAAAATTCCTAAGCAGAATAATTTTTAAAATATGATTACATCGGATTAGGGCAATGAACACATTGCTCATCTCACTAATGCTTCCAGCTTTTGAATTCATTAAAATAATAAAATCTTTTCTTCATCTGCCTCATTATTTTTAATGCAGTTCTGTCATAGAGCAGACTTAATCCCTTTATTGGTGAAGGGAGTTAAAATTTCCCTTCTGAAAGGAAAAAAAATTCACTTCTTCTAGTTAATCTGATACATTTGTCTTCAAGCTCTTTTGAAACATCTTAGTGAAAACAAAACCAAAACTAAAATCACAGTGGAGGGAGGGACGTAGCATTGCATGGCCTAGTGGTGGATGGAGCAGAGGCTAAGTGATGGTGATGGACTCCCAAATTCTGAATGTTCATCAGGGCTGTGTTCTGAACAAAAAGTCATTTACACTCTCTGAGTCTTGGTTTCTTCATATAGAAAGAAGGGCTTCGATTTAGATCTCTGAGGTTCTTTTTAGTGCTAACTGTTTTTATAATTTAATCCAAATGCAACAGGAGGTATTTTGTTCAATTCCACCTTGTTTAATTTTCATAACTCTTCTGACCCCACACCTTTTTGACCAGCTACTGCCCCTAGTTTCCTTTACAGAAACACGTCTCAAAAGAGATGTCTCTACTCCTTGGTCTACTTCTTGTCCTCCCATTTTTTCTTAAACTCACTCCATCACCCTTTGGTCCCTGCCACTCTACTGAGACTTCCTGTCAAGGTAACCACATTGCTAAACCCAATGCGTTTGTCCTAGGACCGGCCATGGGATGTAGGGTTTCCTTGCTACGCACCCACCTGAGAACACTAGACTAAGCCTTCAAGTGCCCTTGGCTGCTTAGGTGGTGCGGGTCTCTGCCATAACGTCATCCTGATGGCAGAGTTGTGACAGATTAGTTATCTCTTACTGCACAAGTAAAGGGCTGATCCCAGGAGGTTGTTGGAGGCTAAAATGGGAATTGTGCTTTTAACTTTAGATGTCACGAAGTAACCTGTGCTTTGAGATCAGCCGTGTAGCATACCTAGAACTGTGCAGTTGGATAGCAGGCACTCTATACCTGTAAGATTTTTCTCCATCTTTTTTTCCTCCTTCCATCTTTCCTCCACCCTTTAGTCTTGGCCTCTAAATCATAGCGTGGAATTATAACCACGGAGCACATCCTGATTCACATTGCTTTCAACATGCGATAAAGGCATATTCTTCACGGGGGCTGTTTCCCTGCTTTTCTCTCCTGTCTCACTGTAAATGAGGGCTGCTCCCCTGGCTGTACCTGCAGCTCCTGACATGAATCCTCTGAGGCATGGCCTTTTTCCAGCAATAAATCAGCAGAGCTGCCCCTGTTCTTGGAGGTGAGCCTTTCCTAGGCCTGGGAAATTAATATAGCAGGATCCCCTACTTTCCCTTAGGGTTTGCCGAAGCAAAGTTTGTTTACAGTGAAAAATGTGCCATGCAACTCCAGGTTTAACCTCACCAGTGAACATATGCATTCAGATGGAAGCAAAATGGGGTATTGTAAATATACCGGGTGCCTCTGCCACCAAGGCAAGAAGTGAGGGGGAATCTAATTATTCTTGAACAGATTGTCCTATGCCAAGCACTGTCATCCTTGTGTGCAGGTTAACAAGAAAGTGGCCCGAATCTAACTTGAAAACCACACAGGGCCATCTGTGGGTTCTCTGTGTGTTTACCTCAGTGAATAGATGGACAACACCATGAATCTTCCCTAGATTAGGAACAGTTTGGAGCTTGAAATGTTAAGATGCCTCTTTTGCTTTTCTCTCCCGGTTCTCAATCCTTCTTTCTCCTCCTCTCAGAATGCATTTTTCTGTCTTGTTAATTATAGGTTAATTGTAGGTCTGTGGCTCTGCTGTAGAGGCTCCATTGTTTAGATTCCTCAGCTAGTTTACCTCATTTCTGTTAATCCTATTTCTCACTACAGTTCTCTTTACACGGCTTCCCTTCCAGGCCCTTTGATTCTGTCCTCCTCAAAACTCACCTTTTGGAAAGGTCTCCTGTCAGTCATTCATGCCTCGCCATGCCTCAGGTCTGTGTGCTGTTACATTTTTCCTTAGTTGTAGAAGAAGTTGTTTTGCCCCTTGTTTCACAAGGTTGGCAGGGGACTCTTTCTCAAACCCTGATGTTACCCTGCATATACTTGCCCTACTGAGTTCAATCCATAAGCATTTTCCTTCTTTTCGGTGCCTTTGCACACCTGCAGCTTGAATCCTTGATACTCAAACATCCTGGGCTGCTGGACATCTCTGGGAATTTTGGTTTTAAGAAAAGGTCAAGTGTGAGTTCATGTAAGCATTTTTATTACCTGTATTCTTGTCTCCTAAAAAGTCCCATGTTTATTCACTTCCCTGTCTCTCCCCTATGGTGCTCCCTGAGCCCTGTGTATTTTTCCTATCAGATCGCAGGGCACCCTATCTTGTAACGTCCAATCTCTTATCTGTTTCTCCAGGATATGTAGTAAGCTCCCTGAGGCCAGGTATACCCTTCATCTTCTTCATTATCATAATAAGTCAGACAGACCTGCCATAAAATTCCCACCTCTACTCCTTAGCAGCAAGACTCTTGGACCTTTCTAAGCCTCTATAGCAGATATAGTCCCAAATTGTCACTAATTGGATAGTAATGGCTGACATGTACGGGGTACTTACTACGTGCCAGGCCTTGTACTAAGGAATCTACAGGGATTGTTTCATTCAACCCTCACAATGTCTGTGAGGTGAGTACCGTTATTATTATCTGCTGTTTTTCTTTTTGTCTGCTTGTAGGAAAGATATCTATATTTACAATGATAAAAAGAATAAGAGAGGGCTTCCCTGGTGGTGCAATGGCTGAGAGTCCGCCTGCCGATGCAGGGGACGCGGGTTTGTGCCCGGTCCGGGAGGATCCCGAATGCCGCGGAGCGGCTGGGCCCGTGGGCCATGGCCGCTGAGCCTGGGCGTCTGGAGCCTGTGCTCTGCGACGGGAGAGGCCACAACAGTGAGGGGCCCGCGTACCGCAAAAAAAAAAAAAAAAAAAAAAAAAAAAAAGAATAAGAGGATTGCTAGCATTTATCTATGTGCAGTATGCTCGTTTCATAATAGATTTGTCTGTATAGTCATAAGTTCAGCACTTTATTTTTTTAACTGAATGATTCTTTAAATTCTATAGTGCTTTACAGTTTTCAGAAGTTTCATACATATGATTTCATATAATTCAATAATAACCCTTTTTTCTTCCCTACTTCTATATTGCCCCTCCCCCTTTCCTCCCCTCACTGGTAACCAATAGTTTGTTCTCTATATTTGCGACTCTGTTTCTTTTTTGCTTTATTCACTCGTTGGTTGCATTTTTCAGATTCCACATATATGTGATATCACATACTATTTGTCTTTCTCCATCTGACTCATTTCACTTAGCATAATGTCCTCCAAGTCCATCCATGTTGCTTCAGAGAAAAATTTTGTTCTTTCTTATGGCTGAGCATTATTCTATTGTGTGTGTGTGTGTGTGTGTGTGTATACACACACACACACACACACACACACGTATCTTCTTTACCCGTTCATCTTAGGTTGATGGATATTTAGGTTGCTTCCATACCTTGACAATTATAAATAGTGTGGCTATGAACATTGGGGTGATTATATCTTTTCCTTTCTTTTTTTTTTTTTAATCTACTGGTTGCAAGTTTGTACTTTTTTTTTACATCTTTATTGGAGTATAATTGCTTTACAATGGTGTGTTAGCTTCTGCTTTATAACAAAGTGAATCAGTTATACATATGTCCCCATATCTCTTCCCTCTTGCATCTCGCTCCCTCCCACCCTCCCTATCCCACCCCTCTAGGTGATCACAAAACACCGAGCTAAACTCGCTGTGTTATACGACTGCTTCCCACTAGCTATCTATTTTACGTTTGGTACTGTATATATGTCCATGCCACTCTCTTACTTTGTCACAGCTTACCCTTCCCCCTCCCCGTATCCTCAAGTCCATTCTCTAGTAGGTCTCTGTCTTTATTCCTATCGTACTCTTAGGTTCTTCATGACATTTTTTTCCTTCAATTCCATATATATGTGTTAGCATGCGGTATTTGTCTTTCTCTTTCTGACTTACTTCACTCTGTATGACAGACTCTAGTTCCATCCACCTCACTACAAATAACTCAATTTTGTTTCTTTTTATGGATGAGTAATATTCCATTGTATATATGTGCCACATCTTCTTTATCCATTCATCTGATGATGGACACTTAGGTTGTTTCCATCTCCTGGCTATTGTAAATAGAGCTGCAATGAACATTTTGGTACATGACTCTTTTTGAATTATGGTTTTCTCAGGGTATATGCCCAGCAGTGGGATTGCTGAGTCATATGGTAGTTCTATTTGTAGTTTTTTGAGGAACCTCCATACTGTTCTCCATAGTGGCTGTACCAATTCACATTCCCACCAGCAGTGCAAGAGTGTTCCCTTTTCTCCACACCCTCTCCAGCATTTACTGTTTCTAGATTTTTTGATGATGGCCATTCTGACTGGTGTGAGATGATATCTCATTGTAGTTTTGATTTGCATTTCTCTAATGATTAGTGATGTTGAGCATTCTTTCATGTGTTTGTTGGCAGTCTGTATATCTTCTTTGGAGAAATGTCTATTTAGGTCTTCTGCCCATTTTGGACTGGGTTGTTTGTTTTTTTGTTATTGAGCTGCATGAGCTGCTTATAAATTTTGGAGATTAATCCTTTGTCAGTTGCTTCATTTGCAAATATGTTCTCCCATTCTGAGGGTTGTCTTTTGGTCTTGTTTATGGTTTCCTTTTCTGTGCAAAAGCTTTGAAGTTTCATTAGGTCCCATTTGTTTATTTTTGTTTTTATTTCCATTTCTCTAGGAGGTGGGTCAAAAAGGATCTTGCTGTGATTTATGTCATAGAGTGTCCTGCCTATGTTTTCCTCTAAGAGTTTGATAGTTTCTGGACTTACATTTAGGTCTTTAATCCATTTTGAGCTTATTTTTGTGTATGGTGTTAGGGAGTGTTCTAATCTCATACTTTTACATGTACCTGTCCAGTTTTCCCAGCACCACTTATTGAAGAGGCTGTCCTTTCTCCACTGTATATTCCTGCCTCCCTTATCAAAGATAAGGTGACCATATGTGCATGGGTTTATCACTGGGCTTTCTATCCTGTTCCATTGATCTATCTTTCTGTTTTTGTGCCAGTACCATACTGTCTTGATCACTGAAGCTTTGTAATATAGTCTGAAGTCAAGGAGCCTGATCCCTCCAGCTCCGTTTTTCGTTCTCAAGATTGCTTTGGCTATTTTGTGTTTCCATACAAATAGTGAAATTTTTTGTTCTACTTCTGTGAAAAATGCCAGTGGTAGTTTGATAGGGATTGCATTAAATTTGTAGATTGCTTTGGGTAGTAGAGTCACTTACACAATGTTGATTCTTCAAATCCAAGAACATGGTATATCTCTCCATCTATTGGTATCATCTTTAATTTCTTTCATCAGTGTCTTGTAATTTTCTGCATACAGGTCTTTTGTCTCCTTAGGTAGGTTTATTCCTAGATATTTTATTCTTTTTGTTGCAATGGTAAATGGGAGTGTTTTCTTGATTTCACTTTCAGATTTTTCATCATTAGTGTATAGGAATACCAGAGATTTCTGTGCATTAATTTTGTATCCTGCTACTTTACCAAATTCATTGATTAGCTCTAGTAGTTTTCTGGTAGCATCCTTAGAGTTCTCTATGTATAGTATCATGTCATCTGCAAACAGTGAAAGCTTTACTTCTTCTTTTCCAATTTAGATTCCTTTTATTTCCTTTTCTTCTCTGATTGCTGTGGCTAAAACTTCCAAAACTATGTTGAATAAGAGTGGTGAGAGTGGGCAACCTGTCTTCTTCCTGATCTTAGTGGAAATGCTTTCAGTTTTTCACCATTGAGGACGATGTTGACTGTGGGTTTGTCATATATGTCCTTATTATGTTGAGGAAAGTTTCCTCTATCCCGACTTTCTGGAAAGTTTTTTCCATAAATGGGTGTTGAATTTTGTCGAAAGCTTTCTCTGCATCTATTGAGATGACTATATGGTTTTTCTCCTTCAATTTGTTAATATGGTGTATCACATTGATTGATTTGCGTATGTTGAAGAATCCTTGCATTCCTGGAATAAACCCCACTTGATCATGGTGTATGATCCTTTTAATGTGTTGTTGGATTCTGTTTGCTAGTATTTTGTTGAGGATTTTTGCATCTATGTTCACCAGTGATATTGGCCTGTAGTTTTCTTTCATTGTGACATCCGTGTCTGGTTTTGGTATCAGGGTGATGGTGACCTCGTAGAATGAGTTTGGGAGTGTTTCTCCCTCTGCTATATTTTGGAAGGGTTTGAGAAGGATAGGTGTTAGCTCTTCTCTAAATGTTTGATAGAATTCGCCTGTGAAGCCATCTGGTCCTGGGCTTTTGTTTGTTGGAAGATTTTTAATCACAGTTTCAATTTCAGTGCTTGTGATTGGTCTGTTCACATTTTCTATTTCTTCCTGATTCAGTCTTGGCAGGTTGTGCATTTCTAAGAATTGGTCCATTTTTTCCAGGTTGTCCATTTTATTGGCATAGAGTTGCTTGTAGTAATCTCTCATGATCTTTTGTATTTCTGCAGTGTCAGTTGTTACTTCTCCTTTTTCATTTCTAATTCTATTGATTTGAGTCTTCTCCCTTATCTTCTTGATGAGTCTGGCTAATGGTTTATCAATTTTGTTTATCTTCTCAAAGAACCAGCTTTTAGTTTTGTTGATCTTTGTTATCATTTCCTTCATTTCTTTTTCATTTATTTCTGATCTGATCTTTATGGTTTCTTTCCTTCTGCTAACTTTGGGGTTTTCTTGTTCTTCGTTCTCTAATTGCTTTAGGTGCAAGGTTAGGTTGTTTGTTCGAGATGTTTCCTGTTTCTTAAGGTAGGATTGTATTGCTATAAAGTCCACTCTTAGAACTGCTTTTGCTGCATCCCATAGGTTTTGGGTTGTCATGTCTCCATTGTCATTTGTTTCTAGGTATTTTTTGATTTCCTCTTTGATTTCTTCAGTGATCACTTCATTATTAAGTAGTGTATTGTTTAGCCTCCATGTACTTGTCTTTTTTACAGATCATTTCCTGTAATTGATATCTAGTCTCATAGCGTTGTGGTCGGAAAAGTTACTTGATACAATTTCAATTTTCTTAAATTTACCAAGGCTTGATTTGTGACCCAAGATATGATCTATCCTGGAGAATGTTCCATGAGCACTTGAGAAAAATGTGTATTCTGTTGTTTTTGGATGGAATGTCCTATAAATATGAATTAAGTCCATCTTGTTTAATGTATCATTTAAAGCTTGTGTTTCGTTATTTATTTTCATTTTGGATGATCTATCCATTGGTGAAAGTGGGGTGTTAAAGTCCCCTACTATGAATGTGTTACTGTCAATTTCTCCTTTAATGGCTGTTAGTATTTGCCTTATGTATTGAGGTGCTCCTATGTTGGGTGCATATATATTTACAATTGTTATATCTTCTTCTTGGATTGATCCCTTGATCAGTATGTAGTGTCCTTCTTTGTCTCTTCTAATAGTCTTTATTTTAAAGTCTATTTTGTCTGATATGAGATTTGCTACTCCAGCTTTCTTTTGGTTTCCATTTGCATGGAATATCTTTTTCCATCCCCTCACTTTCAGTCTGTATGTGTCTCTAGTCTGAAGTGGGTCTCTTGTACACAGCATATATATGGGTCTTGTTTTTGTGTCCATTCAGCCTATCTGTGTCTTTTGGTGGGAGCATTTAGTCCATTTACATTTAAGTAATTATCGATATGTATGTTCCTATTCCCATTTTCTCAATTGTTTTGGGTTCGTTATTGTAGGTCTTTTCCTTGTCTTGTGTTTCTTGCCTAGGTTAGTTCCTTTAGCATTTGTTGTAAAGCTGGTTTGGTGGTGCTGAACTCTCTCAGGATTTGCTTGTCTGTAAATGTTTTAGTTTCTCCATCAATTCTGAATGCGATCCTTGCTGGATAGAGTAATCTTGGTTGCAGGTTTTTCTCCTTCATCACTTTAAATATGTCCTGCCAGTCCCTTCTGGCTTGCAGAGTTTCTGCTGAAAGATCAGCTGTTAACCTTATGGGGATTCCCTTGTGTGTTATTTGTTGTTTTTCCCTTACTGCTTTTAATATGTTCTTTGTATTTAATGTTTTCACAGTTTGATTAATATGTGTCTTGGTGTATTTCTCCTTGGATTTATCCTGTATGGGGCTCTCTGTGCTTCCTGGACTTGATTAACTATTTCCTTTCCCATATTAGGGAAGTTTTCAACTATAATCTCTTCAAATGTTTTCTCAGTCCCTTTCTTTTTCTCTTCTTCTTCTGGAACCCCTATAATTCAAATGCTGGTACGTTTAATGTTGTCCCAGAAGTCTCTGAGACTGTCCTCGCTTCTTTTCATTCTTTTTTCTTTATTCTGCTCTGCAGTAGTCATTTCCACTATTTTATCTTCCAGGTCACTTATTCGTTCTTTTGCCTCAGTTATTCTGCTATTCATCACATCTAGAGTATTTTAAATTTCATTTATTGTGTTGTTCATTGTTGCTTGTTTCATCTTTAGTTCTTCTAGGTCCTTGTGAAATGTTTCTTGCATTTTGTCTATTCTATTTCCAAGATTTTGGATCATCTTTACTATCATTATTCTGAATTCTTTTTTGGGTAGACTGCCTATTTCCTCTTCATTTTGTTAGGTCTGGTGGGTTTTTATCTTACTCCTTCATCTGCTGTGTGTTTTTCTGTCTTCTCATTTTGCTTATCTTACTGTGTTTGGGGTCTCCTTTTTGCAGGCTGCAACTTCGTAGTTCCCATTGTTTTTGGTGTCTGTCCACAGTGGCTAAAGTTGGTTCAGTGGTTCAGTGTAGGCTTCCTGGTGGAGGGGACTAGTGCCTGTGTTCTGGTGGATGAGGCTGGATCTTGTCTTTCTGGTGGGCAGTTCCACGTCTTGTGGTGTGTTTTGGGGTGTCTGTGGACTTATTATGATTTCAGGCAGCCTCTCTGCTAATGGGTGGGGTTGTGTTCCTGTCTTGCTAGTTGTTTGGCATAGGGTGTCCAGCACTGTAGCTTGCTGATCGTTGAGTGAAGCTGGGTGTTGGTGTTGAGATGGAGATCTCTGGGAGATTTTCGCCGTTTGATATTACATGGCGCTGGGAGGTCTCTTGTGGACCAGTGTCCTGAAGTTGGCTCTCATACCTAAGAGGCACAGCACTGACTTCTGGCTGTAGCACCAAGAGCCTTTTATCAACACGGCTCAGAATAAAAGGGAGAAAAAGTAGAAAGAAAGAAAGCAAGAAAAAGGATAAAAGAAAATAGAATAAAGTAAGGTAAAATAAAATAAAGTTATTAAAATAAAAAATAATTATTAAGAAAAAAAATTTTTTAGAAAAAAACGGACGAATAGAACCCTAGGACAATTGGTGAAAGCAAAACTATACAGACAAAATCTCACACAGAAGCATACACATACACACTCACAAAAGGAGGAAAAGGGGAAAAAATAATAAATCTTGTGCTCAAAGTCCACCTCCTCAATTTGGGATGATTCGCTGTCTATTCATGTATTCCACAGATGCAGGTAATCAAGTTGATTGTGGAGCTTTAATCCGCTGCTCCTGAGGCTGCTGGGAGGGATTTCCCTTTCTCTTTGTTCTCACAGCTCCCAGGTGCTCAGCTTTGGATTTGGCCCCGCCTCTGTGTGTAGGTCACCGGAGGGCGTCTGTTCTTCGCTCAGACAGGATGGGGTTAAAGGAGCAGCTGATTCAAGGGCTCTGGCTCACTCAGGCCGGGGTGAGGGAGGGGTATGGTGTGCGGGGCGAGCCTGCGGCGGCAGAGGCCGGCGTGAAGTTGCACCAGCCTGAGGCCCGCCGTGCGTTCTCCCGGGGGAAGTTGTCCCTGGATCCCGGGACCCTGGCAGTGGCGGGCTGTACCGGCTACTGGGAGGAGAGGTGTGGATAGTGACCTGTGCTCGCACACAGGCTTCTTGGTGGCAGCAGCCTCATGCCCGTCTCTGGGGTCCGCGCCCGTCTTTGGAGCTCCTTTAAGCAGCGCTCTTAATTCCCTCTCCTCGAGCACCAGGAAACAAAGAGGGAAGAAAAAGTCTGTTGCCTCCTGGGCAAGTCCATACTTTTTCCCGGACTTCTCCCGGCTAGCCGTGGTGCTCTAACCCCTTCAGGCTCTGTTCACGCTGCCAGTCCTCTCCCTGCGCTCAGACCGAAGCCCGAGCCTCCCGTATATCTTTTCTAAATTAGTGGTTTTTATTTTTTTGGATATATACCCAGGAGTGGACTTGCTGGGTCGTATGGTAGCTCTATGTTTAGTTTTTTGAGAAACCTCCATACTGTTTTCCTTTTTTTTTTTTTTTTTTGTGGTACGCGGGCCTCTCACTGTTGTGGCCTCTCCCGTTGCAGAGCACAGGCTCCGGACGCGCAGGCTCAGAGGCCATGGCTCATGGGCCCAGCCGCTCTGCGGCATGTGGGATCTTCCCGGACCGGGGCACGAACCCGTGTCCCCTGCATCGGCAGGAGGACTCTCAACCACTGCGCCACCAGGGAAGCCCCATATTGTTTTCCTTTTACCTGATATTTTTTGACGAGAAAGACAAGGCTTTAAGAAGTTTGAGTTACTCACTCACAGTCACACAGATAGAAGGTGGCAAAGCTTGAAGCTAATTCTCGGTCATCTGACTCCAGAGCCTGTGCTCCTTAGCTTGCAGGTTCCTTAAAGGTAGGAATGTTTGGTAAGAATATAGCAGTTACTTAGTAACCACACTTTGCTAATCAAAACAACAGAAGGGCAGGAACTACACTTCAAAAATTGTCCTTGATCCAGTGAAGCTGAGATACCTACAGTATCTTTAATTGTCTAAGCACTTGCACAAAATTATTTACTGTGATCCTAAACAACTCAGTATAATTAGCCAAAATTGATGTATTATCATCGTGAGAATAAAAGTTGCTGTTTATCGAGCAGCTACTCACTGCAGAGCACTTTACATAATTAACTAATGTTCATGACAACCTTGTGAGTTAGGTGTTCATAGCATGACTCATTTTACAAATAAGAACCTGAAGCTCAGAGAAGTCAACAAAAGTGATCAACGTCACATTGTAGCTACAGTTGTAGAGCGCAGGTTGAAACTCAGATCTGATTCCCAGGACCATGTTCTTTCCACTACACACACCTAATTAATTAGGACTGTTACTGGAGAGCCAGCCTATTTGACGGCGTGTGGAGCTTTCTCAGTGAAACTACTGTAATCCTATAAAGGGAAAAACCCTGTTGCCTAGGGTGACTCCAGTTTGATTTAGTCCAATTCCTACAAAGTTTTGGATGGATGAAAATGTTGTGAATTGAGAATGGAATCATGTTTTAAACAATTATTTTATTGATATTTGTGTTTAAAAAAATCTACTTCCAAGGAGCCTGACATTTTATAAAAGGAGTGAGCCTAAACCTAAAAATTATTTTATTATTTTTCAGTTCCACAGGCTTTGTTTCCTAAAAGAAAATACTTGTACAATTTTCAGGAGTCACGTATCCACACAGACCACACACCCATGCTTTCCTAGCACCAGTTACCCAGAATAATGTGCTCTAGAGATTGTCTCCAAACTATTTTCAGGCAGACTAAGTGTATATTTTATCTTAAGGCCGTGAAAATGACATTTGGCTGTAACCACATTTCCCATTATGTTTTTAAGATGCAGCTACTCCCCTTTTAATTCGATTTGACAGGTTAGTGAGACTCAGTCTCTTGAAATGCGTTCCATGGCACTCACAAACAGAGCCACACCTCTGAGTCACTGTATATTGTTAAGCGATGCTTATGTAAGGTGGTGGCCAAGTTAACTTTTTGGCAGATTTATGCTACCCAGGTCACCTGTTTCTTGCTTTCACAACTAGCCATGTAGGTATGCTGTGGGGAAATTCTGTGCCCCTAGTCTTCAGTGATGTGGGAACATAGTGACTATGTCCAAATATTTTATATCTTTCTATGAGATTTCTAAAGGTCTTACCTATGAATGTTATTAGTTATGCAGAATCTGCCTTTATGGATAGTTCTGTGCAATGGTTCCAATTAAAAAGAAATGGATAGATTGCCAGTCAGTGTCAGCTAATTAAATTATGATATGCTCCTGTCATTAATAGCAATTCTCACTGGAGAAGAAAAAGAGAAAGTTAAAAGCAGATTCTTGAAATTTGTTGATAGGGAGGGTGTATTACTTTGTCCATTCTTATATGATTAGAAGAATAAATAAAACAGTAGCTTTCCATTATGTATTTCAAATAGGGAAGTCTGTTACTACTCTCTTCTAGGGTATAATTAATTTCAGTTGTAGTATTTTAGATGCTATGGTGAAATGGAGTTTCATTAAAAACTCTAGTTTAATAATAATGGGTCAGCCAAACTGACACTATTACAAACATAAAAATGAGCTTCAAATACCAAAAACACATTGCTCCTTCAGTGTTATCCAGAAAAGAAATTGAATCACGATGGGGCTGGGTTGGAATTATAAGGCTGGTTTCATCTCAGAATTTTGAGTATCTGAGGGGAAACACTATAGTCCACAGGATTGCATCGAAGAGTAACAGCCTCTGTTACACATGGCAGTAACAGCCTCTCAAATCCTCAGTAATACTCCGGTGGGTATATCCATCACCACTTGTCAGCTCTACAAGGATGCTGTCGATCTGGGCAAGGAGAGCCTTGCTGGGCTGCAGTAAGTAGTTTATAAGTACAGTCAGGGAATGGAAAAGAAATCTCCAGCTTTTCTTCCAGCTAAAGTTATAAATCTTTACAGGAGCTTCTAGAAGCAATTTATTCACCATGCTGCTGCTCTGTGAGGATGAAAACATCTGACTGCCCACTGCGAAAGCTTTGGGAAAGTTACCTTTTCTGCAATAAATCAAATTTCATTATCTTCATCCAGTGCCTTTCTGTGGGGTTATGTAAGTTGGGTGTTCCTCCAGATGAGCAGATAAATGATATTGACTTACTCACCTGATGGAGGGATCCAGGGCAACTTTGAGAAGGATTGTGGCCAGGGAGAAGTTTCTTATGGGGTCCCAAACATAAATAAGCAAAATCTGGAGAATTTAGACTTTTACTAATTTTTTTTATTGAAGTACAGTTGATTTACAGTATTATATAAGTTTCAGGTGTACAACATGGTGATTTACAGTTTTTAAAGGTTATCCTCCGTTTATAGTTATTATAAAATACCAGCTATATTCGCTGTTCTGTACAATAGATCCTTGTAGTTTATTCATTTTATACATAGTTGACTTTTACTAATTTGACTTCATGACAATTCACATAGGCATGTGAATTGATTGTTTTGCCATGAATGGACAGGGGAGTTATTAGAAAAGGAGGAATAAGGTGCAGAATGCTCCAAAGTCCTTTTCTTGAATGTAGGGAATTGGTGATTGAAAAATTCGAGTGTATTTTAAAACCCCTGTAGCATGCATTTGAAAATAATCATTAAAGGTGTCTAAAAATACTCCAATTAAGAATGTTTTAGGTAAGTATGAGGTAAACTAAGTTCTAATTCTCTTTTTCTGTGTGATCCTGAGCAAATCTCCTAGGTATTAAATACTCTTTTTAGCCTCCTGCTTTCGTTAAGATGTGTTTAAAACATTTTTTTGTGCTCTTGGGAAAGATCCTTTATAAACATAAGGCTAAAAGGTTAATTTTAGGTCTTTGGTTTATGAAAAATTAAACTTCCTGGGAAGTTTAATCAGATATTAATATAACACCCCATCAGTCCTGTGGAACCTGCTGTGAGTTTCACCATTACTCCTTATTGATTAAAGCAGTTCTTTTTGCTGCTCATGAATTATTGATGGAATATCCCCTCAGGGTATTCAGGCACTGTGAAGGGAGAAAATAAAATCTCTTGCCTTGAATGCTCAGACGGGGGCTTGGTGGCCGAGGTACCTGTGGAGGCCACCTCCCCTGGGTCCCTGCTTTCTCAACCACCCGGCAGCCTACAAAATCTGGAGTTGCCAGGAAGAGACATAAAGGGTTAAACTGTGCCCAGCAAACGTAATGGACCTGACCACTTTTGAAAAAATGTTTCACATATGCTCGTTTATAGAGAGCTGTTCAAAGAAATGTAGGCATTGTAGGAAGTATTTAAACTTTTAAAACAAGAAAACAGTTTTTTTTTCTAATAGTTGATAGGAAAACGTGAACTGACCAAAACACATTCTTTATATTTTTTTGGCTTGGGTTTTATTTTTTCAGTCCCAGAAGCAAATATCATTAAAACAGTTGTTTTAATATTAATGTCTTTTACAACTGGTGTGTGCACATGTGTAAAGGGGGTGTGGGTCCTCAGAGGGCAGCAGCTGGAGGCAGGATGGGAATGGGGCAGATGAGAACTGCGTACAACTCCTGTCTTGTTGGTAAATTCAGTCTCTTGGGCCATATTCATAGAATGGGGAAAATAAGTAAAACCCCATATTACTTTTGTTCAGCCTGATTTCATTAACTTGAGGAATATTTTTTAAAATGAAAATATTTTGCATTTTTAAAAGAATGTGTGTCGGGGGCATATAAAGGCAAATGAGGTTTCTTCTAAAATTCATGGTAATAATCTCTGAGAGAAATTCGGAGATTTGCTTATTTTAAAATGTGCTACTAAAGAACAATCCCAAAACCCAATAGTAGAATTATAAGTACAAAATTTAATGGAGGTTTGTTCTTAGTTGACCTTAAAATGGAAAAAAAGAATTCAGCTAAACTTACTGTTAGCGCAAGTTCGTGTGCCCGATGCACAGTGAGGCCAAACACCAAAACGCTGGAGTTTGGAGCAGAGAAAGATGTATTTTAGGGGCCACACAAGGAGACGGGTGGCTGAGGCCCTAAAAAGCCCCGAGCTCCCCGGAAGGGTTTCTGCCAAGGGTTTTTAAAAGCCAGGTCGCTTTTAAAAAGGGCATGGTAGGGGGAGGGGGGCGGGTCTCAGGGTGTGCGATCAGCTTGTGTACAGTTCTCTGATTGGCTGATGGTGAGGTAACAGGGCGGTATCAATGGGGTTAATGTTATCAGCCCTTAGACTCCAGGAGGCCTGGGGGCAGCGTGCTCATGGTCATCAAGTAGTTAACATCTTCCTTTTGGTGGGGGTTTTTCACATCTGTAAAACAACTCAGGAGATGTGCATCAAATACTGTTATCTAGGTACTTCAGAAAGGAGCTAAAGCAGAGGATATGGGGAAAGGCCTGTCCTGGGAAGGCCCCATAGGGTCCTGCTCGTTTACATTATAACCCACTGATTCCATCTAGGGACTTGCAGAGTAATATCGGTGCATTCTTGGACAAACTTCAGTTTCATTCTGGGGCTTGGAGGAAAAATCAATTATGATCTAAGGCTATGGTTTGCTGAAGTGGGTGATTAGTTGTACACCATCTACTTTAACCATCTTTTGATCTGGCCACTATATTTAAATTGTTATGATATCCAAAGGGGAGAATAAAACCCTTAAATTTTTTCAATTGGGAAACCAAATGATACTTTAAATACCTTAATGAACCTTGAAAATTGTTATTTACCAAGTGAAAGTAAAAATGCTACATCAGGTAGATAGGAAAGAAAATTTCCTTCTTTGATACTTCCTCGGTTCTGACAGTATTTCTTTAGTAAATGATCATTTATCTTCTACTGAGACTCTTAAGTACAAATCTCCATATATGCACTTTGGGGAGATATTAAAAAAAATAGAAATTCATATCGAGATTACACCATGTTAATTCCATGGGCTGGAGGGAGGGAGAATGGGGAGTGACTGTTAATAGGTACAGTGATGAAATTTTCTCGAATTAGATAGTGGTAAGGTTGCGTAACTTTGCAGATATACTACATGAATTATATCTCAGTTTTTTAAGAGATTATTAATGCTAAATTTCTAGTTATCATGTGCATGTCATATGTTGGTTTTGTGTAGTCAAAGTAGTGGCTTAGCTTGTAGTTATTTTACCTGTTGTAAATCTTCTGTTTCTTATATTTTACCTACTGCTTCCTAATTAATCTTCCTCAAGCACTTATTTCATAGTGATAAAAACTTTCAGTGAACTCTCTTTGGTTTTGGCAAGTCTGCATACAATTGGGCAGACTGTGTACTGTACAGCTCTAAGGAGTGCCTTTCTTACCTGCTTTTTAGGGTAGCTTCAAACTCATTGCTTTAGGACTAGCTGTATCTTAGTTCCAGCCTACCATTCATCAACCTCATTCACTTATGGGTTCACTCATTCACTTATTTATTTTATTGGTTGCTTCATTCATTCATTCACTCAGTCATTCAATAAACTATATTCCTTATCTTAAAATTGCCTGCTAGTTGGTATGTTCACTCTGCCTGAGATGCAGAGCCCATTCTTTTCTTCATCCCAGCCCTCTTCCCATCTTTTTTCTTCACTCCTAGGCATTCTCAAGGCCCTCCTTACATCCCACCACTTCTCTGCTCCTTTTCTTTACCACTGTAGAGTCAGTGTTTCTTCTGTGTAAAGTGCCCAATAAATAACAAAAGAAGATTCTGTCTCAAAGTAGGAATGAAGACAGCAGGAGATTCATTCTTCCCAGCTGTCTCTAGACTCCTCCATGAGGGATCTCAAACATTTCCCTTTCTTTCAACTTTCAGATCTGAGCATGAGGAACCTATGCTTTTAGAATTGATAACAGACATCAAACTAAAAAATGAAGAGCTACTCTTCACCTGGTTTTTTTGCTATTGCTGGGTGGTAACTACAAATCAAGGAAGATCTGCGTATTTATCAGAGTTGGCCTAAGCTTTCAACTCTGCAGTTTTCTGTATATGCTTAACTCTAACCTGTCGGAACTATGTTGAGATGGTAGTTTGGGAAGATGTGTAACTCCTGACATATTTGAGAGGATTTAAGGATATGAATGATAGAGGAACCAGTACCAGTGACTGATCTAACAATCCCAAGTACTGTTGTTATCAGTGGGCACGGCCAGATTTGAGAACCCTCTGCTTTTCTCAACCAGTTTTCTTTCCTGGTTGCATAAGTGAACAAAGGATGATTTTGGAAAGCTTTACGCCTTTTGAGTGAGATAACTCCTAGCAGTTCCTTCTACTTGTGTGATGTCATATGCATCTCTTTTATTTAGAATTTCACTTTGGCTTGAACATGAAAATAATTTCAACTGTGTATTTCTACTCTGGTTTTACACATATTATTTTGGTGAAAATTCCCACATTCATTTAATTGAGAAGCTTTAGGGTGATTGATATTGGAATCACTTATTGTCTCTGTATTTTAAGCAAGTTTATGTTCTTTGCCCAATTACTTCTATGTTTACTACCACTGACTCGTTATGAAATGACTCAAGGAATGCTACCAGAAGTGATAGTTCTATGGAAGAAACTGACACATGTCCCTAGTATGACTTATTTTATTTATGACCCTCCATTATTTTAGAGCATACTGAAGCTGTCTAAATTTGGATAACTTTCAAAAGTTCAAATTATAAGATTTAATCAGGTCATGCAGTATTATAGTTAATCAAAAACTATTTTAATAGGCTTCCCTGGTGGCGCAGTGGTTGAGAGTCTGCCTGCCGATGCAGGGGACACGGGTTCGTGCCCCAGTCTGGGAAGATCCACATGCCGCGGGGCAGCTAGTCCCGTGAGCCATGGCCGCTGAGCCTGTGCTCCGCAACGGGAGAGGCCACAACAGTGAGAGGCCCACGTACCGCAAAAAAGAAAAAATTAATAACTTTCATTAAGTTATTAATTAAACAGTTGATGAATTGATGGTCTGTTAATGTTCTAATTGACAAACACTTATAACATCCTTATCATATGCCAGGCAAAGAAGCACCCTTTGTGAAAATAAAAGTCTATTGAACAGGGCTTCCCTGGTGGTGCAGTGGTTGAGGGTACGCCTGCCGATGCAGGGGACACGGGTTCGTGCCCTGGTCCGGGAAGATCCCACGTGCCGCGGAGCGGCTGGGCCCTTGAGCCATGGCCGCTGAGCCTGCGCTTCCAGAGCCTGTGCTCTGCAACTGGAGAGGCCACAACAGTGAGAGGCCCGTGTACCGCAAAAAAAAAAACAAAAACAAAAACTATTTTAATTGCCTGTGTTAACCAGCCCCTATGTCTGACACTATAGAAAGATGAATGAGACAAAGGTCCTACTCTAAGCAGCACATAGAGGAGTAGCGTAGACAGACCTATTTTAAAAGGTTTGAATTGAAAAACTTTCAGGTGGACTACCAAACTGTTGTAGCTCTTCAATATATCATGGCAGAAGAAAGATGTACTTTTTGATTTTAATGAGCGTATTAGAGTTTTAAATGATAGTAAGTTTTTGCACTCAAATAGTGATGTAGTTTTAAGTCAGAGACGCTCTTCCTCATTTCTAGTTCTTACTGCCTACTTCAGCACTTACCCAGAGACCAAATAGCCCCTCCAGTATATGTGCCCAATTTTCTTTGTGATTTGACTGTGAACGTTTTCTAGGGGACACAATTTTTAGGTCTGCTTAATGTACAAACAAGCATCTTTTAAAGGTAGCTATTATTTAGTGCTTGAGTAGAAATTAAAAATGAGTCATTAAAAAGGAGTGAGAAAAAAAAGAAAATATGGTAAATCCAAACTCATTTCAATTGCATATAAGTGTAGAAGTAAATGGAAAGCTACATTATTTAAGTCCTCTAAAAGTCAGAGGGCGTTATGTCTCCTGTTCAGCGATGCTACTTATAGTTAAATAATATAATGGTCATTTGGGAATAAACCAGTGATTCACAGATTCTTTTGAGAAACTGTTTAAAACTAAGCACACATACAAAATTTGCATATAATTTCAAGTATTTCATGGATCCTGAAGCACATTAGTGGACCTGCTAGGAGCACGTAAATAGTATGTATTAATTTATCTTATGAAAACTATATTATAAATATATAATTTAAATTTTGCCCACATTTATAAATTATCTAGATTATAAATTATATAAATGATCTAGCTGAGCTGAATATATACATGTTTTTAAATGTTTTTATGAAAAGCCCCAATTTAAATTATGTCTTAATGGAGTTTAGGTTGGAGTATACTTTTGGAGTACTATTTCTAAAGGAAAATATTTCCAAGTAAAGGCTATTCCTCTTGAAATGTCATTCATATGCCACTTCTAGAAGGAGAGGTGAGAAAATAAAAACATTTTTCTTAATGTAATACAGCAAGTGACAAAGTGAGGTGACATGCTTATGAAGCCAGGTAGGAGATGTGGTTTATAAAGGAAGATTAAAATGTCATTTTATCTGAATGTTCACTAGTCATTTCCCCAGGGCTATCTTTGAGTGTGTATGGAAATGGGTTCTTGTGGTGCAAATAGCCTGCATTTTTAAATAGTTGATCATAACAATAATATGTTCCTTTTGGAGTACTTTTAGCCTATAGATGGCAATGGTTCAATTATGGAGTTTAAAATGAAAACTTAGGGTATAATTTTAATTATAATAACAATAGCCATAGCGGTGTCAATTGCTAACTTAGCTTTGGCTGTTAATAAAATAATGAAATGTTTTCAAGTATCATTTTGGTAGCAGTTGAGTTTATTTCGTTCTCACTCTCGCTCTCTCTGCTGTTTTTTTAAAAAATATATTCATGAAAGAGAGAAAGTTTTAATTTCTTTAAGCAGATGTTTCCTCATGCTGCTCCCAGTATAGTATACTCCTCTATTAGTAGCTGCCAATAATGATGACATGAGTCAAGTATCAGGTTTTAGACCAGGTAAGTGGTTATAACAGATGGGCCCCTTAGGCCCTTCTTTTTGTAGAAATTCCCAACTAAGGGAAACAAAATTGAAAACTACTGAAGGGCAATGAGCTATTATCATCAGATAGCAAGTTTAATAACATTCAGGCCTTTTGAAAGTATTTCTTTTTTTTTTTTTTTTTAAAGCTTTCTAGCTTCTCCATTTAGTAAAGTATGGAGATATGCTATGGAAAACACTCTCATCCTTTCCTGATTTTGTAGGAAGTGGACCAACTGACATTTTCAGTAACTGCAGAGCCTGGGAGCAGAATGCTTACGCTGCTTTTCCCTCAGTCAGGTTACATAAGTTGACTTAATTGACATGTTTTGGGAAAGTTACCTTTTCTGCATTAAATCAAATGTTCAGTTTTTCAAACTGTTGAGGTTTGTGTGTTCTTTATATATTCTAGATTCTAGTTCTTTATCAGATACATGGCTTGCAAGTAGTTTCTCCTAGTATGTAACTCATCTTTTTATTTTGTTGAAGTCTAGTTTATCAGTAGTATTTTATTTTTTTGGATAGTGCTTTTGGTGTTGAGTCTAAGAGCTCTTTGCCTAGTCCTAGATCCAAAAGACTTTATCATTATTTCTGGACTCTCAGCTCTGTTTCATTGATCTGTGTGTCTATCCCTTTACCAATACCACACAGTCTCTGTCACTGTAAGCTGTGTAGTGTCTTGAAATCATGTAGACTGACACTTCCCCCTTTATTCTTTTTCATTATTGTTTTAGCTATTCTAGTTCCTTTGCCTTTCCAAATAAATTTTTTTTTTTTTTTTGGCCATGCCACGCGGCATGTGGGATCCTAGTTCCCCGATCAGGGATTGAACCCATGCCCCCTGCAGTAGAAGCGCAGAGTCTTAACCACTGGACCTCCAGGGAAACCCCCCAAATACATTTTAGAATAATCTTGTGTATATCTACAAAATTTCTTGCTGGGATTTTGATGCTAATTACATTAAACCTGTGTTTCCATTCGGGGAGAATTTACATTTTTTACTATGTTGAGTTTTCCAGTCCGTGAACATGATATATCTCTCCATTTATTTAGATTTTCTATGATGTCCTTTATCAATTTGTAGTTTTCATCATACAACTCCTATATATGTTTTGCTAGATTTATAACTAAGTATTTAATTTTTGAGCAATTATAAATGGTATTGATTTTAAAATTCTGTGTGTCCATGTGTTCTTGCGTACATACATGCGCACAAACACACACACACACTCTTACTTCATTTTGGTAAGTTTACCTTGCATCCTGAAAAACCTGTGGTAATGACATGTGTAAGTGCAGGTGTTCAAAGCCCTGTCATTGACTCAAAGCTTCATCTTGTCCCCTTCTTACTGATTGACTGGGTGATTGCATGATTCATTCTTTCTTTCATTCAGTAAGCATTCACTGCACGGCGACCACCATGTACGTGGTTCTTTGTTAGATACCTCTGATGATCTGCAGTTAAACTAGACAGGATCTTTGATCTCATACAGTAGCAAGAAAGAGGGCAATGCAGGCAGCCACCTATAATGCTAATCATGATAAACTAAGCATCATTCTAGAGATAAACCCTGTGTGTGGTAGGAATTCAAAGGAAGAAACAAGTAATTTTGACTACGAGGGTCAGGAACATCTTCATGAAAGAAGTAGAATATGTGTGGAGTAAGGTTTATGTTAAATTTCAGCGGCAGACCAGTGGAGGGACCCATGAAAGGACTCGGTGTGCACCCAGTCCTTGGAACCCTGGGGCCGTTGAGCTTTGTTGTGATACAGGGGACTGGAAAGATGAAACCAGCTTTGATTGTGGGGTTCTTGAATGCTCTTTTATGAAGTTTGGACTTTATTCTGTAGTAAATAGGGAGCTATTTAAAGTTTCTAAGCAGGAGAATAACATGATTATGATGATTTAGTAAGATAATTCTGGTAATAGTGTCAAAGATAGATTAGAAAGTCAAGGTGCTGGAGGGAAGGAGCCCGGCTATTAAGCCCTTGCAATTGTTTAGGCAGGAGAAATGGAAATGCAAAACTGGTCTCTTTCAAAAAGGTCAGAACCATCTGAAGTGCAGTGAGTGGCACGTAATTGCTGTTTAATCCAAACAGCATTTTCTCCTTGTGATTCGGAGGAGATTCAAGTTCTCTGTTCTATAAGGAGAGTAAAAATTGGATTTTTGAAAACAAAAATGCATCGTTTTTACTTAAAATTTCTAGCTGCTTTATAAATAATAAATATAGGTTGTAATTTTCTTTGAGTGATGCAGTTTTGATTTTGAAAGGGCGACCGCTCTATAAGAATCAGTGCATTAGACTTCCCTGGTGGCACAGTGGTTGAGGATCCCAAAGTGATGTGATGAATTCTCTGGTACTAGAAAAACCCAATAACACGTGAGTCATTCTGCAGGTAACTTGCTGTGGTCACCTGCTTCTGGAGAACCTGTCTTCTTGGGGCTACTCTTTCTTTTTTTTTTGCATTTTTAACTTATCTTCGAATTGTGGTATCACTTAATGTTCTTAGTTTCCTAGTCTCTGTGCCTTTAAATAGGAGTAGACATACTACAATCACATACGTGGTTCACCAGAACTTTAAGTTTTAGAAATATTTGAGATAATTCAGTGAAGGGCATACCAAAGAAGAATTTACTGTTATGGGGTCATGAATATTTATATGTCAAGGGTTTAGTACAGTCTTTGCCTTACCAGCTAACAGGTACTGTGGAATTATCTCTATTTTCAGTCCAAAAAAGAGAGAAAGAAATGTGTTCAGAACTTCGTCAACCCTGATGGAGAAATTATTCCTCTTGTGTGAACAGATGAGTCCTCTCCTGGCAGCCCCTTCATGTAACCTCTAGTGAATCTCTTGACACACGTCCCTCAAACAAAACAAAGTACCGTCCTTCCTCAATTTAGATTCAAGGAAATTGTAGTCTTTGAAAATTTAGTAGATATGAAAATGTGCAAGGAACTTTGTGTCTATAAGTAAATTGAGGTTGGGCTCTAAATTTAGATAATTATAAACAGGACTTTTTCTTCTATGAGAAAGTCCAGTGGGACATTTGAAAGACTTGCAGGATGCAGGGTAATTCTTTGTTATTGAAGACTGTCCTGTCTAGCGTGCGTGCCTGGCTCCAGTTTACCAAATGCCATTGTGATAATTGAAACCACCCAAAATGGCCCCTGGGGTGGTACCACTCCCAGTGAGAACTACTGGTCTAAAGCTGTTCTGCACTTCTTGTGCCACGTGGGGTCCTACCCAAGCTACAGTGCTCTTTTCTTCATGACTTAGCTTGGCACCGTGCTGCCCCTTCGTGCTCTGGAACTGTTCTGCTTGAAGCACTTTCCAGATGGCTGGCTGATAGCTTCTGGGCAGGCTGAAATCTGTTCAGGTGGCTTCTAATTCTCCTGATTCCCCAGCCCCTTTCTTCAGATACATTTTACAGATTCTTCAAAAGTTATTGTGTATAAAAGGAATAGAACGGATAGGCAGTTTTCACTCCTTTTCACCACCTTTCTGATTACAGAACTGGTCGTTGTTGAGGATTTATTGACCGATGGGCTGTTTTTCGTTCTGTTGTCATCTCAGTTTCACAGCCATGTACTGACATTTGTCTGTTGCTCAGCATCCCTGTCACCACTTCTGATCATGACCGTCGTCTCTGTTGCTGTTCTCTTTCTTTCGTTCCTCTTAACTTTACCAAAGCATCTTTTATGATATGTTTCCATTCCATCAGAGTATTTCTTTTCTTACAACTCATCAGTATCATGGTCCTCAGCTGTACTCTTAACGTTGCTGTAAACTCGGGGGTCGCTTCTTTAATATTAGTTTTTTTTTTTAACATTTTCTGTCTGATCATAGTATTTTTAAAAATTTATTTATTATTTATCTATTATTTATTTATGGCTGTGTTGGGTCTTCGTTTCTGTGTGAGGGCTTTCTCTAGTTGTGGCAAGCGGGGGCCACTCTTCATCCCAATGCGCAGGCCTCTCACTATCACGGCCTCTCCCGTTGTGGAGCACAGGCTCCGGACGCGCAGGCTCAGTAGTTGTGGCTCTCGGGCCTAGTTGCTCCACGGCATGTGGGATCTTCCGAGACCAGGGCTCGAACCTGTGTCCCCTGCATTGACAGGCAGATTCTCAACCACTGCGCCACCAGGGAAGCCCTAATATTAGCTTTTTTTAATTCATGTTGTTTTTTGTTTACTCCTCTTTTATTCTATCTATACAAGAATAAGAAATATCTAAAAGAGTTGATCTAGCGAGCCCTAGTTTCTTTGTCATAGAAACCTCTAGTATGTAATGGTTATCACATTTACCACATGGACACAGCAGGACCTTGTCTTTCATTTGATATGACAGACAGTAGAGTCAGTACATGTTCTTGAGATGAGTGAAATGATGAAAGTTGTATTCTAATGACGTAAATTGTATTCATTCTGCAGGGGTTTTTTTGTGGATTTTGGGTTTTTTTGAGAAAAATTGAATGTTGATTCTACTTCAATATATGGAGCACTAAGGAAGATCATTCAAGGTTTTACATATGCTGTTATCATCATCTTTACCAACTAGAGGAAATTTTCATAATTGTTGACACATCAGAAATCCGTTAAAGGAAATACGATCAGATTTTAAGTAGAAGATCACACTCCACTGCAGTGTCATGGGTGGCCTGGGATGAAACCTGTCCAGGTCTCTGTGTGTGACCATGGGACGTATTCTAGCTTGAGACATCATCATAGCCAGTTGTTTTTAAAATTATGCTATTTGTGTGTCTCTCTAGCCTTAGGACATCTGCCTTATATTACAATTAGTCTTTTACTTATTCATCCCCCCTTTAGATAGGAAGCCCTAGGGATCGTCTTATGCGGTATTGTGCACTCATATTGCCTAGCACAGTGTGTTACACTTAATCAGTGATCAGTACGTATTAGGAAGTTGGCTCTGCTAAACTCGGGGGTCGCATAGCATCTTTGAATTTTACACTGTTTCTTTAATCACTTTCAAAGACTTTTAGACACTGGTTCAGTTAATGTAATCTTTAAAAAAATTATAGAATGGTAGACTTTTATTGCTGGAAAGAATTTCTTAAAGAAATCACCTTCGGGCTTCCCTGGTGGCGCAGTGGTTGAGAGTCTGCCTGCCGATGCAGGGGATGCGGGTTCGTGCCCCGATCTGGGAAGATCCCCCATGCCGCGGAGCGGCTGGGCCCGTGAGCCATGGCCGCTGGGCCTGCGCGTCCGGAGCCTGTGCTCCGCAACGGGAGAGGCCGCAACAGTGAGAGGCCCGCGTACCACAAAAAAAAAAAAAAAAAAAAAAAAAAAAAAAAAAACTGACTGCTGCTTTCACAGTGACAGTTGTAGGCTAGTTCATCATTAATTCAACAAATATGTATTGACCATTTTTATGCACAAAATATGATATTAGGCTTTAGCAGTGAGGTATATACAAAGACAAAAATTGTATTCTGAGAAGGATCTTAAATGGAGAGATTTAAAAATAAAGAAAACGTCATGCATTTATAGATGGACAGTGACGGAGGGGGTAGTGAGAGGGGTGGCTGAGATGACCTGCATGAGTCACTGATGGGAAGAACGGCTGATGAACGCAGATGGAGAGCTAGGCCCATCCTTTGGTGTTGGGGCTGCTATTACCTTGATGGTTCCTGTCTGAAATAACACATTTCCCAGAATAAAAGAAACTGGGAACATTTGACAGCACACAATTCTGTGTGATGGTTTTATTAGGTCTTTTGGACTTAGTATATATACTACCTTACGTAAAACAATAAAAGCATGTAATACAATTTTAATAGCTTTAGTTTTATTAGAACAAAAATATAAAGATGCAAACCAAGGACGGTCACCATTAGGAAAAGTATTATTTTACAGCCCAGACTGGCATCTATGGCTCTTCTTGTGTTTGGGCCCTCAAATGCCTGCAGCATGAAGTTCTCTTTAGTTTTGAATTGCTTTGAACATACTCAGCTCGAGTTATCATCTGGAGGGTGTTCTGGTACTTCAGAGTTTTGGATTTCTGTGGATTTGAACTCCATAGTTGACTAAAGTTATTCAGTTTTTGGTGAGAGAACAGGATACAAAAGGAGGAGAATTCATTGTGGAGGATAGTCTCCTATCTCCCCTTTAATCTTTCTCTTTAACTTCATTTCACTGAGTATTATAGAGATGATGTTCCCTGGAAATCACAGTAAAAACCAAAAAACTCAAAGTGTGTTTTCTCTTGACAGAAACTTCCTGTGAATAAATTCCATGAACCATGGATTTAAAATTATGCCTCCTCTGGGAACCATAGGATTTGCCTGAAGTTAGTAGTTGCTGTATTCCACACTGCGTTTTTTTAGTACAGATATGAAAATAGTCCTGGATAGGAGGAAGAATGTTTGCTTGATTGCCTTGGTTAGGACATCAGCTGAGTTTGGTCTATCACAGCACAGCACACGCTGCCACCTTGCATTTGGTTGCTGCGTTCCAGCTCTGTCATAAAGCTGGATTTATCAGAATGACCACCTAGAGTTCATTGACAAGGTTCAGTAAGAGTTAAATGAAATATGTCCTTTAGTCAAGTATGTGATTTTTTTCTGTAATGGTTGGTACATTTTTGAAAATTACTTGGCAACTGGGGATATTTCATTAACATGTAATAGGATTTAGTGAATCATTTTTGAAATACATGACAGATGTTTGGGGCTTTAGCAGTTTATCATTTGGCAGTAAGGAGTAGTTTTCAGAATTCTTAGGAACATCTTATATGAATACATTTTCATAAGGATGTAGATGTGTGTGATTGAGATGAACATGTATGTTCTCAATGTTGTGTCTCCTTGGCTCCATAAAATGCTGGAAATTATTTTTTTCATTTCTTCCTCTCTGTGGTATCAGTTTTTCCTCCTCAAACATTCTATAAAATATGTTTCTTTTTAAAATTTGAGAGAATAAAGGGGGATTTTCCCTTGGAAATGGAAATATTCAGTATTTTCGAGTATCACGGTAGCTCACTGGAGGTGATATACATTACTGTAAAAGAGGATATAGGTATTGTATTAACTGGTATCTTATTCTGAGCATGGACGTTTTTAATTTGCTTATGATATTTTGTTTGATTAGAAATCTTTTAGTAAATCTCTTTGTTGTGCTGTGATGCTCCTGTCATGGGTGATATTCCCAGATGCCATTAACACTGTGTTCTTTATCCCAGAGTGACATCACTAAATACTCATTTAAGGGCCAGTTCCAGAATGCATACTTCCTCCTCTCCACAGTAGTCATTTTGTAGTTACTGCCCTATAGGGCAAGTCTTTATCCATCTATTAAAAGAGTCTGGTGTTAGGTGCAGTTAATTTTAGAAAGTGAAAGAAAAATAATTGGGACTTCCCTGTTGGCACAGTGGTTAAGATTTAGTATTAGTTGTTTTTTTGTTGGTTTGTTTTTTTATACAGCAGGTTCTTATTACTCATCAATTTTATACACATCAGTGTATACATGTCAATCCCAATCGCCCAATTCAGCACACCCCCCACCCCCAACCCACCGCGTTTTTTTCCCCCCTTGGTGTCCATATGTTTGTTCTCTACATCTGTGTCTCAACTTCTGCCCTACAAACCGGTTCATCTGTACCATTATTCTAGGTTCCACATACATGTGTTAATATATGATATTTGTTTTTCTCTTTCTGACTTACTTCACTCTGTATGACAGTTTCTAGATCCATCCACATCTCTACAAATGACTCAATTTCATTCCTTTTTATGGCTGAGTAATATTCCATTGTATATATGTCCCACAACTTCTTGATCCATTCATCTGTCGATGGGCACTTAGGTTGCTTCCATGACCTGGCTATTGTAAATAGTGCTGCAGTGAACATTGGGGTACATGTGTCTTTTTGAATTATGGTTTTCTCTGGGTGTATGCCCAGTAGTGGGATTGCTGGATCATATGGTAATTCTATTTTTAGTTTTTTAAGGAGCCTCCATACTGTTCTCCATAGTGGCTGTATCAATTTACATTCCCACCAACAGTAGAAGAGGGTTCCCTTTTCTCCACACCCTCTCCAACATTTGTTGTTTGTAGATTTTCTGATGATGCCCATTCTAACTGGTGTGAGGTGATACCTCATTGTAGTTTTGATTTGCAATTCTCTAATAATTAGTGATGTTGAGAAGCTTTTCATGTGTTTCTTGGCCATCTGTATGTCTTCTTTGGACAAATGTCTATTTAGGTATTCTGCCCATTTTTGGATTGGGTTGTTTGTTTCTTTAATATTGAGCTGCATGAGCTGTTTATATATTTTGGAGATTAATCCTTTGTCCATTGATTCATTTACGAATATTTTCTCCCATTCTGAGGGTTGTCTTTTCATCTTGTTTATGGTTTCCTTTGCTGTGCAAAAGCTTTTAAGTTTCATTAGGTCCCATTTGTTTATATTTGTTTTTCTTTCCATTACTCTAGGAGGTGGATCAAAAAAGATCTTGCTGTGATTTATGTCAAAGAGTATTCTTCCTATGTTTTCCTCTAAGAGTTTTATAGTGTCCAGTCTTACATTTAGGTCTCAAATCCATTTTGAGTTTATTTTTGTGTATGGTGTTAGGGAGTGTTCTAAGTTCATTCTTCTACATGTAACTATCCAGTTTTTCCAGCACCACTTATTGAAGAGGCTGTCTTTTCTCCACTGTATATCTTTGCCTCCTTTGTCATAGATTAGTTGACCATAGGTGCGTGGGTTTATCTCTGGGCTTTCTATCTTGTTGCATTGATCTATGTTTCTACTTTTGTGCCAGTACCATATTGTCTTGATTACTGTAGCTTTGTAGTATAGTCTGAAGTCAGGGAGTCTGATTCCTCCAGCTCCATTTTTTTCCCTCAAGACTGCTTTGGCTATTTGGAGTCTTTTGTGTCTCCATACAAATTTTAAGATTATTTGTTCTAGTTCTGTAAAAAATGCCATTGGTAATTTGATAGGGATTGCATTGAATCTGTAGATTGCTTTGGGTAGTATAGTCATTTTCACAATATTGATTCTTCCAATCCAAGAACATGGTATATCTCTCCATCTGTTGGTATCATCTTTAATTTTCTTCATCAGTGTCTTATTGTTTTCTGCATACAGGTCTTTTGTTTCCCTAGCTTGGTTTATTCCTAGGTATTTTATTCTTTTTGTTGCAATGGTAAATGGGAGTGTTTCCATAATTTCTATTTCAGATTTTTCATCATTAATGTACAGGAATGCAAGAGATTTCTGTGCATTAATTTTGTATCCTGCAAGTTTACCAAATTCATTGATTAGCTCTAGTAGTTTTCTGGTGGCATGTTTAGGATTCTCTATGTATAGTATCATGTCCTCTGCAAACAGTGACAGTTTTACTTTTTCTTTTCCAATTTGTATTCCTTTTATTTCTTTTTCTTCTCTGATTGCTGTGGCTAGGACTTCCAAAACTGTGTTGAATAATAGTGGTGAGAGTGCACATCCTTGTCTTGTTCCTGATCTTAGAGGAAATGCTTTCATTTTTTCACCATTGAGAATGATGTTTGCTGTGGGTCTGTCATACATGGTGTTTATTATGTTGAGGTAGGTTCCCTCTTTGCCCACTTTCTGGAGAGTTTTTATCATAAATGGGTGTTGAATTTTGTCAAAAGCTTTTTCCGTATCTATTGAGATGATCATATGGTTTTTCTTCTTCAGTTTGTTAATATGGTGTATCCCATTGCATCCTGGGGATAAATCCCACTTGATCATGGTGTATGATCCTTTTAATGTGTTGTTGGATTCTGTTTGCTAGTATTTTGTTGAGGATTTTTGCATGTATATTCATCAGTGATATTGGTCTGTAATTTTCTTTTTTTGCAGTATCTTTATCTGGTTTTGGTACCAGGATGATGGTGGCCTCATAGAATGAGTTTGGGAGTGTTCCTTCCTCTGCAGTTTTATTGAAGAGTTTGACAAGGATGCATGATAGCTCTTCTCTAAATGTTTGATAGAATTCACCTGTGAAGCCATCTGGTCCTGGACTTTTGTTTGTTGGAATATTTTTAATCACAGTTTCAATTACATTACTTGTGATTGGTCTGTTCATATTTTCTATTTCTTCCTGGTTCAGTCTTGGAAGGTTATACCTTTCCAAGAATTTGTCCATTTCTCCCAGGTTGTCCATTTTTTTGGCATAGAGTTGCTTGTAGTAGTCTCTTAGGATGCTTTTTCTTTCGTGATGTCTGTTGTAACTTCTCCTTTTTCATTTCTAATTTTATTGATTTGAGTCCTCTCTCTCTTTTTCTTGATGAGTCTGGCTAACAGTTTATCAATTTTGTTTATCTTCTCAAAGAACCAGCTTTTAGTTTTATTGATCTTTGCTATTGTTTTCTTTGTTTCTATTTTATTTATTTCTCCTCTGATCTTTATGATTTCTTTCCTTCTGCTAACTTTGGGTTTTGTTTGTTCTTCTTTCTTCTAGTTCCTTTAGGTGTAAGGTTCGATTGTTTATTTTAGATTTTTCTTGTTTCTTGAGGTAGGCTTGTATAGCTATAAACTTCCCTCTTAGAACTTCTTTTGCTGCATCCCATAGGTTTTGGATTGTCATGTTTTCATTGTCATTTGTCTCTAGGTATTTTTTGATTTCCTCTTTGATTTCTTCAGTGATATCTTGGTTATTTAGTAACGTATTGTTTAGCCTCCATCTGTTTGTGTTTTTTAACGCTTTTTTCCCTGTAATTCATTTCTAATCTCATAGCATTGTGGTCAGAAAAGGTGCTTGATATGATTTCAGTTTTCTTAAATTTACTGAGGCTCGATTTGTGACCCACGATGTGATCTATCCTGGAGAATGTTCCACACTTGAGAAGAAAGTGTAGTCTGCTGTTTCTGGATGGAATGTCCTATAAATATCAATTAAATCTATCTGGTCTGTTGTGTCATTTAAAGCTTCTGTTCCCTTATTTATTTTCATTTTGGATGATCTGTCCATTGGTGTAAGTGAGGTGTTAAAGTCCCCCACTATTATTGTGTTACTGTCAATTTCCTCTTTTAGAGCTGTTAGCAGTTGCCTTATGTATTGAGGTGCTCCTATGTTGGGTGCATATATATTTATAATTGTTATATCTTCCCCTTGGATTGATCCCTTGATCATTATGTAGTGTCCTTCTTTGTCTCTTGTAACATTCTTTATTTTAAAGTCTATTTTATCTGATATGAGTATAGCTACTCCAGCTTTCTTTTGATTTCCATTTGCATGGCATATCTTTTTCCATCCTCTCACTTTCAGTCTGTATGTGTCCCTAGGTTTGCAGTGGATCTCTTATAGACAGCATATTTGTGGGTCTTGTTTTTGTATCCATTCAGCAAGCCTGTGTCTTTTGGTTCAAGCATTTAATCCATTCACATTTAAGGTAATTATCGATATGTATGTTCCTATGACCATTTTCTTAATTGTTTTGATTTGTTATTGTAGGTCCTTTCCTTCTCTTGTGTTTCCTGCCTAGAGAAGTTTCTTTAGCATTTTTTGTTAAGCTGGTTTGGTGGTGGTGAATTCTCTTAGTCTTTGTTTGTCTGTAAAGCTTTTGATTTTTCCATCAAATCTGAATGAGATCTTTACCCGGTAGAGTAATCTTGGTTGTAGGTTCTTCTCTTTCATCACTTTAAGTATACCATGCCACTCCCTTCTGGCTTGTAGTGTTTCTGTTGAGAAATCAGCTGTTAACCTTATGGGAGTTCCCTTGTATGTTATTTGTTGTTTTTCCCTTGCTGCTTACAATAATTTTTCTTTGTCTTTAAATTTTGTCAATTTGATTACTATGTGTCTCGGCGTGTTTCTCCTTGAGTTTATCCTGTATGGGCCTCTCTGTGCTTCCTGGACTTGGGTGGCTATTTCCTTTCCCATGTTAGGGAAGTTTTCAGCTATAATATCTTCAAATACTTTCTCTGCTCCTTTCTCTCTCTCTTCTCCTTCTGGGATCCCTATAATGTGTACGTTGTTGCATTTAATGTTGTCCCAGAGGTCTATTAGGCTGTCTTCATTTCTTTTCATTCTTTTTTCTTTATTCTGTTCTGCAGCAGTGAATTCTACCATTCTCTCTTCCAGGTCACTTATCCATTCTTCTGCCTCAGTTATTCTGCTATTGATTCCTTCTAGTGTAGTTTTCATTTCAGTTATTGTTCATCTCTGTTTGTTTGTTCTTTAATTCTTCTAGGTTAAACATTTCTTGGGTATTCTCGATCTTTGCCTCCATTGTTTTTCCGAGTTTCTGGAACATCTTCACTATCATTATTCTGAATTCTTTTTCTGGAAGGTTGCCTATCTCCACTTCATTTAGTTGTTTTTCTGGGGTTTTATCTTGTTCCTTCATCTGGTGCATAGCCCTCTCCCTTTTCATCTTGTCTGTCTTTCTGTGAATGTGGTTTTTGTTCCACAGGCTGCAGGATTATAGTTCTTGCTTCTGCTGTCTTTCCTCTGGTGGATGGGGCTATCTAAGAGGCTTGATGGGAGGGACTGGTGGTGGGTAGAGCTGACTCTTGCTCTGGTGGGCAGAGCTCAGTAAAACTTTAATCCGATTGACTGCTGATGGGTGAGGCTGTGTTTCCTCCCTGTTGGTTGTTTGGCCTGAGGCAACCCAACACTGGAGCCTACCTGGGCTCTTTGGTGGGGCTAATGGCCGACTGGGAGGCTTATGCCAAGGAATACTTCTCAGAACTTCTTGCCAGTGTCCTTGTCCCCACGGTGAGCCACAGCCACCCCCTGCCTTTGCAGCAGACCCTCCAACACTAGCATGTAGGTCTGGTTCAGTGTCCTATGGGGTCACTGCTCCTTCCCCTGGGTCTCGATGCGCACACTACTTTGTGTGTGCCCTCCAAGAGTGGAGTCTCTGTTTCCCCCAGTCCTGTCGAAGCCCTGCAATCAATTCCCACTAGGCTTCAAAGTCTGATTCTCTAGGAATTCCTCCTACCGTTGCCGGGCCCCCAGGTTGCGTAGCCTGTCGTGGGGCTCAGAACCTTCACTCCAGTGTACTTCTGTGGTATATGTGTTCTCCGGTCTGTGAGTCACCCACACAGCAGTTACGGGATTTGATTTTACTGTGATTGTGCCCCTCCTACCATCTCATTGTGGCTTCTTCTTTGTCTTTGGATGTGGGGTATCTTTTTTGGTGAGTTCCAGTGTCTTCCTGTCGATGATTGTCCAGCAGCTAGTTTTGATTCTGGTGTTCTTGCTAGAGGGAGTGAGATGTGCTCTTTCATTCTTAAAAGATTACCATTAAAATGAACAATAATTAGGAGAGCAGTTGTCCTTGACAAAATGGGAGGGGTTTCAAGATTTATGATAATGCTGGAAAGTAAAGTGAAACAAACAAACGTGAGGGAGGAATCTCTGCTCAGTCAAAGCAGGGACTCTATATGATTATTTTGTATCCCTAGTGTAGTCGTGTGGTGAACAGGAGATTAAAGAAGACATTCCTTATTTAGTCATTCTGTGTCAAGGCTGAGTAAATATTTATTGAGCAAGCGTTGTAAGTCAGGCACGGTTCAGTGTTGGTACCAACTTGTGTGATACATGGTCCCTGCCCTTCTGGTTCTCCCAGTCTGGCAGGAGAGGCAAATATATAAATAGCTAACCACAGTTCATTACTCAGTAGTGTGTACAGCGTGTTCTGGAGGCACACAGGAGGTAGAGGTTGGGTTAAGGATAATGATTTCACAGAACAAGTCACATTCAAGCTTGGCTGGCCTGTCACCCATTATTTATAAATCAAGATATTGGTCCTCTAGTCAGTGTCATGAGCCACACACTGTGCCAGATGCTGAGGATATAGAGATGAACATGACATACTCCCTGCTCTCAGAAACAGGGATTTATAGAAGACAGATACATATACAGATGATTAAAATTCAACAAGGAGAGCTGTGAGTGGGATGCTGGCAGAGGGGGAAGAGAGACACAGAAAAGGAGAGCCTCACTTGGGCTGGGGAAGAAAGGGCCAGGAAAGACCACACGGGAGTGACCCTTGAGCTTAGGATGGGGGCTGGGAATTTAGTAAGCCAATAGTGGGTGGATTGGGGTCTGGTTTGAGGCAGAGGAACCTGATCTGTGAAAATTTGGGGCATGATAGGGAATAGAATTCTTAGGAAAAACGGTGTAGCATGTGACAGAAGGTGAAGTTGGGAAGTATGTAACAGAAGGTGGAGCAAGATTTGGGACATCTGATGGGTAATGGAGAGTCATGCAGGAGGGAGTGTATTCATTAAAACACTTAGGTGCAAGCAACAGAGACCCAACTACAGTGACATAGATATAGGCACATAAAACAAACCAGGCAGGGCTTCCCTGGTGGCGCAGTGGTTGGGAGTCCGCCTGCCGATGCAGGGGACACAGGTTCGTGCCCCGGCCTGGGAAGATTCCACGTGCCGTGGAGCGGCTGGGCCCGTGAGCCATGGCTGCTGAGCCTGCGCATCCGGAGCCTGTGCTCCGCAACGGGAGAGGCCACAGCAGTGAGAGGCCCATGTACCACAAAAAAAAAAAAAAAGGAACCAGGCAAGTATTGCAGGGCTGGAGTAACAGCTTTAAAAGTCCTCAGAGTTCCTGGCTGAGTCTGGTTTTGGCCATGCTGCACCTGGCTTTCTTCTTGAAGGACCTGCATGGTTCAAGGCAGCTGTTGGAGCATCAGCCATTGTTTCTGCACTGAAGAAGGCAGAGAAGCGAATGAGGGCACATGCCCCATGCCTTTGAAGTAATCATGATATCGTAATTATTAGCTTCTAAGTCCCTAACAGAAAGACACCCTGTCATAGAATACGTACATTTGACCAGTGGTGAGAAATACTATTATTGCACTGTTTTTTAGGAATAAAGGAGCCCAATTTTTAAAGAGTAATTTTTTTTACTATAAACGTGAAGTTGCCAGCTGCATGCGTGACAGAATGGATTCCTAAGTTGCTTCCTACTTAACAGAATAAGTGCCTTGTCATCACTGGGTTTGCATAACCTGACATGTGGATCGGATTTCAGGATGTACATGAAATGAGTACTGTGGCAAAATGAAAAACTCCTTTAAAAAAAAATGAGTTAATCAAGTCTTAATGCCAGTCTGGATTTTGCATTCTGTTAACCTGGCTTCGAGATATTTTTGTCATCTGGGGAACCTGCTTCCTGCGTCCTGTTGAAGCAGAAGGGGGCAGCAGAGAAATCAGTTGGAAAGTCAACAGCCTGGTTTGCTTCCTTCTAATAGAAGTGGTTGTACCATGTAAATATGCTGAAGGGAAATGAATGTTGAAATTAATACCTTTTATTTATTTAAACCTAAAAATTATTAGAAAAAATTAAAATAACATGATTTAGATTTCTACTTGTCAGTTTTAGCTTAGTTATACAGATGTTGCAAAGTAGATATAATATTTGTGGGTTTTGTTGTTGTTCTAAAATCTGACAAGCAAATGTGGAGTGTGTTATTTAATGCAGTCCTGCTTTCGATGAGGCTTGTTTCCCACAAGATATCCTGTGTGTTTATAGAAAAGCAGATGCTCCAATGGGTTTTGGTGGTTTATTTTAATATGTTTATCCTTTGGAGTTAGAGTTTCTAAGGAAAACCATTTCACTTCTTGTTAAAACAAAGGGGAACTTAATGCCGTTTGACCAAATTTTGATTTTTAGAGTTAGAGATCTAATTTTTTGTTGTTTTATTTAAAAAATATTGCCTGCATAAAAATTTTTTTTTTCCTATTCGTTGCAAGGAATGAGGTCTAAGCTGACTGATTGTTTTCAGGCCCTTGACCTTTGAAAATATGTTACCAAATTAATTGAAGCAATACTATTTTTCTGTAAAGGATGGCTGAAGTCCTGTCAATGGGCCTAGCTAACTAGTTTTATTTACTGTGTATGAAATCTATTCTTGTTTCTCATTAATATTTGATATTTTTTCCCTACGATGAAGGACAGTAAAACAGCAGAGCTAAGGGCTTCTCTCTGAAAGAAAAGATATACCATCAAAATACCATCACTCTGGTATTTTGATGCATTCTGTGTTTAAGGTAAAGAACAGCGTATAGTGCTTAACAAGTAACTAGTACTTCTTTACTCTGGTTTATAAGTGAAAAGAGGAATCATAAAGTTTTACAGGATCTCCCTCAGCAAGGGAACCAATGAAGATAAAGCTGCAGTTCTGTTCTAAATCTATTATGTGTGCTGTTTTTATATTGTGGTCAATTTAACCTATTGATTTCGTTGTTACAGCCCTATTTTATAAGCTAAACTGTGAAGGAAGTGGCCTCAATTGAGAAGTGTTGGTAGTTGTGCTCTAAAGGTTACGATGTAAACCATGGCCTAGTGTCAAACAGAAAGTGTGTGTATGTGTGTGTGTGTGTGTGTCTGAATCTCAAGGTGCTTTATGCGTAGGATTACAGTTCATTCTTACTGATGGCGCTTAGTGGCTCATCTGGTCCATCTCTTCTTTTTTTTTTTTTGAGTTACGCGGGCCTCTCACTGCTGTGGCCTCTCCCGTTGCAGAGCACAGGCTCCGGACGCGCAGGCTCAACGGTCATGGCTCACGGGCCCAGCCGCTCCGCAGCATGTGGGATCTTCCTGGACTGGGGCAGGACCTGTGTCCCCTGCATTGGCAGGCGGACTCTCAACCACTGCGCCACCAGGGAAGCCCGGTCCATCTCCTCTTGATCCAAGTCCTTCTCATTCTCTCCCTGTGTGGAAGGTGTCATTTGGTAAGAGCTAAGTGTTCAGAAGTAATGGGTCTGACTTCATCAAGGAACAGTTGTTACCTTTGTGGTCATCTATGACCCCAGACCACATCCTTGACCACATTATGGGACAGCTGTCCAGTGCAAATGTGCTGACACCAGACTGCTCTTTCCTCTCAGGTGTATTTGCTCTCTTGAAGTCACAGCTCACTGAGCTCTTTCCCTTTTTAGTTTTTTTTTTAATTATTTTTTCTGTCTGTGTTCTATTTTGGATATTTTCTATTGCTGTGTCTTCAAGTTACCCTCTATGAATCTCATCCAGTGCATTTTTTTTAAGTAAATTTATTTATTTATTGGCTGCATTGGGTCTTCGTTGCTGCACGCAGCTTTCTCTAGTTGCCGCGAGCTGGGGCTACTCTTCGTTGCGGTGCACGGGCTTCTCATTGTGGTGGCTTTTCTTGTTGAGGAACTGGGGCTCTAGGCACGCAGGCTTCAGTAGTTGTGACAGGTGGGCTCAGTAGTTGTGGCTCACGGGGTTAGTTGCTCTGCGGCATATGGGATCTTCCCGGACCACGGCTCGAACCCATGTTCCCTGCATTGGCAGGCGGATTCTTAACCACTGCGCCCCCAGGGAAGCCCCCTCATCCAGTGCATTTTTCACCTCAAATGTTGTGGTTTTCATCTCTAGGAGTTTGATTTGGGTCTTTTTTTAAAATATCTTCCTTTTGTCTAATTTCTCAAACATATGGAATACAATTATAATATCTCTTAGTGTCCTTGTCTGTTCATGCTAACATCTGCATTGGTTCTGGGTCCATTTCAATTGATAGCTTTTTTCTTCCTCATGGATTGTATCTTCCTGATTCTATCTATGCCTAATAACGTTTGAATGCAGGCTAGACATCCATTATTTTACCTTTTGGAGTGCTGGATATATTTGTATTCCCTCAAATTATTCTTGAGCTGTTTTTCTGGGACATAGTTAAGTTACCTGGAAACAGTCTGATTTTGAGGAGTCTTGCTTTCAAGATTTACAGGGTGGTACCAGAGCAATGTCTGGTCTTGGTTAAGTTACTGTAGCAAGACTCTCCGAGTCCTTTTCCAGTGCCCTGTGAATCTTGAGGTGTTCTCCTTGGGCTGATGGGAGCAGATCTTTGGCCTTGTTTGACTGCCTGGTACTGTTACCTCCAGTCCTTTCAGTTGGTGTGTCCCCAGGCTAGGGTAGTGTCTTCATGTGCCTGTGCTGATCAGTACCATGTGGAGTCCTGAGGGTGAGCAGTGGCAGATTTGTAGATTTCCCACTGTGCAGTCTTTTCCTCTCTGGCGTTCTGACCTGGGAGGTCTAGCCCTTTTGATCTCCTTCTACACTCAACTTCATCATCTTCTCTCAAGGAATCCACCAGGCTTCCCTCTTCTTGCACCATAACTCTCTTCAGTAAACTGGGGCCATCTTTTTGTTCTTTTCCCGTCTCTCAGTGATTGTGGTTTTCGTCTCCTAATGTTCAGTGTCATGAAAACTTTTTTTTTTCATATTTTTCGTATACTTTGTCCAAGTTTTTTATTGTTTCATGTGGAAGGGTAGATCCAATTCTTATTACTCCATCTGGGCTGGTAGGTGGAGTTTCTCTATCTAAATTCTTAATCCCATCCCCTGTTCAGAGCCCATCTGAACTTAGTGTTTTTTCTCTCCTCTTGATAATGGAGTTATGTTAGTAGTGGTCTAAGTTTAAGATATAGGTCCCACCATGGAAAACTACACAGCATCCCCAAGAAGTCCCAACCCCATGCTGCCTAGTGGACTCCTCTTCCTTTTGTGGGTTCCTAAACAGGTTTACAGGGAGTGCCAAGGGGATGGCCAAGTCTCTGCCTGTTGATGGTGACTCAGCGTGGAGTGGATATTCTGAAAAAGAGCAGACGGAGGTGGTCATTTCTAAGCAAATATGTTTATTATTCCCCACAGACTCTTTTTAAAACGTTCAAGAATGAGATTGTAAGTTGCCGTACTTTTAAAGTCTCTCTGTGTGCCAGTCTTGACCGTACAGGTGCTGAAGATACAGGGTGAGTGAGAAGCAGATGTCCTAGTCCATGGGAAGCTCTGTCTATGGGAGAAACAAATACGCAGATAGGCAATTGTAATAAAATGTGATAAGCTGTGGCTTTTCTATTTAAAGACCTAGGCAACAGAGACAGTCTCTGTCGTTCCTTGCACCATTTTAGCATAAGCTGAACAATACCAGCCATCCTGGTGCTTTTATGTACTTTGGATTTCTCGGTGAAAACAAAGTTCTCTATTTTATCATTTATCAACAAACCATCAAAGAGCAAAAAAATATTTTAGACATTTCTTCTTACCAAGACTGTCTCCGGGTGACACTTTTTATCAATTTACTAATTTGTAGTCATCTGTGTAGAATTTGCTGTTTATATAATTTTTCAGATTGGTGACGAGTTTTATTCTGTTTACCATGTGGAGCATTTCTAAGCCTTGATCTTTCAATATGTATTCCCTTTGGCAGCAATTCTAGTGGAAAAAATAGGATTGTCTCTTTTTATTAAATCTCTTCTATTTTCTATAAAACAACTGTGAGATGTTGGGTTTGCATTGGTATTTTAACCTGTGCTTTAAGAAGCAGAACTATTTCTGTAAAAATACATTACAGAAGCATTGCTATTCTCCAGGATATTATTAAATGAAATAGTTTCTTTTCCAGATATATTTGATAAAGTACATTAGTATACCTTCCTTTTAATGTTCTTTGTTTTGTCTTTTGATACCAAAACAAACAAACAAAATAGTACTTCTCAAAGCTTGGGTTTTCAAAGCACACATAATCCACAATATAAATTTTTCAGTAGCCTTGTCTTACGTTGCACATGAAGGAAGAAACACTGGACCTATTTAGCTCTGATCCTTTTCTTGGTAGCAGTCTATGTATATCGTCATTTCTCTTAAAGAAACCTAATTATTAACCTAATTTAGTAGACTCTAGTAAAGAATTGATTTGGGAGAAACAAAATAAAGTAATCCAATGGTACAGTCATTGTAGAACCAAAAATTTAACATAGATTTATTAGAACATTTGACCACTTTTAAATTGCTTCCAAAATTGACCAATTTTGAATTTTTTCACAATAGTCAATGGAAATCCTAGAGAAAACAGCTCAAATTTTGGCAACAACAAGGAAATGAGGGTTGGCTCCTCTTTCTGCCTGGTAATTTATCTTATCTTTTTTTTTTTTTTGCGAAACGCGGGCCTCTCACTGTTGTGGCCTCTCCCGTTGCGGAGCACAGGCTCCGGACGTGCAGGCTCAGCAGCCATGGCTCACGGGCCCAGCCGCTCTGCGGCATGTGGGATCCTCCCAGACCGGGACACGAACCCGCGTCCCCTGCATCGGCAGGCGGACTCTCAACCACTGCGCCACCAGGGAAGCCCCTATCTTATCTTTTGAAGAATAAACTCATAAAGGTAAATTTGGCAGTGTTTATGAATGCAGTACAGCCTTAATCCTAGGATAACTTAGTAATCAGCAATTTTAAGTGTGTAGGGAGTATGCACCCACTCTATCCAGGGTAAGCATTCCTTATTGAAGACTACAGAATCCTTTCCTAAGCATAGTATAGTACAAGTAATATTCCTCCAAAACTAATTTCTGTGCAGTACGTATAAATTAAGAGCTGGTTAATAAGCAGCTCTTGATGGCCTATCTTGTATTAGCCATAAACAGAGCAGACCTGTTGCTAACTATATTGTTCACCCTACCTAGTAAAATAATGTGGGAAAAAGTACTGTCATTGATCCTCTCCAGATGGATGGCTGTGGTTGTGATATTACATAAACGAGCAGAATGCTGTGGGGATGCAAAGAGGAAGTCCACTGTTTTGGTGACTGTTGGGCACTCCTCCTTGTCAAGAGGAGCGCTGAGGGCTTCCCTGGTGGCGCAGTGGTTGAGAGTCTGCCTGCCCATGCAGGGGACACGGGTTCGTGCCCCAGTCCGGGAAGATCCCACGTGCTGCGGAGTGGCTGGGCCCGTGAGCCATGGCCGCTGAGCCTGCGCGTCCGGAGCCTGTGCTCCACAACGGGAGAGGCCACAGCAGTGAGAGGCCCGCGTACCGCAAAAAAAAAAGTGGAGCCCAGAAAGAAGGATCACACATGATCTGTATAGAGACATTACCCACATGAAGGAAACCAGTCCTCCTGATGTAGAGGAGCTTATATAGAGGAATGATAGATATGGAGCTCAAGTAAACTTGTTCTTGAGCAAAGCTATCCAGAAGAATGTTAAGGAAAAGCAAAAGATTCTTCAGGCTGCACTGAATTCTGTCACCATAGGCATTCCTTGTTTGTGTGGTGTGGAAGGAGCCTCTGCTTGCCCAATGTGGCTTTTTCCAGCTGCACTGGCCCACGTGGATTGCCTTCAAGATCATTTGCTCCTGAGTCAAAATAAGAGGGAGCGCATTCAACTTAGGAAACCTTAAGATGGGTGTAACACTGGTAGAACACTGGTTATTACGGCTGGGATCACTTAGAGCGTCAGTGGTGAAAACACCTAGATTCTCTTCTTTGGGCGTTAAAACTTCTTAATGAGCTAATAGGGGGGTATGAAAGCTCCAGGCATGTCTCTATCATATGAATACCATGCTCGAATATGATGCTATGCTCAAATGCTATGCTGGGTGAGGGTCTTTGGTGAGGCTTAATTGTCATTTCTGTTGTATTTTATATTTGTTTCTCTTTGTGAGAGGATATGGTGATTTATCTCTTGGACAACGAAAGAGGAAACATCCTAATGAAAGGTTCTCTCTTAAATTTGTATTGGAAAAATATCTAATATTATAACATCTTAATTTTCATAGTTTAGAATCCTTACATGGAATTGTAGTAGTTTAGAACTGGAAGGGACCTAAGCGATTCTCTGACTGCACTCTTATTTTACAGATAAGAGATTGAGCCCCCCAAACGTTAACTGACTTGTCCAAGGCCACACGTCTAGAGACTAAGCCAAGACAGAACCTGACTTCTGATTTCTAGACCCATGACCCTTCCTCAATGGGGTGTGATTCGCAGTTTCTGTTTACTTGCTGCTGAGGTCTGCCAGCTCTGGGAGTCTGTCTACCCTGGAGTAGGTGTGCATTGCCGAGTGAGAAACAGCTTGGATGTGTGTCCTGTTGTGGCTGCAGTTGGAGCTCTGACTATATGAAGGCATCACCACCCCTTGTTTTGTGTGCTGCTCCTACTCTTATCCTAAGAGTCCTGCCTTCCTGTGGCATTTAATGGGGAGTCCTGGGACCTTGCGAGAAAGCACTTACTCCTGTGCCCTCGCCCGAGGCTCTGCTTCCTCTTCCGTGCTCCCAGGTGGCAAAATGACATCCTCACCGTGAGACTCGGCCTCTTTCCACCTGATCAGCAGCCTGGTATGCATCTGGAGCCTCAGGAGACATTTATTTTAGCGAAGAAAACGAACTTGGAGACCTGGGCATCTATAATCAGTGGTTCGGTTGTAAGTGAGAACTTGGTAAGAGAGCTCTATTCATGGTCTGTTGAGAGCTGGATGTGTGAGGCTATCAATGAAACCTGAATTTTTTTTAGTGTAGGTTAATGACTTTCCTGGAGGCGAGCAAACAATTAATGTTTTCTTGACCATACAGAGATTTCAGCTGAAGAGAGAGATTGAAACAAATTCTTCTGCTTCTTAGAACACATTATATTTATTTTTTTAGAATAAAAGCTGACCTTAAGCTTAAAAATAAGTTTGTCAGAAACCAGTCCTGTTTTCCGTTGAGATAACTTCAAACCACAAATGCATTGCAAACTGCAAAGCGACTGCTGTGGAGCCAGCCCTAGAGGCTGATGCAGTGAATCGTAAAGAATCCATTTATAAACAGCCTCCCATTCCGGCTCTTTCCAGGACTATAACAGTATTTCTTTATCAGGCCCAGGATAATTTTATCTTTCTAACGTGGTACAGTACCATCCTAATAGGCAGTAATTTCCTTTATTAGACTCGTATTTAGGATGGATTAGTAATTCTTCTAGTTTATTCTGCAGATTTTTATCAAATATATTCTTTGTGTCGCATATCGTGCTAGGTTCTGGGAGATGACTAAGAAATGGCCTTTTTCTAGGAAGAGAAAAGACAAATAAAATTACGACAGTATACTGAATACGGTTTTGTGGCATATGCAGAGTATTATAGCTGCACAGGGCCAGATGTTAAATCTGCCCGGAGCCAAGGAAGACTACACAGAAGAGACTACACAGAAGACAGCACATTAGAAGAAAGAACTAGCTGGGCAAGGCCGAGGGGAAGGGGCCTTCTAAGGAGAGGGAACAGCATGTACAAAGCACTGGCTGCTTGATAGAGTGTGGGGTGGTCTGTCAATACTGAGTTCAGTCTGATTGCTTCTGTGGAAGCTTGCTTGGGGGAAATAAAGCCAGTATTTGCTTTGCTGGTTGGGCTGCGCTGTACTAGTTAGTTTGAACTTCAGCCTCTACCCATCAGGAACTGTTGGAGGCTTTTAAGAAAGGGAGTGAAATCAGATTCTTGTTGGTGGAAAATATTTTAGTAGATGACTAGTAAATAACGAAGGGTGTGTCTGCTGGAAGTCAGGGCGCAGGTGGAGAAGCATTTATAACAGAAGGTGTAGGGTATATGTTAAGAAGCAGGCGGTGGCTGCGATGTCAGAACCAGTTTGGATGATGTTTTAGAGAGAGATCTGGAACTCAGTAAAGCAAGGAACTTAGAAGAGGTGAACTTTAGAGACTAGGTTAATGTTGATGGCATTAATTATGGGAGGGCATAATCTCTGTGATTGTTGAGGTTGTAATTAAGGTTGTTTCTGGGATTCCTGCTTTCGTAGCTAACCTGTGACCCTCCTTGGCATAGCTCTTGTGCTGTTTGTATTGTCATCGTCAGTTGTTCCCCTGGACCATAAACTGCTTGAGGTCAGGGACCAGTTTCACTTTGTTGTTGCTGTTGTTACTGCAGCACCTGGTACAGTGTTTGGTGTGTAGTAGGTGCTTGGTAAGTACTTGGATGTTTTGATGGATGCATCAGCCGCCTGCATAAGGAATTCCTCTCTTGAATTCTTCCTTTGCCCAAGATTTCTGTTTCTTGTCAGAAACAAGACTAGCTAGTTCTAAAAGTCAGTTATAATTTTCAGTGTATAAGCCAGTTTCTCTGGACTTGCATTTTCCAGAAACTGCCCAGGCTTCTTAGATCTGACTGTTTCCTTGTTGACAACTCACTAAAGTTCTTATTGTTTAGAGATTACATGATAAAGTGAAGAGATATATATATATATATATATATATATATATATATATATATACACACATATATATATATATATATATATATATAGGGGCCCAGGACAGGCAGCCCCAAAATATGCCTCAATGGCATATTGATTATTTTGAATTAGAGTTACTTAAGAAGCAGCCAATGCAAGAGGGACACTCTGACCCTCCTCTCTGTCCCCCTGAAAGCAGGAAATAAATCTGTCATGTGAAATGTACACTCCGGACATCTGAAGGTAGAAGGATACCCCTTATTGCCAGATATAGGGAATTTGGGGCCAAGAGTCCTGTATAAACAAACCTATTACTTCTTTAATTTACTACCCCAAGCCCAAACTCTGTTTAGATTCTTCACTAAGTAAGCATCCAAAGCCTAGGTTTCTTTGTCCTGTTGATTCCTCATAAATTTATGTTTCTTTGTCTGAAAAGTATAAGAACTGCCTGCTTTGGTGACATCATAGGTCCTATTTCCATCAGACCTCATGCACATGAATTAAAATTTGTTTCTCTTCTGTTAATCTGTATTGTGTCAATTTTATTATTAGTCTAGCCACAGGAGCTCAAGAAAGGCCGGGTGGGGGGGTGGATTTCCATCTACCTGAAATATACATGTGTGAATATATACATATATATATTTTTTCATCATTAACGTTGGCTACTTGAACCTATGACTCTGTGATATAAACTAATTCTTTTCTAGATTTGTTTATTTGGGAGTTTTTTTAAAAAACAGTCTTATGTTTATGGTCTTGAGTTAAATACACTTATAATCGCTGTAGGGGGTTCCCATGGCATGACCACAGCTGGAGGTCTGGTGGGCTTTTGTAAATGGCATTTGGAAGAATGATTAGTTTGCCAAAGCATTAGCCGTCTTTTGTATTGTTTCCATCTGTTTTTTGTCTAAAGAGACAAGTGTTGGAATTTTATTTATTTAACGAACTTTGTTTGAGTTAGCTAATTTTCCCACTGTCCAGAATTTTGAGGGGAGTCATGAGCATTTATTGCAAGGAATTACTCTATCCAATTCTTGCTTGGCAGGGCAGAGGCAGGGGTATCACTTTTACGGCGATCAAACACCTGATATTTTGATCTTTTCTGTGACTAAATTTTAAGAATTTGCGTACTTGCTTGATTCTGGTATAAGGCTATATATTTATTTAAGTTATTTTATTTAATTATAGTTGATATTCAATGTGTTAATCTCTACTGTACAGCAGAGTGATTCAGTTATATATATAGGCATTCTTCTTCATATTCTTTTCCATTATGGTTTATCACAGGATATTGAATATAGTTCCCTGTGTTATACAGTACGACCTTGTTGTTTATCCATCTTATATATAATAGTTTGTATCTGCTAATCCCAAACTCCCAATCCATCCCCCTCCCCCCCCACCCCTTGGCAAGGGCCATATTTTTAAAGTACAATCACCAGTTGGATAAATCGGCTCTATTTTTGGTTTGTTGTCTAAAGAAGGGAAAAATAGATATATTTACATTTCAAAAGTTTTCTCATTGAGAGCCTGTTCTGTGCCCAGCTCTTGCATTACTTTCTCTTATTTCACATTCACACCAACCCTGCTTGAGCACTATTGTTATCCTCACTTTACTGTTCAGAACAATGTTTCAGAGAGCTTATGAAATCTACAAAACTCCCTTAGCAGTTATCAGAGGTTGTTTCAAACCCAAGTCTTCCCGTCCATGAGGGAGAAGCTTATCTCAGAAGCTTCTGAGAAGCTGAAAGACTTGACATCCCTTGGAAGAGGTGGCAGTTGTGCTGTGAAAATCAACCAGAGGGGGACATTTCGACTCTTTCTTGGTAACCACGTAAATCATAAATTAATTATGGTACCTGGTATATTAGGACTGTGCATTTTAAGAAATCAAGTCTTTTGTCTTCTCTGTCAGTGTGATGTAGGGTCATATAAGCACTGGTGAGCTGCTCGCTTGTTGGCAGACATGGGAGCGGTTTTACTCCCTTTGCTGTTTGAAAACTCATGATAATTTTTGCACTCTCATTGTGAGATGGATGAGTTCAGAAAACAGTTTTGAGAATATCTGTATTAAACCAAAGCATAAGTGACTTCACCTTCAGTAAATTTAATTCCTGGCCTCGGCTTTAGACCACAGAAGTCTTAAATGAGATATTTTGTTGCATGCTAATAACCTCAGGGATTTTTTTTTTTATCAGTTTGTTTGTTTGTTTGCAGTATGCGGGCCTCTCACTGTTGTGGCCTCTCCCGCTGTGGAGCACAGGCTCCGGATGCGCAGGCTTAGCGGCCACGGCTCACGGGCCCAGCCGCTCTGCGGCACGTGGGATCCTCCCGGACCAGGGCATGAACCCGCGTCCCCTGCATCGGCAGGCGGACTCTCAACCACTGCACCACCAGGGAAGCCCACCTCAGGGATTTTATCTGCTGCTGCTATGGTCTTTTGAGAAGGATTCTCCCATTGCAAAGGATGCCTAGATATAATGAATGGCAAGAAGTATCCGGAATATTTCTGAGTGTTTTAACCCATCTGAGGTTTATTAATTTTCCGGATATGCGTTAACATGGTTCCGTGAATAGGCACAAGGCCTAGAGAGCAGGAATGGGAAGATATCCAGGGGCTCTGAACTTACGTCAAGCAAAACTGGTGCGCTAGGCAGCTAAGTCACCTAAACAGGGAAAAGACTTTGAAAGTGCTTTATTTCACTGCATAATGTTTGTAAATTTTATCCAATTAATTTACAGCTGCAGGGCTCATGAGGCTGAAATTAAAGTTTTGTGAAGTTTCGATAAGGAGGCAGCCAAACAAGTTTGATTAGCTGTGGATGCTTTGTAAATGAGTTGGCAGTCGTGCAAAAATCAAAGGTTTGAATTTCAGGAGGTGTATTGGCTTGGCAGTGCCCATTTGATTAACCGTGGAAAGCGTGTGTTTTCCACCTGTCACGTCAGGCATCTTTTCTCTCTCTTGTGTCTTCTCCAAGCTGACCTCTAACATTGAAAGATGCATCTTTTATAGTTAAGTCTCACCAGCCCAGTGTTCTCAGAAAGCCTGTTTTATTAGTGGAAATCAGTGTTCCCACTGATTTCTTTCTTTCTGTACTCTTACCCAGTGCTCTTTAACCTTTCTTTTCAAGTTGTGGGCGTTTTAAGAAGGTCTTTCTCTCTCTAAAGGTTGAGGTGGCAGATGTCCCTTTACTTGGAGTTCAGGTCTGTCAGTGGCTGGAGGATCAGAGATAAGGAGACACAACACAGGTTTTCACATACAGTGATATTAAATAGGCAGAAGTCTTCAAAATAACATCGATCACTGGTAAATATTAGTATTTTTTTTAGTGAAACATTGCTGTAAACCTCAGCAGGAAAATTTCACATGACTAAACAGGATTTAGTAGCCTATTTAAAAGTCATATTGGAGGCTGTCTTTGGAGAGGAAAGGAGGACACAAGGACTGGGGAAGGACATAGAGAAGGCTTCAACTGTGTCTGTATTATTTTATGTCATGGGGAAAAAGGTTTTAAGTGAATATGGAAGGTGAATATAAATTGGTTGTGGTACATGGGACATTGTTACATTATTGTCTTTGCTGGTGTTTTTCAAACTGTCTCTAGTGAAAGACCGTTTTTTCCTTTCACTTCCAATCCATCGCGGACCGATATGCAGACCTGTTGAGCCGTTACTAGCCTTCAGCTCTTGCTGTATGTGCCACTTACCACGTAAGTTCAATGAGACCCAGCCAGTACCTTAAGACAAGCCCATGGATGGTGTATGTGGATGTGTCAACCTTGTGAAGTTGCTATAAAAGTTTCTAAACAATTATTCTTTATTTCAGTTCTTATCTCACAGTAGACCCATAACTGTGTTCCTAGTCAATGGCACACTCTAGGCTTTGTATGCCAGAAATCTTTCATAATAAAAGTGTTTAAATCATTTTGGAAATATTTATGTTTTCCAAATATTTCACATTAGCTCATTTACCTGTTCTGTGTGTTTGACCCAAAAGCAGGTCATTCTTTTATTCCACAAGTTTGTCTTGATCTTGGAGCTGTGTTAGGTGCTCCTAAAAATGCAGGGATGAGTAGACATTGTTCCTGCCTTCGAGAATTTGCTGTGTAATGAAGACAGCTTAATTATTATTATTATTTTGGAGCACTCGTTTTGCTTTAGGCTTTATCTTAGGTAGTGAGTATTCAAAAATGTGTAAGTCACAGACTTTGTTTTTCAAAGAGTTTCCATTTTATAGTAGAGGTAGATTCAGTATTTTGTGTGCCAGACAGGTGTATAAACTAAATGCTATGGAAACCCTGAAAACAGTCACAATTTGTAATTGGGCAGGCTGGAAGTTTTAATAGAGGAGAAGCTTATTTGAACTGGGTCTTCCTGAAGGATGAGTAGGGATTTTTCAAACTGACAAACAGATGAAGTCAAAGGAACAGCATTTGAGCAAACTTGGAGAGATATGGCAGACCATAGCTTGATAAGAAGTGATCAGTGATTGGCAGATGGATGTGATTCTAGAATGCACCAAGGCAGGTGAGGTTAGAAAGGTAGGATGGGGCAAGATGGTATAGGGCCTGGAATTTCAGGCTAAGAAGTTTACATTTTTTTCTTGATCACATGAGACAATTTTAAAGCATGACCAGATTTGTGGGTAGGGATCAGATAGTATAAAGAGTAGGTTATTCAAAGGAGAGGCCAGGGGAGGGGAGACTAGTTAGGAGGTTGTTAAAATAGTCCAAGAGAGGGACTTCCCTGCTGGCGCAGTGGATAAGACTCCGCACACCCAATGCAGGGGGCCCAGGTTCGATCGCTGTTCAGGGAACTAGATCCCACATGCATGCCGCAACTAAGAACCCATGTACTGCAACTAAGGAGCCAGCAAGCCGCAACTAAGGAGCCCACGTGCCACAACTAAGGATCCTCCCTGCCCCAACTAAGGAGCCCTCCTGCTGCAACTAAGACCTGGCACAACCAAATAAATAAATAAATAAAATAGTTTTAGTGAGAGGTGTTAAAGACCTGACTCTGGGAATTTAGAGGAGGGAAACAACCTAAGGACCGTATCTGAGGTGAAAGTAAAGGCGTGGAATACAGGAGGAGAGAGGCTAGGTGAGGGTCAGGAGCTCCTTCACATGGATAAACTGATTCACAGAGGGACACGTTTTTCCGTGGATGAGAATACAAATGATTTTTGCAGCAAAGAGGAGAGAGGATAGAAGTGTCACTTTCAATGGTCTTGGTATTCTCAAAATAATTGAGGTTACTTCAGGAATGGGAGAAGCAGTGTAAAAATTGAAATAGAAGACAATGAACAAAATACAGATTTGACCTAGAGAACGTAGTAGGGATTTCTTTATTATATAGCAGCTAGGATCTTTGACTTTCATTTTCTGATATAGATCTTTTTTTGTTTTTTTTGTGGTACACTAGGCCTCTCACTGTTGTGGCCTCTCCTGTTGCAGAGCACAGGCTCCGGACGCGCAGGCTCAGCGGCCATGGCTCACGGGCCCAGCCGCTCCGCGGCATGTGGGATCTTCCCGGACCAGGGCACAAACCCGTGTCCCCTGCATCGGCAGGCGAACTCTCAACCACTGCGTCACCAGGGAAACCCTCTGATATAGATCTTTAGCTCTCACTTTTGAGTTCCACATGTTCATTCATTCTTCAGTATTTATTGAAGGCTACCATGTGAGAAGCATTGGATTATGAGCTGGGCATATAAATGTAGGATGTAAGCCCTGCCTTTAGGGAGTTCACAGGATAAATATGGGGACAGCAATATGGTCTGGGCAAGTAGGCTCACAGGAGAGATGGCTAATCTTGCTCCTAAGACTGAGGACTGTGAAAGGCATTGGAAGAGATGAGTTTTGAAAATAGTCTTAAGAGATGAGTTCAAGTTAGGTGAAAAGAAGTAAGAGGGACTTTTCAAGAAGATGGGAGTATAGGGCTTCCCTGGTGGCGCAGTGGTTGAGAGTCCGTCTGCCGATGCAGGGGACACGGGTTCGTGCCCCGGTCCAGGAAGATCCCACATGCCACGGAGCGGCTGGGCCTGTGAGCCATGGCCGCTGAGCCTGCGTGTCTGGAGGCTGTGCTCCACAACGGGAGAGGCCACAAGAGAGGCCCGCGTACTGAAAAAAAAAAAAAAGAGGAGACGGGAATGTAGAGGTTACAGGGAGAGGTAGGCAGGGCCCAGATTCCTGTAGACCCAATATGACATGTGGGACTTTATGCTCGGGTGAGGAAGAACCTTTGAAACGTTTAAGTGGAGGAGTTAACTGAACAAATTAAGGCTTAGATAGAGTATGCTGGCCACTGTGGAGAGCGGGGTATAAGTTCTCCCCTTCAAGGGCAGAATCAGGGAGACCAGCTGTAAGACACTACAGTATCTCAAGTGAGAAATGATCAGGATCTGAACTAGATAGGCAGTATCAGGGATAGAATAAGGAGTTAATATGAGAAAGAGAAGGAGAATTGACAGGAGATAGAGGTTGATTGAGGTCAGAGAGTGAGAGAGAGGGAAGGAGTATGAGATGACACGAGTTCGATCTTGAGCTACGTAAGTGGTGGGACCACCACTAAGAGCCTGGGGCAATCATATTGAGGAGAAAGACGATGAGTTCAGCTTTAGACACTGTATGGGACACCTGGAGCTGTCTGCAAGAAGCTAGATATTCATGTGCAGAGAGAGGACTGTGGAGAAATTGAAGCCAGCGAGGGTTTGGTGGAGAAGCAGGGAGTCACCAACATGTAGGAATAGGTAGTTTAAACTGGTAATGGAGGAGTTTTCACAGGCGGAGCTAAGGGAATGTCAAACAACATCATACTGCTCCATCCTTTAATTAAAATTTATAGGGAATTGACCTCAGAAGACAAAAGAAGCCAATTTAAGTGCAACTGTTGGTGTTGATCTTTTGCTTATCTACTAGGACGAGTGCAAAACTACTAAAGGAGAAAAGGGGGGACTGTACAGTTAGAGAAATTTTTTAAAATGTAAGCATGAGGACTTCCCTAGTGGCGCAGTGGTCAAGAATCCACCTGCCAATGCAAGGGACGTGGGTTTGATCCCTGGTCCGGGAAGATCCCACATGCTGCGGAACAACTAAGCCCGAGCACCACAACTACTGAGCCTGAGCTCTACAGCTCACAAGCCACAACTACTGAGCTCACGTGCCACAGCTACTGAAGCCTGCGTGCCTAGAGTCCATGCTCCACAACAAGAGAAGCCACCGCAATGAGAAGCCCGCGCACCACAGCGAAGAGTAGCCCCCGCTCCCGCAACTAGAGGAAGCCCGCGCACAGCAGCGAAGACCCAATGCAGCCAAAAACAAACAAATAAATAAATTTATTTATTTAAAAGTAAGCGTGAAATAATTTGAGAAGAGGAACAATATATTAACACATAAAATATCGTTATGAAAATTATGTAAGCCATATTTTTAAAATATGAAAAGATACAGCTATAAACTAAGTATTTAAGTACTATGATGATTTAGAGTAAGTTAAAAATACTGCAAGTAGCATTTAATCAGGGAAATTCCCTGCTAGTTTGTAGAATGTGTGGATGGGTATTGGCAGAGATTTAAGGAGCCCACTTTGTTTCGGGTCTTGTGTTGGAAGAGGTAGGGATAAATAGGCAGAGTCCAGTAATATTTTTAACAATTTTTAAAGGATAATACCCTGTCTTCACTAAACCATTGATATGAATGTGATACTGTTATATTTGTTCCTGTTTGTTGATGTTAGCCCTTAATTGGAAGATATAAAGATATACTGGCATTGCAATTTTTAAAATATTTATTTATTTGATTGCACCAGGTCTTAGTCGCAGAAGGAGGGCTCCTTAGCTGTGGCTTGTGGGCTCTTTAGTTGCGGCTTGTGGGCTCTTTAGTTTTAGCTTTCCGGCTCCTTAGTTGCAGCATGTAGCCTCCTTAGTTGCGGCCGGCGGGCTCCTTGGTTGCAGCCGGCAGCCTCCTTTAGTTGCGGCTCACCAGCTCCTTAGTTGCAGCACGTGGGCTCCTTAGTTGTGGCATGCAAACTCTTAGTGTGGCATGCATGTGGGATCTAGGTCTCTGACCAGGGATTGAACCTAGGCCCCCTGCATTGGGAGCACGGAGTCTTATCCACTGTGCCATCAGGGAAGTCCCTGCAATTATTTTTTTTTTCACAGTCAGTCTTATCTTTGGCTGCCTCTGAATAGAAGTATAATCTAAGCAGAACCAACCCTAACATCTCAAGAAGTAGCTGACAGGACGTCACGTTACAAGCTTCTTAATCCATAAAAAATGTCAAAATGTATATGGAATGGATAACAACAAGGTTCTACTGTATAGCACAGGGAACTACATTTAGTATTCTGTGACATATCATAATGGAAAAGAATATTAAAAAAGAATATATATATATCTGAATCACTTTGTTGTACAGTAGAAATTGACATTGTAAATCAACTCTATTTCAACTAAAAAAATCAAAATGTTATTAGTAACATATTCATTGAAATAAGTTTTATCAATTTATCTGGTTTTTGGAAGAGACTGAAACTTAATAATTCCTTTGCTTCGTTCAGCATAGTGACCTACAGTGTAAGTTAAATAGTACTTTTTATTGATCTTGTTTTATTTTGTTTTCTCAATGATAATATCTGTAAGGTTTCATGGGGATAAAAAGGGTACACAGAGACCAGAAGTGTTCTGTGTATAACATTGTAAGCAAAGGAGGTTTGAGTACCTGTGGATCCTCCTCTGCAGATTCAGAGTCAGCCTCTCAGAGGGTCGGTGTCTGAGGTTGCTCACAAACACAAGAAATCAAAGTCCAAGGAAAGAGGATGCAGCAGAGCTGACCTGTTCACAGTCCAGTGGGTAGGTGTCCTCTGTCTTGGGAGGGTGGGCACAACCTTGAACTTTGTTTTTTTTACTAGTTTTTTTGTTTGTTTGGCTGTGCTGAGTCTTAGTTGCGGCGTTTGGGCTCTTCGTTGCAGCATGTGAACTCTTAGTTGCAGCATGCATGCGGGATCTAGTTCCCCGATCAGGGATCGAACCCCGGCCCCCTGCATTGGGAGCACAGAGTCTTACCCACTGGACCACCAGGGAAGACCCACAACCTTGAACTTTGAACCAGACTCCTGGGTGTGCTTGTTGGTCCCTTGAGCCAGTCTTTTCCAGTCCTCAGGGGCAGCACGCAGCCTGGGAGGTGGGGAAGTGAAGGTTGCAGGCAGGTTTGTGGAGACAGTGAGTGTTAATACAGGATTGACGCTGGCAGTGCTTGTCAGTGTAGTGCTTGCCCAGCGGAGGTCTGCAGACATTTGAGTGACTCATAAGTGGGGTGACTTTACTCATCACACTGGCAGGTATGGCAGCTCACACTTGACAAGTGCCTTCTGATTTCTTCAGTACCAACCTGGGTTTTCATGTAAATGAACTCTCTGCTAATCAACATTTCTGCACTGTGTATTGAGGGTCTACAAAAAGGTTATGCTAATCTAAACAGTTAGGAAGGATGACATGTTAGGTAAATGTAACCTAGTGCATCCCAAAATTGAAGACAAATTTATGATTTTTTTTTATTAACTGGAGAAAAACTCCAGCTTTTCTATTCTGTTGGCATGAAAAATTACAAGCTGCTTATCTGTGTTGGACTGTCCATAAATACGTGCTAGACATTGTGCTGTTAATGGTTATTTAATGATTTAATCAGAAAGGGCTGGCTTTAGATTTCTGATGAGGTAATGAGAATTGGCATTTAACAAGTTAATTGGACCTGGAAAGAGCTATTAAAGAAGGTCTTTCATGAAACTCTTGAAGATGCTTCAGTCTGAAGAACTTATTAAATTATGCTAAGGGTGTTTTTCCTTTCACTTTAAATCACCCATTAGGATCATCTAATCAACTTCCTGAATGTTCCTGCAGATGAAATTATTATTAACATCATAATTGTTGGAATTTATATATTTTTATATTTTTTTCCCTCCACTTGTTGGTGAATCAGTGTTTAATAGACAATAGTTTTTCATAGCCCCACAGGGACCAAACCAGAATAACTTTTAGGTTTTCTTTACATCTTTTTGGGTTTAAAGCTTTATTATTGTGGACACTGGTGACAGTTTTTAGTGCTCGTTTTCAGTAATTGCTCCATTGTTTCTTAGAGGCATGTTCTGTTCTTTTGAACAGACGGCTTTGCTGTAGTTATTTGTTGCACGTAGATCAGTTTGTTGCCACAGAGAGGCAGATGGGGAGATGACGTGGTCGAATTTTGCTAGCCCTTTACCAGTAA